>NC_138770.1:472587705-473132705 GCF_965119305.1 Pelophylax lessonae | reverse complement strand
ACATAAATGTTCACAGATTCAAATAATCTTTTGCCACAAAATGTCACACTTGTACAGGAAAGCCTTATTCAGACTTGTTTAAAGCAGTATTGCATGTTACTGAAATGCACATAATGTGGATCTAAGATGGCAGAACAGTATGCTGTACATTCTGCACTCTGGCCTTGGAGATGGCCTGAAACTTTTAGGCTGCTTGTGGTTCTTTATGGGAAAATAATGAATGGTTGGCTATGCTATCCCTACTACATTGGGTAACCTTTTTCACCACTGGGGTAGATATTTGGTTTCAGGGGAGGGCACAGGGAGTAAAAGTGGAGATGGGTCATTTTCCTCAGGATTGCTCCACGGAAGTTGCGCAAGCCAGGGTCTAGTGGCAGATAGAACAGGTAGGAATCAAGCAGAAGTGTAGTCAGTAAACAAGTCAAAGGTCAGTGACAAGTGATTGTAGGTTGAGATCAATCAGAAGCATAGTCCAGAAACAAGCCAAAAGTCGGTATCAAATACTTGCAGGTTGGAATCAAGTAGAAGCGTAGTAAAGGAACAAGCCAAAGGTCAGTAACAATTTGTTGCAAAGCTGTGGACGGTTACAGGAGCGAACAGAGCAGAACAAGATCTTGCCTGGAGCACAATAATCTCGCAAACAGGAATTGCAGAGACTTAGCTTAAATCAGGAATTTAATGGTAGGAGCAAAAGGTTTAACAGAAACAAAACACAAAGGAAGACTGTTCAAGGAATCAGGCAGGGAGCTGTCCAGAATCTCAGGTGGCATAGTGAGAATAAACACAGCCAGACTCTACAGAGGTTCCAGGTTCAGATCTGGACTCCTAAACCCCAGCACCTAGTGAAACAGGAAGATTAATTAAAGAAGAACTCCAGCTTTTCCTACCCAAAAATGGATGCATTGTGCATTTAGTTTAAATGATTATTATTTGGTTTGGTCTGGCAGAAGGGATTCCCCTGTCAGCCCTGTCTGTGCTGATGGGGGAATCGTGCAAATTTCTTGCACGATTCCCCCATCACGATTCAGTAATTTGTTCCATCTATGGCCAGCCTTAGGTACCTGAGACACCCTTAGAGGGGTTTCTTCTTTTACCATGTTTTAGTAAAGATTTTCAAAAAACAAACCGCAAGCTAGGACACCATCCATTTTCTGTCAATATAGAAACAAGGACGTTGGTGCATAATCCAACATAATCCGTACAAACAATACAGGAATAGGAAAACCGAACACTAAGAAACGATACGTTTGAGGAACTCTGTAATATACCAGTAGTGCCAGTCGCACCCCTGGGACATCTGGACACCATTTATTGGGAACTATGTCCGAATGGGGGCAGGGCCACACGTTTGCGTAATCAAGAAGACTGTATAGAAAATGAACAAATGCAGAAAGAATTTCTCTTCGTCAAAATGCAGCATTAAACAATGATTTACAAATGAAGAAGGACCATTGGTCCTAATTAATCATGTTTGGTGAACAGTTATCAAGGCCCGGGTTGGAGATGCAATATACCTTGTTTCTGTAAAATAACTTTTGGCTAGGGTTTTTGAACTAGCAGGAGCAGTGCAACCTTCTCCAAACAAAAGAACAGGATTCTGCTCCCGCTTAAGGGGATACAAAACAACAATTAAAAAAAAAGCTGAAAAAAAGGTGGGTTTTTTCACTGCTCCTTGTCAACAAAGACTACCCACCTTTTGACTTAAAGGGAATTCACCTTGAGTAGGAAGGGCTGTATTTTCAGCTTTTTGTTCAAACTGAAAGGAGTCAGTGTATTAAGTTTATAAATGCATCTTGGCTTCTTTTGATGAAGGATTTTTTTTCTCTTTTCTGTGCGGGTGATATAAGGTCTTAGCACAACATTTTAACCCATGTACTAAATATTTATATTGCCGCTTGAAAGGTTACACTAATGGACTTTTCTCTTTTCTAGTCAAGATATCAAGTGCATAATTCCTATACATGTTTTCAGTTCACATTTTGTCTTACCTATGTACATTTCTTCGCAAGGATATGTGATCATATATATTACAAAAGGGGTGGAACAAGTAATGAATGACCTTAAGTCTTTTTAAAAAGTCTACACATATCTGCAGAAGCTACATTTTAACATGCCCAGTGAGGGGGTTCCCCAAACCAAGGAGGTGGTGTAGTCGCTGTGTGCAAATTATGTCTCAGAGAGTAGTAGCTCTTTTTATTAGCAGGTTTGGTATTTTCCCCAGGATTCTGGTCATCCTGTTGTCCAGCATCAGCACTGACCAATGTAAGGGCGGCCATACACAGTTTGAATCTCTGCTGAACTGGCCGAGATTTGAACCGGTAATGGGCAGGCTGAATGTACCAAGTTTATCGATCGATTAACTTGTGTACAGCCAGCCTTTTGGATTTTCTTATGATTATCGCTAGCAGTTGCTAAAGCTGCTAGCGATAATCACTGTCTTTTCCCAGCATGGGCTTCTTCCCCCGCCAGGATAAGAACAATGGCCCAGCAGGAGGGATTCCCTCATCAACACTGTCTGTGTTGATGGGGGAATCGAGCCATGGTTGAAGGAAAGAAATTTGCTCTGTGCATGGACGGCCTTACTCTAGTAATATTTGTAATTTGGTGGTGATACAAACATACTTGTGTTTGGTTGAGCTTGGTTCAGTGAATGTTCCTAACGTGTGGAAACAGAACCCCATTTGAAGTCAATGGGAGCCGAACATTAAAAAAAAAGTAATGACCATTTTCTAAGCTAATAGGGAAGGGATTGTCAAACGAATGCCACGGGGGCTAGGCACTGCCCTGGGGGAACATTTTGGTGGAGAGGAGAGAAGTAACATGCAATGTATAAAATATACTACAGCAAAACATACACCGTTTGGTGTATATAAACAGGTATTTATATTGCCGGGAGAATTACATCCTAGCCACTTTGTTCTGTTTGTAAACAACGGAACGGTTTCTTCACAGTACGAGCTGTGAAAATGTGGAATAGACTCCCTCCAGAGAGAGTTCTGGCCAGCTCACTAGATTGCTTTAAAAAAAGCCTGGATTCTTTCCTAGGTGTAAATAATATAACTGGATACTAATATTTATAGGTAAAGTTAATCCAGAGAATATCCGGTTTCCTCTAGGGGGTTCAGGAAGCATATATTTTCCTTGCTGTAGCAAATTGGATCATGCTTTGCTGGGTTTTTTCACCTTCCTCTACCTGGATCAACTGTGGATATAGGATTGTGTATATGGGATTGTATGGTTGGGTTTTCTATACTGTTTTTTGTTTTTTATTGGTTTAGCCGGATGGACTTGTCTTTTTTCAACCTGACTAACTATGTAATTATGTAACCAAACAGCCAGTGATTTCACTCTTCCTATTCTAGATGTGGTATAGATGATAATGGGAGATCCCAACACACACACCAAAAAACAAAGCAAAAAACAGCATGGGTTCCTCCCAAATTCATATCAGGCCATGGAAACCCTACATAAACATAAAATAAAATAAAAGCTTCAGGTCCCCCATAGAGTATGCAGCCTGGCAGGCCAGAAAAAAGTGGCGGGGGGAGCTTATGTTGATGGGGACAAACACCTTTTCTTTACAGCCCTGGTCCAGTGGTTTTGGGTCTGCGGACAGAGGCCCCTTTTTAGAATCTGGAATCCCATTTTAACAATAAGCCAAAATGATTTTGTGGGAATTAGGGATCTACTGATTATCGGCAAAGCAGATTATCGGAGGGTCGATATTCACTTTTCTCTGTCGCTCATTGACAGACACAGTCCTCTTGATTAATATCAAATTGGGTTATACTGCCCTCTACAGGAGTAGGACACTAGGCAGAAGGAAAACGTTCTGGCCACACCTTAGGGGCAGTCCCAGAGGGTATATCCTCTCTCTCCCTGCTACAAGATGTTAGTTTTTTTCTGCCTAGTTAGGAGTAAGGACCTAAGTTCCTTGCTGGGATCTTTGGTCCTGGCAGGATTTTTTTAGAAAATTTTTTTCTTTTTTAGGCAGCTTTTTTCTCCAGTTGTTCCTGTGAGATCTTCAAGCAAGTATGCTGAAACTGGGCGACGGGCTGGATGTTGAGATCCAGTGGTCACCCCAGTCAGCCTACGAGCGCGTGCAGGCCCTAGCTCCGCGCTGGGTCGGCCGCGACATAGTCCCACTGGACGGGGACTGACCCTGCGAGTTAAACGTCTCGCCGGGACGCCGACGACCAGTTGGAAACTGAGTCACGGCGACCGTATTGGTCGACAGCCCCCCCCACCTCGGTGGAGAGGGGTTCTGTCAGGAGTTGGCGCCCGCCTGTTCCGGTATGGTGAGTAAAATGTTCCCCCTCTCCCCCTGACGGGTTTGTGGGTGGACGCGGGCCCCTCCCTGGGATGATCGGACCCTCATGATCCTGGATCCCCCCTCTATCCTATAACAGGTGTCACAGATCCCCCTCTTGAGGGTGATTTAGTGAATAAAAACCAGGAGGCTTGGTTTGGGAGCTGACTATCGGAAGTCACTGTATGAGGGGCACTGTAAAGGGACCATGACTGAAGTCAGTGGCTGGCATTACTGTTAGGATGGCCATGTAAGAGGGTGATAGCATCCTACCTTATACATAAGGTTGCAATACAGGCCGATGCCTGTGCCTGGACTACCGCCATCCGCAGGCCGCCATCCTCCCGCAGGCCGCCATCCTCCCGCAGGCCGCACAGGCCGATGCCTGCCTTCCGCAGGCCGCACGATGCAGCAGGCGCTGCCATCTTTCCACAGAGGGCCGCCGCCATCTTCCCACAGGTCGCGCGGGGCCGCCATCTTGGCGTAGCCTCGTGTCTCCAGCATGGGGGTCGGCCATTTTGGAGATGACCAGCTACCTCGAAGAGTAGCATGGGAGGCGCCGGAAGGCGTGTAAAGGGGCGGAGCCGCCTCCTTTACCCGGGAAAACGATCCAAAAGACTTCCTGTCTGTAAGAGACAGCGCTGAGAGCAGGTTGATAGAAACTTCTGTGCATCAGGTGGTGAGCCTTGGGGTCTCTCTCTCTCTCTGTGGGGTCCAAAGCAGGTAACACTGAGGGGCGCTGTTGCGCTGGGGGATTACAAAAAAAAAAAATTTTTTTTTTGCAATTATTTTTTGTTTGCTGTCAAGTGTCTGGGATTAATCATGGACCCTGCCACACATGTATCCCCACCTGATCCCCTCGAGGTGGCCGCAGGACCCTCCAAGGCCCCACTTATGATTGATGCATTATCAGCAGTTTTTGAGTCTTTGGTATCCCGGGTGGAGGTGGCCTGTCGGGGACGGGGGTCAAGAAAGCGACCCCCGCCTACCCCTATTTCATCTGACATTTCAGATATGGATTCTGAGCTTGTCACTGCAGCTGCAGGTCCCTCTTCTGGGGCTGCTGTCCCGGGTACGGTCTCCTCAGACAGTGAGGAGGACATTTCTGCCTCCGCTATAGCGCAAGAAGAAGCGTTGGTGGACGCACTAGTCATGTCTGTCCGGCAAACCTTAAGTCTTGAGGTTACACCGGCAGAGGTAGCTGACATTGAAATTCCCTTTGGTACCAGCAAGCCTACTAAAATGGCGAAGGTTTTTCCCTTGCCCAAATGTTTTGGTAATCTAATTAAAGAAGAATGGGATCGTCCGAAACGAACCCCTGCTATTTCCAAACGCATTGCTAGGCGCTATCCGTTTGAGGAATCCCTCCTTAAAAAATGGACGGTACCACCAGCGGTGGACTCACCGATTTCCAGACTAAATAAAGCCACTGTTATCCCGTTGGAGGACGCTCTGTCCTTTAGGGATCCGGTGGATCGAAAAGTGGAAGCGGAATCCCGCTCCATTTTTTCCCTGATAGGGGCAACATTTAGGCCAGTGGTTGCCATTGGTTTAGTTTCACAAACATTGACAGAATGGACCAAATTGTTACGCCGTGACATAAAGGGGAGAAGTATCCCCCCGGCAGTATCAGATTTGCTGGAGCAGATTATACAAGGGCTACAGTTCATCTGTGACGCCGCCCTGGACGCCACTCCCTTACTTGGGCATGCATCTGTTTCAGCAGTGGTCCTCAGACGCGTATTGTGGTTAACCACTTAAGCCCCGGAGGATTTGGCTGCTAAAGGTCCAGACCCCTTTTTTCAACTTGGCACTTCGTGACTTTAACTGATAATTGCGCGGTCATGCAATGCAGTACCTAAACGAAATTTACGTCCTTTTTTTCCCACAAACAGAGCTTTCTTTTGGTGGTATTTGATCACCTCTGCGCTTTTTATTTTTTGCGATATTAATAAAAAAAGAGCGAAAATTTTGCAAAAAAATGACATTTTCAACTTTGTCTTTTAAAAAATATCCAATATACTCAATTTATGTCATTTTTTTTGGCCAAAATATATTTAGCTACATGTCTTTGACAAAAAAAAAATCAATGAGCGTATTTTTATTGGTTTGCGCAAAAGTTATAGCGTCTACAAACTATGGTGTAAATACTGAAATTTACGAAGCTTTAATTTCTGACTGCCTATCTCATTTCATGAAGTGCTAAAATGGCGGGGCAGTACAAAACCCCCCCAAACTACCACTTTTTGGAAAGTAGACATCCTAAGGAATGTTCTGAGGGGCATGTTGAGCTCATTGAATATTTTATTTTTTTGTCACAGGTGTTTGAAAAATGACAAAAATAATTTTTTTTTTTTTTTTTACACAAAGTTGTCATTGAAATGATATATTGCTCACACATGCCATGGGTATATGTGTAATTACACCCCAAAATATATTCTGCTGCTTCTCCTGAGTACAGGGATACCACATATGTGAGACTTTTTGGGAGCGTAGCTGTGTACGGGAGCCGGAAAACAAATCACCACCATCAGAATTTCAAAGGGCGTACATTTTTCATTGCATTTTCTCACTACCTATAACGGTTTTGGAGGCCCTGAAATGTCAAGATACCACAAAACCCCCCCAAATGACCCCATTTTGGAAAGTAGACACCCCAAGCTGTTTGCTGAGAGGCATGGTGAGTCCATGGAATATTTTATATTTTGCCACAAGTTTCGGGAAAATTACAATTTTTTTTTTTAATTTTTTTTTTTTACACAACGTTGTCACTAAAAGATAAATTTCTCACACATGCCATGGGTATATGTGGAATGACACCCCAAAATACATTCTGCCACTTCTCCTGAGTATGGGGATGCCCCATGTGTGAGACTTTTTGGGAGCCTAGCTGTGTACAGGACCGCGAAAACCAATCAACACTCTCAGGTTTTCTAATGGCGTAAATTGTTCATGTCACCTCTGCACTACCTGTCGCAGTTTCGGAGGCCCTAAAATTCCAAAATAGCACAAAACCCCCCCAAATGACCCCATTTTGCAAAGTAGACACCCCAAGCTATTTGCTGAGAGGCATGGTGAGTCCATGGAATATTTTATATTTTGCCACAAGTTCCGGGAAATATATATATATATATATATTTTTTTTTTTTTTACACAAAGTTGTCAGTAAATGATATATTGCTCACACATGCCATGGGTATATGTGAAATGACACCCCAAAATACATTCTGCTGCTTCTCCTGAGTACAAGGATACCCCATGTGTAAGACTTTTTTGCAGTCTAGCCGCGTACAGGACCCGGAAAACCAATCTGCACCTTCTGGCTTTCTAAGGGCGTAAATTGTTGATCTCACTCCTTACTACCTATCACACTTTTGAAGTCCATAAAAGGCCAAGATGGCACAAAACCCCCCCAAATGACCCCATTTTGCAAAGTAGACACTCCAATCTATTTGCTGAGAGGCATGGTGAGTATTTTGCAGCTCTCATTTTTTTTGGAAAATGAAGAAAAAACAGGAAAATGCATTTTTTTTCCTCTTTTTTCAATTTCCAAAACTTTGTGACAAAAAGTGAGATCTGCAAAACACTCAACATGCCTCTCTGCAAATAGCTCAGGGTGTCTACTTTCCAAAATGGGGTCATTTGGGGGGGTTTTGTGCTATCTTGGAATTTTAGGGCCTCCGAAACTGTGATAGGTAGTCAGGAGTGAAATCAACAATTTACGCCCTTGGAAAGCCTGAAAGTGGAGGTTGGTTTTCGGGGTCCTGTACTCGGCTAGACTGCAAAAAAGTCTCACACATGGGGTATCCCTGTACTCAGGAGAAGCAGCAGAATGTATATTGGGGTGTCATTTCACATATACCCGTGGCATGTGTGAGCAATATATCATTTACTGACAGCTTTGTGTAAAAAAAAAAAAAAAATATATATATATATATATTTCCCGGAACTTGTGGTAAAATATAAAATATTCCATGGACTCACCATGCCTCTCAGCAAACAGCTTGGGGTGTCTACTTTCCAAAATGGGGTCATTTGGGGGGGTTTTGTGCTATCTTAGAATTTTAGGGCCTCCGAAACTGTGATAGGTAGTCAGGAGTGAAATCAACAATTTACGCCCTTGGAAAGCCTGAAAGTGGAGGTTGGATTTCGGGGTCCTGTACTCGGCTAGACTGCAAAAAAGTCTCACACATGGGGTATCCCTGTACTCAGGAGAAGCAGCAGAATGTATTTTGGGGTGTCATTTCACATATACCCGTGGCATGTGTGAGCAATATATCATTTACTGACAGCTTTGTGTAAAAAAAAAAAAATATATATATATATATATATTTCCCGGAACTTGTGGTAAAATATAAAATATTCCATGGACTCACCATGCCTCTCAGCAAACAGCTTGGGGTGTCTACTTTCCAAAATGGGGTCATTTGGGGGGGTTTTGTGCTATCTTAGAATTTTAGGGCCTCCGAAACTGTGATAGGTAGTCAGGAGTGAAATCAACAATTTACGCCCTTGGAAAGCCTGAAAGTGGAGGTTGGATTTCGGGGTCCTGTACTCGGCTAGACTGCAAAAAAGTCTCACACATGGGGTATCCCTGTACTCAGGAGAAGCAGCAGAATGTATATTGGGGTGTCATTTCACATATACCCATGGCATGTGTGAGCAATATATCATTTACTGACAGCTTTTTGTAAAAAAAAAAAAAAATATATATATATATATATTTCCCGGAACTTGTGGCAAAATATAAAATATTCCATGGACTCACCATGCCTCTCAGCAAACAGCTTGGGGTGTCTACTTTCCAAAATGGGGTCATTTGGGGGGGTTTTGTGCTATCTTAGAATTTTAGGGCCTCCGAAACTGTGATAGGTAGTCAGGAGTGAAATCAACAATTTACGCCTTTGGAAAGCCTGAAAGTGGGGACTGGTTTTCGGGGACCTGTACTCGGCTAGACTGCAAAAAAGTTTCACACATGGGGTATCCCTGTACTCAGGATAAGCAGCAGAATGTATTTTGGGGTGTCATTTCACATATACACATGGCATGTGTGAGCAATATATCATTTAGTGACAACTTTCTGTAAAAAAACAACAAAAAAAAAAGAAATAATAATTTTCCCGACACTTGTAGCAAAATATAAAATATTCCATGGACTCACCATGCCTCTCAGCAAATAGCTTTGGGTGTCTACTTTTCAAAAAGGGGTCATTTGGGGGGTGTTTGAACAGTCCCGGCATTTTACGCTCAATCTTAGCCACACATCACCCACTCTTCTAACCACTTGAAAACCAAGCCTTTTCTGTGCCTTTTTGTTTACATGAAAAAATATTTTTTTTTTACTAGAAAATTACTTTGAACCCCCAAACATTATATATTTCTTTAAAGCAGAGGCCCTATAGAATAAAATGGTGGATGTTGCAATTTTTTTTGTCACACGGTATTTGCGCACAGATTTTCCAAACGCAATTTTTGCGAAAAAAATACATTTTTTTTAAATTTATTGCACAAATACACTATATAATTCCAATTTGTTTGGTAAAATTTAAAAGATGATCTTATGCCGAGTTCATAGACACCTGACATGACATGCTTTAAAAATTGCGCACAAATGCGCAGCGGCAAAAACGTACGTACATTTTTAAAAACCTTTAAAAGTCTCTACAGGTTACCACTTTAGACTTACAGAGGAGGTCTACTGCAAGAATTACTGCACTCGATCTGGCGATCGCGGCGATACCTCACATGCATGCTGAAATTGCGGTTTACATATGACACTAGACCAACGCGTGCGTGTGCCATTGCGCGCAAGCACGGGGGAAAGGGGGCGGAGCTCGATTTTTTTTTTTTTTTTTTGCTCTTTTATGTTATTTTGACACCTTTCCTTTAATTTTTTTTTTTTTTAAATCATTTTTATTGCTATCACAGTGAATTTAGATATCCCCTATGATAGCAATCGGTAGTGACAGGTACTCTTTTTTTTAAAAATTGGGGTCTTTTATACTCTAGATCTCTCCTCTGACCTTAATGCTTCTGACCACGCCAAAATTGGTGTGATAAAATACTTTCCCAATTTCCCAATGGCCCTGTTTATTTCTGGCGAAAAAGAAGTCATGAAATGCTCGTAGCCTCCGGCATCTTAGGCCATAGAGATGATTGGAGCCATTCTAATCTTCAATTAGCTCTATGGTTAGATAACTGAACCACCGGCTGCACTCTCGGGTTAACCGGTGGGACAGGAGAGCCCGAGAAAAACCACGGAAGGCTGCGGAAGGCGGCGGTGGGGGGGGGGAGGCCCCTCCCACTGCATGTAAAAGCAGTCTAGCGGCCAATTACCTGCTAGGATTGCTTTTACATGTAAGCCGACCGCTGGCTGTAAAAAACGATACCAAGATGATGCCTAAATCTGCAGGCATCATCCTGGTATAACCACTCAAAGTCCAGCAACGTACCAGTACATTGCTAGTCCTTGTTTGGCATATAGGTTTTTTTTTTTTTCATGCAGCCTGTGGGCTGAACGGAAAAAAAGAGAACCTATCAGAAATCAGCACAAGAATAATGCGTAGTATTACTCATCATTAACCGCCCAAACAACCACCCACTGAATTTAATGATGGGTATACACGGCACTATCCACGTATACCAAAATAGGATTTTAACTGCAGTGCTGAAATCAGAAAATCACCACAGCTGCTATCAGCAAAGGTATCCATATATGCTGAGCGCAAACGCTGTTTGTGTCAGAATATATAAAATCAATGCGTGGTAGCCGACGAGGGACCTGCAAGAGAAACAGGTCACAAAAGAATGAAAAAACAAAGTACATTAAAAAAAGTACATTAGGAAGAGTAGGACATATAAAATGACTGACAACAACAAAAGTTTTTGGATTCTCATCATTAACCGCCCAAACAACCACCCACTGAATTTAATGATGGGTATACACGGCGCTATCCACGTATACCAAAATAGGATTTTAACTGCAGTGCTGAAATCAGAAAATCACCACAGCTGCTATCAGCAAAGGTATCCATATATGTTGAGCGCAAACACTGTTTGTGTCAGAATATATAAAATCAATGCGTGGTAGCCGACAAGTACCTGCAAGAGAAACAGGTCACAAAAGAATGAAAAAACAAAGTACATTAAAAAAAAGTACATTAGGAAGAGTAGGACATATAAAATGACTGACAACAACAAAAGTTTTTGGATTCTCATCATTAACCGCCCAAACAGCCACCCACTGAATTTAATGATGGGTATACACGGCGCTATCCACGTATACCAAAATAGGATTTTAACTGCAGTGCTGAAATCAGAAAATCACCACAGCTGCTATCAGCAAAGGTATCCATATATGCTGAGCGCAAACACTGTTTGTGTCAGAATATATAAAATCAATGCGTGGTAGCCGACGAGTACCTGCAGGAGAAACAGGTCACAAAAGAATGAAAAAACAAACAAAGGACATTTAAATGTACAGTAAGAAGAGTAGAAGGACATATAAAATGACTGACACAACAACAGTTTTTGGATCCTTTTATTTTTCTTTCTAACTGTTTCTTCATGTCTTGATTTGGGAGGGACTGCGATCTTCTGCGATCTTCTCTTCCAGCTTGGGTCTCTCAAAATGTCGATGGACATCCAACATCCTTCGAGACCCTGTGTTTGTGTGCCCTACACTGTGTCGTGCTGTACCCTACACTAAAACTCCACTAGTGTATGGTAGCGCTCAAAACATTCCCCGATGCAGAGACCAGGTTGGTCAGGACATTTGGGACAATAATAACGGGTGTCACGCCTAAATCCGCGCCTGCTACAGACACGACATCTTCTTTGGGGCCATCTTTGGGTAGGGGTACTCGGGAGGGCATAAGGAAAATGCCTCTCATGCAGCCGGCTCACTGCATCTGGAAGGGGAAGTTGGGCAGGCATGCCTCCTGGGTACAGGTAGGCAAGGATGATCTCTTCCTGGAATTCCCGGAAAGATCCAGTTCGTCCTGACGCCTTGTATAGGACAAAGGCGTTCAGCATCGCCAATTGGAATAAATAAACAGACACTTTTTTGTACCAGCGTCTGGCTTTACGGGCAACTAAATACGGCGCCAAAATCTGGTCGTTAAGGTCCACCCCTCCCATGTTAAGGTTATATTCGTGGACACAGAGGGGTTTCTCCACAACGCCAGTTGCCGTAGTGATTTGGATTGTCGTGTCTGCGTGAAGGGAGGACAGAACATAAACATCCCGTGTATCCTTCCACTTCACCGCAAGCAATTTGTCCGTTTTCAAGCAGGCTCTCGCCCCCCGACTAAGACGGGAATCTACAAGCCGTTGGGGGAAGCCCCGGCGATTATGTCGCACGGTGCCACATGCGCCAATTTGTAATTCGAGCAGGTGACTAAATAGTGGCACGCTTGTATAAAAGTTGTCCACGTACAAATGGTACCCCTTTCCGGATAAGGGTGACACCAAGTCCCAAACGATCTTACCGCTGCTCCCTATGTAGTCTGGGCAGTTGGGGGGCTCCACACAGCTATCTTTTCCCTCATAGACCCGGAAACTAACTGTATAGCCTGTGGCCCTGTCACACAATTTATACAGTTTGACCCCGTATCTGGCACGCTTGCTGGGGAGGTACTGTTTCATAGCAAGGCGGCCAGTAAATTTAATCAGGGACTCGTCAACGCAGACAACTTGTTCGGGGGTAAACAAGGCTGCAAACCGCTGATTGAAGTGGTCTATGAGGGGCCGAATTTTGTGGAGCCGATCGTATGCAGGGTCTCCCCGAGGACGACAGATTTCATTGTCGCTGAAATGCATAAATCGCAGAATTTGCTCATATCTCGCCCTGGACATGGAGGCAGAGTACATGCGCATATGGTGAAGTGGGCTAGTGGACCAATATAGCCGCAATTCACTCTGTTTAGTTATGCCCATGTGGAGGGAAAGGCCCAGAAAGATCTTAAATTCGGAAACCGTTAAAGGTTTCCAGCCGAATTGTCTGGCAAGGGGCGAATTTGGGTTGGCGGCGATAAATTGTTGAGCATATAAATTTGATTGATCCACAATAGATCTGAAAAGATCTTCCGTGAAGAACAGCTCATAAAAGTTCAGGGGCGTAAAACCAGCTGTCTCCACGTGGATTCCAGGTTGGGCGGTGAATGGGGGAAGTACTGGCGCTGTAGTATCAGTGGGTTGCCAATTAGGAAATGCCAGCGCATCAGGGAGGGCACTATGGGCTCTACGGGCCTGTCTTCGAATACGCGGTGGCTGCGGGCCACTACTTGTGCTAGCCACCGCACCAGCTTCAACTGCACTTAGGGGACTCGCCACGTCACCAGGTCTTACTGCAGTGCTGGTTGTACTAGGTCCAGGGTGTACTAGGCCGCTGGCGCTTGCCAGGTCGCCAGAAGGATGAGCGGCACTAGTACCCACACTCTGCTCCATACGAGCACCCTGCGATTCCTGCATCTCAACAACACCAGAATGGGGTCGGGTACGCCTGGGTCTAACAGGGACCCATCTGTCGTCGGAGCTATCTGTCAGGGAGCCGCTGCTGTCATTTGGTTCGTATACTGACCCTGATTCTGCCGGTGAGGCTTCCCCATCGCTCTCACCTGACATGGTCATCATACTGTAAATAGCTTCATCACTGTACGAACGTTTAGACATTTTGGTAACTAAATTTACCCGTACAGTGATGCGACTCACAGGTAATAAAAGCACCTGGTTGTCGAAGACTATTTCAAGCGCTACCAAAAAAACTGCTAATGCTAGCAGGGATCAGGCCTGACTCTGCTAACACAGCGGTTTTGTGTCTTGTGTTTTTTTGTAAGTGACAGTAATCTGTTGATTACTACACTTACCTGGGTGAAAGGGTTAAACGCAGGTGCTGGCAGGAATCAGTGCTGATCGTGCAAACACTGCGTTTTGGGAACCCTAAACTATGGGGGCGCTAGTATAGCTCTGATCAGATCAGATATTGATCTGTTCAAACACTATACTAGAAATGGAAGTGTAGGTGCGTGCGTGTGTGCGTGCGTGCGTGTGTGGCAATCAAGGGGTTACTTCTAAACTATGCGCTGGGGATCTGGGGGGGGGTGGCGGGGACCCTAAACCTCCTTTGGGAAAGAAACTAGCTAGCTAGCACAACCTCAAGTCACAATGACACCAATACAAAATACAGTAAAAACAGTATATTATGTGTGTATTAGTGCTAATGTGACAGAGGGTGTAGGGGTTAACGGGATGTGATCAGGGGGGGATCAGGGGTTTAAATCTTTATTGGAAGGGGCTGGCGGGTATCCTAAGGATAAAAGGAACGGTGGCAAGCGCTAAACCTGGTCACAAGTCACACTTATACAGGTATATAGAAAATGCTATATACTGTATACAGTGTGCGTTGTGGCAGGGGGTGTAGGGGTGATCAGGGGGGGATCAGGGGATTAAATCTTTATTGGGCGGGTGGGGGGGACCCTAAACCTGCTTGGGACACAAACTTAGTCGCCTGCGCTAATTCTGATCACAATCACACTAATACAAAAATACAAAAACACAGTATATTACGTTTGTATTAGTGCTGATGTGACAGAGGGTGTAGGGGTTAACTAGCGGTGATCAGGAGGGGATCAGGGGGGATCAGGGGCTCAAATCTTTATTAGGGGGGGGTGGCGGGTAATTCAAGTGGAAAAAGGGGGGTCGCAAGCGCTAGACCTGACCACAAATCACACTTATACGGGTATATAGCAAAATGCTATATACTGTATACGGTGTGTGTTATGGCAGGGGGTGTAGGGGTGATCAGGGGGGGGTCAGGGGCTTAAATCTTTATTGGGCGGGTGGCGGGGACCCTAAACCTTCTTGGGACAGAAACTTAGTCGCCTGCGCTAATTCTGATCACAATGACACTAATACAAAAATACAATAACACCGTATATTGCGTTTGTATTAGTGCTGATGTGACAGAGGGTGTAGGGGTTAACGGCGGTGATCAGGGGGGGTTCAGGGGGGATCAGTGGGTTAAATCTTTATTAGGGGGGGGTGGGGGGTAATTTGAGTGGAAAAGGGGGGGTCGCAAGGGCTACACCTGTTCACAAATCACACTTATACAGGTATATAGGTATATGCTATATGCTGTATATAGTGTGTGTTGTGTCAGGTGCTGTAGGGGTTAATTGGGGGGGCGATCGGGGGTGAAATGTGCCTATCTAGCTGTGTGTGATGTGCTTGGTGCAATTACTCACAGTAAGATGTGCTCTCCTCTCACGCTGGATCCGAAAAGACCGTTGGGAGGGGAGGGCACATCTCCTCTAAGCCTGTGTTTACATTTCACAGGCTTAGAGGGAGATCTGATTGGGCAGGACCGATCAACAGGTCCAGACCAAAAATGATTGGCCTGGACCTGATGACTGATCGGTTCTGAACCCAATCGAGTCATCGGCGGCGGCGGCGGGGCGCGGGAGCGCGCACAGGGCCGGCAAAAAGTGCTGACGTAGGCCTACGTCAGTTTGCCTGGCCGGGGCTGAGCGCCGACGTAGATCGTCGTGCGCCGGTCGTTAAGTGGTTAAAGTGCTGGTCGGGGGATCAAGGTTCCAAAAAAGCTTTGGCTAATCTTCCTTTTCAAGGGGATCCCCTGTTTGGGGCCACCTTGGATGAGATTATAAAGGATCTCACTGGGGGCAAGAGCACTTTTTTGCCACAGACTGCTAAGGGTAAAGGACCTCGTAACAGGCGAGGACCTTCCTTTTCCGCTCATAAAAAGTTTGTTCGTTCCGCTGGGGCGGGCGATAAGGGGAAGCCCTCCAAAGCCCCTTCAGGGGGTTTCAAAGGGCGCTGGTCGGATAAGCAAAAGTCCGGCTCAGCCAAACCTGAAGATAAGACCAATACAGCCTGAAGGTGCGCCCCCACCCATCTCTGGGGTGGGGGGACGTCTTCACCGGTTTCCGGATCCATGGCTTTCCAGAATCCCGGACAAAGGGGTTCGCGAGGCCATACGGTCGGGATACAAGATCGAGTTTCGATCACTTCCACCGGTGCGATTCTTCCCTTCCAACATTCAGCTATCCCCGGATCGCTTAAAAGCTTTGCGGGGGGCAGTAATGGACTTGATGCAACAGGGAGCGGTAGTTCCCGTTCCTTGAGCAGAACGTTTTCTGGGGTTCTATTCGAACCTATTCACAATACCCAGAGAAGAGGGCAAGGTGCGTCCAATTCTGGACTTAAGAGCACTCAATCATTTTGTCCGGGTACAAGAATTCAAGATGGAGTCCATCTGAACATAGGTGGGCCTAACTTTGGAGACATCCTTGGCAAGGGTGTGTCTCCTTTCGGAGAAGCTCCGGAAGATTCAGTGAACGATTCGGATGTTACTGTCCGTCAACTGGCCTTCCCTTCGGACTTGCATGAGGATCCTGGGACTGATGGTGGCCTTCTTAGAGGCAGTACCGTATGCCCAGTCTCATACCCGAATTCTCCAAAAGGAGATTCTTTTCAAATGGAATCGGAATCCCGATTCTCTGGACAATCGGATCCGGTTGAGCGACCGGACCAGGGAGTCTCTGGTCTGGTGGCTTCGGTCTCCGATGCTCAGCCAGGGGAAGTCATTTCTTCCGATAGAATCCAGGTTACCGATAAATGTATTGGAACTGAGAGCGATCAGACTTTGTCTGATTTACTGGACCGAGCAGCTCCAGGGCAGCCCGGTTTGGATCCAGTCGGACAATGCCACGGCTGGGGCTTAGGTCAATCACCAAGGGGGCACCTAGAGTGTCCTGGTGGCCATCGAAGTGACCAGCATCCTTCGTTGGACGGAACGGATTGTTCCAGCTCTCTCCGTGGTATTCACTCCGGGGGTGGAAAATCGGCAGGCAGATTATCTCAGCAGTCAGATTCTGGATCAAGGGGTATGGCCTCTTCATCCAGAGGTATTTCACCAGCTGTGCCTTCATTGGGGCACCCCGGAGGTGGATCTGTTGGCAACTCGGCTCAACAGGAAGGTGCGGAGGTTTGTAGCCCACTTCCGAGATCCTCGAGCGGGCGCAGCAGACGCGCTGGTCGCCCCGTGGGGGTAGTATCAGCTACTGTATACCTTCCATCCTCTCAAGTTACTGCCGAAACTTCTTCGCAGGATAGAGGTGGAGGGAATCCCAGTTATCCTGGTAACTCCGGACTGACCTCGTCGAGCCTGGTACGCCGACTTGGTGAGGCTGGTCGCGGACGCTCCTTGGAGACTTCAGCTCATGGAGGATCTGCGGTCTCAGGGACCGATCTTCCATCCTGCTTTACAATTGCTGGCTTTAACGGCCTGGCTATTGAGACCCAGGTGCTGAAGGACAAGGGATTGTCAGCTTCAGTTATTCCTACTCTAATTAAAGCAAGGAAAGCGACTTCCAGAAAAGTCTATCATCGCACATGGAAGTCTTATATTGCGTGGTGTGAATCCCTTGGATTTCCTCCACGTGCCTATTCGGTGACCCGAATCTTGGCATTTCTGCAACAGGGGGTTGAGCAGAAACTGTCCTTGAGTACTATCAAGGGTCAGGTTTCAGCATTAGCAATCTTCTTTCAGAAACCTTTGGCTACTCATTCCTTGGTGCGGAATTTCATCCAGGGGGTGCGGCACCTGGCTCCGTCAGTGTGCGCGCCCTTACCGCCCTGGGATCTTAATTTGGTGTTGTCGGTTCTTCAGAAACCTCCCTTTGAAAATATCAGGGAGATTCCCTTGCTTACGTTATCCCAGAAGGTGGCCTTCTGTAACGCTCCTGCGTTTTACGTATGATGTGGATTTTCAGCTGCAGAAATATTCCACTTCAGTAGTCATGTAGAGAAACGCTGAGACACCATTCCCAACTCTCAATGACTCATCATGTGTGGATGATCTCAATTCAGCAAGTAAATACACACACTCAATAAGATGTTTCCTAGAGTGACTTATGTATATAGTAACACAGTGATGATAGGCTGAAGAGACAGGTTGGGTAGAGATGGTAGATGACAGACACTTGAAAGGAAATGTTCTTGAAAGTAAGATAGTAGCAGATGGGATGCAGATAGGTTTAGCAATCATGTATGGTAGTAGATGACAGAGTAGCAGGTGGACATACAAGAGAGATCAACCCAGTGCAAGAACAGGTGGTAGTAGGCTCAAGAGCTAGCAATCTTAGATAATGCAGATGTAGTAATAGTCCTTAGTATGCAGAGCTAGATAGTGTAAGCTTTAGTATAAAGGTTATAGAGGTTTCCCCTGTGGGGTACTTATCACTAATAGCAATGTAGCAGAGGAGAGGTTCGGCAAGAGCGGATGATCCGGTAGCGGGATACAGGGATCAGCGCAGCGTGGTTCCGACAGCGAAGTATGCTTGCAAGCATGTGAGCTTCAAGACAGGTTAGCATCAAGGCACAAAGCAGTTTGAACGAACACATGTGAGTGAGAGCCGGCGATCTAAATAGCCATCCAGTCCGGCGCTCAGTGATGACAGCATCAGTCTTAAAGGTGTATGCGCACCTTACCAAAAGAGAATGGTGGGGCGCATACACTTATGAAAGAGTAATTAGGGTACCCAAAGGTACCAGAACATTACAGTACCCCCCCCTTAAGGCCGGCTCCTGAAGGCCTCTGGAGCTGGTTTGTCTGGGTACTTCGCATGAAAATTGCAGATTAATCTAGAGGCATGTATGTCAGAGGTGTTTAGCCAGGTGTCGTCTTGGGGCCCATAGTTCTTCCATCGAACCAAGTACTGAAGTCTTCCTCTGTGGATACGAGAATCCAGAATCTCTTTTATCTCATATTCTTCTCCACCTTCAACTTGTACAGGAGGAGGAGGTGGGATAGTACGCCTTATTCCTTGGTCAGGAACATGGGGCTTCAGTAGCGACACATGGAAAATGGGATGTATTTTGAGGTCTATTGGCAATGTAAGCTGTACTGCAGCTTTTCCAATAAGTTTCTTGATTGGGAAAGGTCCCAAGAACAGAGGTCCAAGCTTTTTGCTAGGGATTTTCAGTCTTAAATTTTTTGTTGAGAGCCAAACGAGGTCCCCGATAGCGTACTGAGGAGAAGGTCTTCTGCGAAGATCATAGTACTTCTTTTGTTGACTATGAGCGTGTGCAATGGTAGTATTAAGCAAACCCAGAGAGTCCTTTATTTGGGTAAGATAGTCTGAGGCTACAGGGTTATTTGAAGGAAGGATGCGTGGTGGAAGAATAGAGGGATGAAACCCATAGTTCAAGTAGAACGGACTCTGCTTGGTCGTACTGTGGGTTGCGTTGTTGTAGGCAAATTCTGCCAGAGGGAGAAGATCCACCCAATCATCCTGTTGGTAAGAAGTGTAACAACGTAAATGTTGCTTGATGCATTGGTTGACTCTTTCAGTCTGTCCGTTGGTTTGCGGATGGTAAGGAGAAGTGAGCTTCCACTCGATTTGTAGTATGTGACATAGTTCTTGCCAGAACTTGGAAATAAATTGTGATCTACGGTCAGACAGAAGAGTTTTTGGGATACCATGTAACTTAAAGACATGTTTCATCAGGAGTTCTGCCGTTTGTTTGGACGAAGGTAGTCTGCGAATAGCAATGAAATGTGCCATTTTTGTCAGATGGTCCACTGACACTAAGATGGTATTAAATCCTTTGGAAGGAGGCAATTCCACTATAAAGTCCAAGGACACAACTTCCCATGGAGTTTGGGATATTGGTAGACTGCATAGTAGACCGGATGGTCTCGTAGTGTCAATTTTGGACCTGGCACAGACATTGCATGAAGAGACGAATTTTTGTATAGATGTTTTCATGTCAGGCCACCAGAATTGCCTGGTAATCAGATTAAGAGTCTTTGTCATACCCATATGTCCTGCCATAGGCACATCATGCGATAATTCCAAGATCTTGGTGCGTATGGTAGGTGGTATGTAAAGTTTGTCGTTGTAGTAGAGGAAGCCTTCTGCATCAGTATTTAGTTGTGGTGGGGGTGAATCCAAACTTATACCATGCAAAACCTCTTCCTTCAAGGAACGGACAACTCCAATAATGCGTTTGTGAGGTATTATAGGAACGGAAGGGATTTCGAAGTAGTTTTCTTCAGTTAGTCGTGATAGTGCATCCGCCTTTTTGTTCTTATCTGCAGGTGTGTAGGTCACTAGGAAGTTAAACCTTAGAAAGAATAGTGACCATGGTACCTGTCGGTGCGAGAGAGTTTTGTTAGTCTGAAGATATTGGAGATTTTTATGGTCCGTGTATATAAGTATTGGTAATTGGGTGCCTTAGAGTAGATGTCGCCAATTCTCCAGAGCCAATTTTATAGCAAGCAGTTCCTTTTCACCCACGGGGTAATTTATCTCTGGACTGCTTAGGGATTTGGAAAAAAAGGTGACTGGATGAAGTGGTGAAGTGTGAGTTGGTCGTTGGGAGAGTATTGCCCCTACTGCCATGTTTGACGCATCTACTTCCAGAATGTATTGGAGGGATGGGTCTGGATGGCGTAATATGGGAGCAGAAGTAAACCTTGTCTTTAACAGGTGAAAAGCTTTATTTGCTTCATCTGACCATTTGAATGGTTTTTTAATGCTAGTGAGCTGTGTGAGGGGTCTCACAATGGCAGAGAAGTTTCTGATGAACTTCCTGTAGAAATTCGAAAATCCAAGGAATCGCTGTAGCGCCTTGCGTGTGGTTGGTGTAGGCCAATCCTGAATGCAGGATATTTTACTCAAGTCCATCTCGATTCCTGTTTTGGATATGATGTAGCCTAGAAACAGTACCTCTTCTTTATGAAACAAACATTTTTTCAGTTTCACATAAAGGTTGTGTGCAAGCAATCTCGATAATACTAGTCTTACATGTCTTATGTGTTCAGACAGGGATCGTGAATATATAAGTATATCGTCCAGATATACCACAACACAGACATCTAGTAAGTCTCTGAAAATATCGTTTATAAATCGTTGAAAAACTGCAGGGGCGTTGCATAGCCCGAATGGCATTACAAGATATTCGAACAATCCGTATCTGGTTCTGAATGCAGTCTTCCACTCGTGTCCAGCACGGATTCGAATGAGATTGTATGCTCCTTTCAGATCCAATTTTGAAAAATAGGTAGCTCCACGCACCTGCTCAATGAGCTCAGGGATAAGCGGTAGAGGATAGCGATCTTTTATTGTAATAGCATTCAATTGCCTATAGTCGATGATAGGCCTGAGACTTGAGTCCTTATTGCGGACAAAAAAAGAGTCCTGCTGCTGTGGAAGAAGTGGAAGGTCTAATAAAACCTTTCTTCAAATTCTCATCCAAATAGTCTTTGAGATGGGAAAGTTCATCCTGTGAAAGAGGATAAACATGACCGAACGGCAATTTGCTATTTGGGAGTAGATCAATGCTACAATCATAGTCTCGATGGGGAGGTAGTGCTTGAGCATTTTTCTCAAGAAAAACCTCAGAGAGATCCTGATAACATAGTGGTGCAATCTCATCTGTCACCACAGACAGGATCTTCCCGAAAGATGGGAGGTTACACGTACCCTCGCAATAGCAAGAGAGGAAGGCCAGGGTCCGTTCCTTCCAATCTATGGTTGGTTGATGTGTGTGCAACCAGGGAAGTCCCAACACAATGGGAAAGAGGGGTGAAGGTATTAGATCGAAGGTAGTCTCCATATGAGACCCGTTAGTAGTGACTAGGAGTGCCTGTGTCTGATCAGTGATCGGACCAGAGGATAAAGGAACACCGTTAATAAGACTTACTGAGACAGGTTTAAGTTTAGAAATAATAGGAACTTTATTTAAAGCAGCAAAACGTATGTCAATATAATTTCCACAAGATCCTGTTCAATCATGGCCTTAGTAGTAATCCTGTTCTGGTCCCACTGTAATGTTAAGCAAACAAAAAGGTAAGGGTTAGTGATTGAAGTTGTCAATCCCCCTAGGAGGACATGTGAACACTCACCCTTCTTTTTGTAGACTAGGGGACAGACGTTTATCTTGTGATCCGGGGATGCACAGTACAAGCAGAGATTACCAGATCGTCTTCTGGCTCTTTCCATAGTTGATAGAGGTGGGCGTATGGTTCCTACCTCCATAGGAACGGGGTCAACGGCCAAAATCCGAGAAGAACTGGATAATGGCATTCCCATTTTCTCAGCCTTTCTTTCTCGTAGTCTTCTATCTATGGTGATACTGAGTTGTATCAATGCATCCAGGGTTTTTGGCAGATCCGCTCGGGCGAGCTCGTCTTTAACGGCCTCTGATAGGCCAAGCCTAAATTGGGTTTTCAGAGATGCATCATTCCATTCTGAATCAAGGGTCCATCTCTTGAATTCTGCGACAAAGTCTTCTACAGGTCTCCTACCTTGTTTCAAGGATCTTAATTGAAGATCGGCAGTACTCTGCCTATTGGGATCATCATATAGGCTAGTGAGTTCTGCTAGGAACAAGGCATAGGAGTTGAGAAGCTGGTCGTTTTTCTCAAAAAGAGAGTCTGCCCAGGCCCGAGGATCGCCTGTTAGGTAAGAAATAATAGTACAAACCTTAATGTGATCAGTAAGGTAGGTACGGGGTTTTAGCAAGAAAAGTAACTCACATGCGTTTTTAAATTCACGAAATTTTTTGCGATCGCCTGTAAATACCAAAGGAGGATTTATTTTGGGTTCAGGGGACTGAGCAGAGGTAAGTTGTGTCAGTCTAATTACCTGCTGCGACAGAGCCTGATTGTCTTCTTTTAATTCAGCAAGTGTGTGTATTAACGCAGTTACTTGCTGTTTTAATTGTGTCATCTGAGTGGTTATTTCTGCTGAATCCATTTGTGGTTCGTTCAATCTGTAACGCTCCTGCGTTTTACGTATGATGTGGATTTTCAGCTGCAGAAATATTCCACTTCAGTAGTCATGTAGAGAAACGCTGAGACACCATTCCCAACTCTCAATGACTCATCGTGTGTGGATGATCTCAATTCAGCAAGTAAATACACACACTCAATAAGATGATTCCTAGAGTGACTTATGTATATAGTAACACAGTGATGATAGGCTGAAGAGACAGGTTGGGTAGAGATGGTAGATGACAGACACTTGAAAGGAAATGTTCTTGAAAGTAAGATAGTAGCAGATGGGATGCAGATAGGTTTAGCAATCATGTATGGTAGTAGATGACAGAGTAGCAGGTGGACATACAAGAGAGATCAACCCAGTGCAAGAACAGGTGGTAGTAGGCTCAAGAGCTAGCAATCTTAGATAATGCAGATGTAGTAATAGTCCTTAGTATGCAGAGCTAGATAGTGTAAGCTTTAGTATAAAGGTTATAGAGGTTTCCCCTGTGGGGTACTTATCACTAATAGCAATGTAGCAGAGGAGAGGTTCGGCAAGAGCGGATGATCCGGTAGCGGGATACAGGGATCAGCGCAGCGTGGTTCCGACAGCGAAGTATGCTTGCAAGCATGTGAGCTTCAAGACAGGTTAGCATCAAGGCACAAAGCAGTTTGAACGAACACATGTGAGTGAGAGCCAGCGATCTAAATAGCCATCCAGTCCGGCGCTCAGTGATGACAGCATCAGTCTTAAAGGTGTATGCGCACCTTACCAAAAGAGAATGGTGGGGCGCATACACTTATGAAAGAGTAATTAGGGTACCCAAAGGTACCAGAACATTACACCTTCTTGGTGGCCATTACTTCTGCACGCAGGGTGTCAGAACTGGCCGCATTATCTTGTCGTTCCCCATATCTGGTGGTTCATAGGGATAAGGTGGTTCTTCGTCCGAATCCATCCTTCCTTCCTAAAGTGGTTTCAGAGTTTCATCTGAATGAGGACATTGTATTGCCTTCCCTGTGTCCTAAGCCCAGTCATCCTCGGGAGTTTGCGTTACATTCCTTGGATGTGGTTCGGACAATCAGGGTATACTTGAAAACTACGGCCTCGTTTCGTAAGACGGATTCACTTTTTGTGATCACGGATGGCCCCAAAAAGGGGTTGCCTGCATCTGCCGCGACTATCTCCAGATGGATCAGACAGACGGTGGTACAGGCTTATTCTATTAAGGGTCGGAATCCTCCGTTCCCTGTTAAGGCGCACTCCACTCGGGCGCTTAGTACTTCCTGGGTCTTCCGCCATCAGGCGTCAGTGGTCCAGGTTTGCAAGGCAGCTACCTGGTCGTCGGTTCATACCTTTACAAAATTTTATAAAGTTCATGTGATGGCATCGTCGGATGCCTCTTTTGGCCGCAAGGTTCTGCAGGCCGCAATTTGAGGAGACCGTTGGTCTACCTCAAGGGTTTTTTTCTGTTGGGTTTTCAGTTGAGTCTCATCCTTTTGTCTGATGAGCCTTTAAAACTTCTAGTTGGCACCGGTTGGGCCTTCTAGATTGGATTTTGATTTCTGTTATCCCACCCCTCATTTGTGGCACTGCTTTGGGACGTCCCAATTTAATATTAATCAAGAGGACTGCGTCTGTCAATGAGCGACAGAGAAAAATGGATTTTTGTAAAATCTTACCGTAAAATCCTTTTCTCTTAAGCTCATTGACAGACGCAGTACCCGCCCCTCTACTTTTAAGTTGGGTTGGGTTAAATTCTCTGACACTGCTTTGTGACATAACTAACATCCTGTAGCAGGGAGAGAGAGTATATACCCTCTGGGACTGCCCCTAAGGTGTGGCCAGAACGTTTCCTTCTGCCTAGTGTCCTACTACTGTAGAGGGCAGTATAACCCAATTTGATATTAATCAAGAGGACTGCGTCTGTCAATGAGCTTAAGAGAAAAGGATTTTACGGTAAGATTTTACAAAAATCCATTTTTGCCGATTATCGGAGGGCTGATATTCACTTTTGCTGATTTATCTGTATCGGCCATGGAACTGGCCGATATTACTGATATTCCAATGGTTAGAGGAGGTAAAGACTAGTCTTGGACCCTGACATATGATGTACAAAATATCGGCCCATATCGGCCGATACCGATACGTTGTGATCGGTATCGGCCCTGGAAAAAACATATCGGTCTATCCCCAGTGAGAATGGTACCAGTCATCAAGTATTACAGCACCAACATCCCCATATATACATATGCAAATTGCAGCAAAGGAATCTGGAACTTTTAAAGGTGTTTAGACAAAAGAAAAATACTTATCCATATCCACAGTTTAGACTAAACATATTAAAATACCAATTTATTTATTGAAAAAGCAAAAATTAAAAAACATCAAATTACATTTGACAACAATATTGAGCATATACAGTGAGATTGTTTCACTTATGTTCCTGTCTGCGCTTAGTGCTGACCGGCTTCGCCAAAAAAAGAGGCTTCTTCAGAGACAGTGCAAACATCGATATAACTAGTGAACAAAGTACAGTCAATATAAAAAACATATTATTTATATATGAATGAGTACAGGACAAAATTTGAATATACATTTGTTAAAAAATGAACCTGTGTCTAAACAAGGTGCAGATATATTCTAAAGGTATGGCCCAGATGCTGTAGATCAAAGCTGTGTGAGCCTATGCCTAGGAATCGGAGGCACGCGTCAGGTATGCAAGTCTCGATGCATAAGGTTTCCCACAGAGGTGGATGGGCAGAGCTAAATTAGCAGGTGCATACCTGTTTAACAATAGGGTCGTGTAAAGGTTTTAAATGATTAAATGGGATCTACCCTTCAATAAATATACTGTCAAAGACCATCCAGGGATTTACTTACACTTCCTACAGATGTTGTGAGTTTTGGACATCATACATAAAGGAACAGTAGACAATCTCCAATAATAATGTCAGAAAGCCATTGCAGATACATGGACAAATGGCTCATAGTTCTATCCCTAAACAATGTAAACGGTCACCCTCAATAAGACATTGAGGGCCTCAAAAGGGTCAAATTACTATAGAGAGTACAACCTGAAAGATATAGGCAGATAGTTCCAAATTAGAACAGACCACCTAATTAAGATCCCAAAGTAAGGCTTCCATTTAAGTAAATCCCAAGGGGGAAGTATTGTATATCTACCTTTTGTACTGGAGTGCCAAGTCCAAACGTGTTTGCAGCGTCCAAACTTACCTGTGTATAGGCTCCCATAAATACCCCCCTCCATCCAGCTGACGTGTGAATGTACAAGCAGGATGCGGATTTTAGGACCGGAAGCAGTGGCAGCGTTGCCAGGCAACCAAACCGTGGCCCAGAGCGTTCCACAGTGCGCCCTCCCTATACATCATCCGCCCCCTTCTGAGGTGCGCCGACATTGCCCGGCCATGGGTAGGGGACGACTGGAGGAATGTCATTACACTGACGGAGAGCCTGACCAATCCCTAGCTTCCGACTATTGCCGCCACACCCCCCGATAGGGCGGCGCCAAAGCACTCCACAACAAAGTCATCATAGAAACCAGGACGCCTCAGGCATTCGTACGGGGACCCAAAACAAAAGCCTCAATGACTCCTGCAGGTGCCCCGCTCCCAGAAACCGGCTCAACTGACAAATAGTGCCTTAGTAGAAGGGAAATGTTTTATGGAATAATATGAGAAAATTGAAAAGTCTGCACATTGAGAGACACGGTAGTACAAATCAGTATGAAAATGCAATTTACATGTAGTTATCTAGAATCAATATGAATACAAAAAATCTGCAATTTATGCAATAAGCACAATTCATAGGAAATGAAAACAATAAATGCTTAAAAGTGGCAAATAATTGTTGTTTCTTTTAATTCATTCATTACACCTTCGGACATTATTTTATATAGTTAGAACATCTTGTAAGATCATAGCTCATCAGAAGAGGGAAAAGGCAAAAATCAGAGAGAAAGGGGAGCTCATATAAAGAGACAGGGTGTCACGAAGAGAGACATCCGAGGGGAAAAGAAAAAAAATGAAATATACCTTATGCATAACTTTTAAAGAAATGGCTTATAACTTATGCCTCCATTGAGTCCTGGGTATTTTGTAACACATAGCACGTAAATCCATTTAGTCTCTATCTGTAACAGTTTCTTATCAATATCACCACCTCTTTCATGGGCTGGTACATGTTCTAATGCAAAGGATCCAAGATCAAATTGGTAGTATAGACCAACGTGTTGACTAATGGATGTTTCCATTTTTTTACTTTTGATTAAAGATACATGATCTCTTATCCTTTTATAAAAAGGACGCTTTGTTTTGCTTATGTAAAAGGCACCACATTTACACTTAAAGATGTAGATCACTCCCACTGTTTTACACGTTGTTCTATGTTTGGACTTCCATACAGAGTTTTTGGGAAGTGCAATTTCTTTGCCCCTTATAATAAAGCGGCAATAATTGCACTTTACACATGGGAATGAGCCTGTTTGTGGTGATTTTTCAGGAAACTTAGTGGAATGATTAATCTTTACTAAGCTATCCCTGAGTGACTTAGAACGCTTATAAGTTATTTCCGGGGATGATTTAATATATTTTTGAATCTTTTGATCCAACGTTAACATGACCAGATAGACAACACCACAAGATCAAAGCTATCTATTGTAGGTGGTTATTATCCTGGTAGTCATAGATTCATTGCCCTTTTTGGGTTTATAGATAAGTGATGTTCTATCCTGTATTTTTACCCAATTATGCGCTTTCTTCAAGCTGGTTCTAGTATAACCTCTGTCTAAAAGTCTATTACGCAATGCATTTGCTTCTCGAAAAAAGTCTGCGTCTGCTGTGCAATTCCTTCTAAGTCTTAAGAATTGACTGTAAGGAATGCTACGTTTAAGAGGTAATGGATTTGAACTGTCTGCATGTAAAAGGTGTTGCCAGCTGATGGCTTTCTGTACAATGTGGAGCATAATTGTCCAGTGTCGTCAATGAAAATTTCAACGTCCAGAAAGGTAATTCTTTGCTGATGATAGGTATAGGTGAACTTGAGATTGTATGTATTGTTGTCTAAGTTACCGGAAAAGGTTTCAAGGTCCTCTCTTGATCCTGCCCAAATCATGAAAACATTGTCGATGTATCGGTTCCAAGATATTATATTGTCCAATAAGTCCATATACCTATTATCAGCTAAGAGGTCACGCTCTCACCCCCCAGGTACAAGTTCGCATAGGAGGGAGCACCCTTGGCTCCCATAGCGACCCCCTACACCTGGAGGTGGTGGGACTGTTTATACAAAAAAACATTGTGAGTGAGTTAAAACTCTAGAATTTGAATAATTAATTTGTTATAGGACCATGCTTCATGGCCTCGTTTCCTTAACTGTTTCTCAATCACCTGCATACCCCGAACATGGGGAATGGAATTGTATAAGGCCTCTATATCGATGACGTTGTCCGGGACTTGCAGGCCATCAATAATCTTTAACAATTCAATAGTGTCCTTCACATAAGGAAACAAAGCTTTCACATGTGGATAAAGATATTCATGAATTAGGCAACATGTGTTTTCAGTTAGAGATCCGCACCCTGAAATTATAGGGCAACTGGGAGGAGTGGTCAAACTTTTATGAATTTTGGGGAGGGCGTAAAATGTCGGAGTTCTCGGATTTGGATTGATTAAATATTTCAGCGTTTCAGCATTGATAAGATCTTGCTAAAAAGCTGCTGTTACAAGATTTTTGAATATAGAGATGCTTGATTGGACAAAAGAGGAAGACACTGGTCTATACCAATCCTTGTTTTTAATAATCTCATAGCACATTTTCTCATAATCAGAGACATTCATAATTACTAGGTTGCCACCTTTATCTGAAAGTTTTATGACAATCTCCCTATTACTTTCCAAGGATTGGATAGCTTTTCTTTGATTTAAGGGAATGTTGTAGGATGGCCCAGATTTCCAATTTGTATTTTCGATTGCCTTTGTGACTTGAATCACAAAAGCCCACATATTTTGATTACCCTGAAGGACTGGGAAAGATTTTGATTTTGGTTTCTATGTTTTTGGTGAGTCCAATGGGTGACGAACAGAAGTCATTCCAGGGTCAAACACAGGTTGATCCCCAGGATGTCTCTACTCCCAAAGCTCTATCAAATTCTGGAGGGCTCGTAAGTCCTCCAGGGTGATGTCTTGCAGCAAAGAATTGTCATGTGTCGACGTGTCCACTTTTTTCTGATTGCTATCATAGAGGACTTTCTACATAAGTCATCTCGCGAAGAGATGTAGGTCCTTGATGAGTTCAAAGCTATCTGCATCTTGATCAGGACAGAAGGTCAGGCCAAGTTTGAGAACATCGGCCTCACTTTCTGACAATTGATATGCAGACAGGTTGATGATGGCATATTGTTCCCTATCCTCTGTTTCCAGAGGACCAGGTCCTCCTACTTTGGGGGCTGATTGAGTACTTTGGCTGGTGTAAATGTGGGAATATGTGTTTTGTGAGGATCCAGTCTGCTACCCTGGGTTTTGGAACCTTTTTGGTTTTGGGTTTTAGGTTTTGGGACCTGCACTTCCAGTCAGACCATCGTTTGTTTATAAAAAGGGCCCTACATTGAGAGATTGTTTAGCCCCAGGGGTAATAGATCCTTCCGTCCACACAGAGAGTAGAATATTTTCTTTCCTTTCTGGTTTTTACGCTTGTGGACATTGTGTGGCATGTAGAACTTCCAAAATTATTAATAAAAAGCAGAAGGAGTTTGTATCTTTTGCTACTGTGAGGACCGACAAGATTTCAGGTTTGATCACATGCTCCACCACTGGAATAATGTATATGTTGGAGTGCAGCTGTGGGCTGCAGTATGTCAGTAGGGCCCTGCATGTCCGAGTGGCGGAGCATGTGAACAATATTAAGAAAGGTCTCAAGTCTCATTATGTATCTCAGCAGTTAAGAATGTGCCATAATAGGGACCCATGAGGCCTGAAATTCTGAGGAATTGAAAGGGTCAAAAAACACTGGTGAGGTGGCAATTATATCAGGCAGCTAAGCCAACGCGAGTCATTTTGGATATATGAAATGAAGGTTGGGGTGCCTAGAGGGTTAAATGTTGATTTTGACTTCAATTGTTTTATCTCAGATCATTAATTGATTTATATGATTATCCTGTTTTATGTATATTATTTTTCCTCATATAATTTTTTCCTCTTATTGTGAACCGTAAGACAGTGGGTACTAACAATTGACGACTCCTTTTTTTGCATACAGTGGGTATTTCCCCCCTTTTCCCCCCTTTTCTATATAGTGAGTTTTCCCATATTAGTTGGCGGGACCTGTGACGCGGGACGTCCCTACTGAGTGAAGCGGCGGTCATCTCGTTGGCGGTCAAACATTTCCGGCAGATAAGCTCTTTTTACTCTTATTACTTGTAAGCAGTTATTTGGCACAATAAAATAAATGGTGGTTCATTAGGTATTGCACTATGGTTTTCTTTTTTGCTTTTTTCTGGTTTATATGAGTGATTAGTCTGCCTTGTACCATCTGTTTGGAGTCGCACCTAATTGGCTTGATCCTGGAATTGCTGAGGATTTCTGGAGGAGCAGTTTGGATCCTTTGAGCCTTCTTTTATTAGTGGGACGGTAAGCGGCAGTGTGATTGGGGTCACTCTCTCTCTTTGGTGGTGGTGGCACTTCAAGGAGGCCAATCAGCTAGACCCTACTTATACCTGGACTTTTTATATAGCGCTGCTTTTCAATTTTATACTGTTTTTATGTTTTATCCAACACATGTGCAGCAGCTGTTTTATATCTAATAGACCCAAGCACAGCTTTTTGTTTAATTTTTTAGGTCTTTCCCATATTATTGATTATATAATTATTTTTATGTATATTTTTAAGATTATCATTAGTACCATTTATTGACTCAGGGTTTTACTAAGGGTAAACATTTTGCCCATATTTTACCCAATGGATTTTATTGTGTGCTGTGTTCCCTATTGGCAACAATTTTTCAGAGATTCCGGTTCTGTTGAGGATGTTTTCCCCCACTTCCAGGGTTCTGTGAGGCCAGTGCGTCCCCATTGCTATGGACACCCTGTCCGGGATGGTTAGCCAATTACCATTTACCTCTGCTCTTATATTATGGGTGTCGTCTCCTCTTTCGTATTCGGCTGATGAAATTCCTCCCCTTGGGACAAAACGTGTGTGGAGGGAAGGGAGGAGTTGAGACATTACCCGCTGTCTTCCGGGATTCGGAATTTGCGCTGTTTACATCTTGCACTGATTAAGTGCCACTGCAAGTAAGAGGCTTTTACTTTTTCAATAAAAATTGTTTTTTACTGGTAAATGCTATGATCTGCTCCTATTTCATTGTGTTGAATCCACGAACACAATGACATCACGAGACGATACTGGCTGTCTGCTACCTTGGGTCTGAATTGTTGGATGCAGGATGGATATATCCAGTTTTTCATCGTATTGATTAAAGCAAAGCGTCTTTGACCCTTCTGTTGACTCAGGGGTCTATTCATGAGGTGAGAGGCCAATTTATATGGTAAAGGACCTGCACAGTGGATCACTCTATATCCATTAGATGATTAGTGTCTTTGAGCACTCTTCAGTAACAGGCCCTTTTGCATGGACTTTCACCTGGATTTCATATTCTACTTAGAGTTAATTAGAGACTGGTATGTTCAGTGTTTAGCGCTGCACAGTTATTGTATTGCATATTTATTTGTTTTTCAGTATTTTTACCTATAGTGTTCAGCTGCTATATTTTAGGTTTTTGGAACTGGCTTTTGCGCTGATACATTTTATTATTTATGTTGTTTATCAGAGATTTATTTAAACATTTTCAATGATTGTGGCCCCCATTACTCATGTGACGAAGGTGACATGCTTTTCAGGGGTTCACAGAGGTAGAAAGGGCCTTCTCATATTTGAAAACCTTATTCACCACTGGAACTGTACTGGTACACCCTAACCCGGTACTTCCTTTTATAGTAGAAGTAGATGCCTCCAATACAGCCATTGGAGCAGTTGTTTCTCAAAGAATTGGGGAAAGGATGTTACTACATCCATGTGTATATTATTCCAGCCAAAGTGATAAGAGCAGAACAGAATTGCAATATCAGCAACAAGGAGCTTTTCACAATAAAAGAAGCCTTTACCAAATGGGGACCCCTTCTGGAAGGCACCACACATCCCGTAACTGTCCTTACTGACCATAAAAATCTTGAATTGATTAAATCTGCAAAGAGGCTCAATGCAAGGCAGGCAAGATGGACACTTTTTTTTATTTTCTTTAAGATTGATTTTGTTATTTCTTACAGACCTGGATGTAAAAATGGAAAAGCGGATGCTTTGTCGGGAATGTCAGGTGACTTTTCTATCAACATGGAACCAATGAGTACTATCCTACAAGAAAGACACCTTTTGGGATTATTGTACCCTGCAAAGCTTCTTTCAAAGATTAAAGAGGCTTATGATAGGGACCCACTCTTAAACAATCCACCAGGAAATTTGCACATTGACGTTCATCATGGCCACTGCCATAAAGTACCAGGCTTCCTCCCTGTAAGTCTGTTACAACCCCTCCCTGTGCCTTCACAACTATGGAAATTCATTTCCATGGATTTTATTGTTGACCTACCTCTTCCAAGGGATTTTGCAATGGTCATGGTAGTGGTGTATTGTTTTATTAAAGATGGCTCATTTTGTGCCTATCACTAGCATTCCTACAGCTGAAGACACTGCAGAAATACTAATACTAGAAATTTACAGGCTGCCTGGTCTTCCAGATGAAATAATGTCAGATCAAGGAGTCCAGATCACATCACGACTATGGGAGACTTTTTGTTCTACTCTGGGAATCAAAGTTACCCTACTGCCTTTCATCCACAATCAAATGGTAAGACCGAAAGAACCAATCAAACATTAGCAATATCTCCGTTGTTTCATCTGCCATCTTCAGGATGACTGGACTGAATATTTACTGTTACCAGAATTTGCTTATAACAACTCTTGCCAAAAGTTCCATCTCTCAATGCCCATTTTTTGCCAATTATGGATGCCATCCATCTGTTATTCCTGGATTTCTGGTAAATTCAATCTTACCAACTGTAAATACAAGAGTGTCTGCTTTACAAGACAATCAGAAATTACTAAAGAAAACCTTACACGAAGCTCAAGAATCCTATAAGGGAATTGCAAATAGACAGACAAACCATTCTTTCCTATTCATTAGGTGAAAAAGCCTAGCTATCCATTAAACATTTACAGCTTAAACTTCCTTCTCAGATACTTGGTCAAAAGTTCATTTGTCCTTTCGAAGTAATTGCACAAATTAACTCTGTGGTCCACAAACTTAAGCTACCTCTTTCTATGAAAATCCTTCCTGTTTTTTATATGGCCCTTTTAAAGACTTTCAGAAGTAATCTTTTTTCTGGAGATACACTCCTCCACCAGACCCAGTCCAAGTGCAAGGGGAGGAAGAATTAATGATGGATAAAGTTCTTGTCTCCTGTATGCATCATGGTAAACTAAAATACCTGTTAAGATGGAAAGGCTATGGGCCACATGTCAACGGGTCTGTGGTAGTGAGCCCTTATAGATCCCCAGCTCAGGATTCCCCAGGGCGAGGAGTCTAAGCCCCAGCCTGCTTCTTCACCAGGGCCCCTGATGGTGGGGACGGACTTGCAGCAGACTGGAACCAGGTCGCGGCCCCCAGGTAGGCCCAGCTGAGAATGTGGAGACCGCTGGCGTGTGCAGGGTAAACAGGAGACTATAAGGAGATCCAAGAGACAAGCCAAGGTCAGGACAGGCAGCAGACAAACGTAGACGGAGAAACAAAGACGGGTCGGTACACAGGAGATCAGATACAATAGCCAAGGGATACACGGATGGGAGCTCAGAGAACAGGGATGTTGCTCAAGCAAGGAACAGTGCACTGAGCCTGTGTATATATAGGGAAGCAAACAGGGAGGTGACCCAGGAAGTAATTGACAGGAACAGGATATAACCCATAGTGGAGCAGGCAACGCCCATAGGAAATAGAGAAGGCCAAACACCACATGTGAAGGGAGGCAAACAGAAGCACTGCAGCAAGGAGGTAAGAATATACAGACAAAACTATAGGCTAACTTGTGACAGTACCCCCCCCCCTCTTACGGGGCCTCCCCACTCGTTTGGGCCCAGCCTTGAGAGGAAACTTCTGATGAAAAAGTTTCACCAAACGAGGTGCAGAAACATCAGTGGAAGGAATCCAACATCTCTCCTCAGGACCATATCCTTTCCAGTCCACTAGATACAAGAGCCTCCCCCTGGAGAATTTGGAATCCAAGATTTGCTTGATTTCGTACTGACCCAAAGTACTGGCTATTGGAGAAGGACAACGAATAGGACGAGAAAACCTATTGATGATGTGTGGTCTCAGGAGAGAAACATGGAAAACATTGGGGATTTTTAGATGTGACGGGAGACGGAGCTTAAAAGCGACAGGGTTAACCTGGCATTGTAAAGGGACCAATGAAACGGGGAGCAAGCTTCATAGAGGGTACCCTGAGACCGATATTCTTGGTAGAGGGCCGAACCTTATCACCAGGGAGAATTTTGGGGCTCACACGGCGATGACGATCTGCAGCTACCTTGTACCTGGAAGCCGCCAGATGTAAATTCTTGGAAACATCTGCCCAGATAGAATTGAGAGACCGTTGCACCTCTGCGGCCGCCAACACTTCAGCAGAGATCAGAACAGGAAATGGTACTGAAGGATGGCGGCCAAATACCGTGAAGAAGGGAGACTCACCAGTGCTGGCATTAGCATGGTTATTGAGGGCAAATTCTGCCCAGGGTAAAAGGTCTACCCAAATCATCCTGATGGGCAGAAATGAAGGCACGAAGATACCTTTCCACATTCTGGTTAACCCTTTCCGTTTGACCATTTGACTGCAGATGAAAAGCTGAGGAGAAATCCAACTTGATTCCAAATGAGATGGCCAGGGCTCTCCAGAAGCGGGCCGTAAACGGAACTCCTCTATCTGAGACAATGTGTGAGGGCATACCATGGAGACTAAAGATTTCCCTAATGAAGATGGAAGTCAAAGTGACAGCAGAGGGTAGGCCTGGAAGTGGAGTTAAGTGACACATTTTAGAAAACCTGTCCACCACCACCCAGATAACGGTGGAGCCCGCTGATGGGGGTAGTTCAGATATAAAGTCCATAGAAATGCAGCACCACGGTACATCTGGAACAGGTAGAGGTAACAGGAGACCTGCTGGAGCTGAAGTAGAAGACTTAGACTGCACGCAAATGGAGCAAGCCTGGACATATTCCTCAACATCCTTCCGGAGTGAGGGCCACCAGTAGTAACGCAGCAGGAAGGCACAGGTGTGTTGCACACCAGGATGTCCAGAGAGTTTAGAATCATGTGCCCATTTGAGAAGCTTGAGGCGAAGGGAGGGCCTCACAAAAGTCTTTCCGGGAGGGATACGTGGAGACTGAAGGTGAGTGGAGGCCAGGAAACAATTGGCAGGAATAATATGTTCAGGTTCACTATGACACTCTGAGTCAGCAACGTCAAATGATCTGGACAAGGCATCCGCACGAGCATTCTTGGAGCCGGGCCGGAAGGTGATGTCAAAATTAAACCTGACAAAAAAGAGAGCCCATCGTGCTTGCCTGGGATTTAAACGTCGGGCGGACTGCAGATACTGGAGGTTCTTATGATCGGTATAGATCAGAATACGATGAGGAGACCCCTCCAGTAGATGTCGCCATTCTTGCAGTGCCAGCTTGATAGCCAAGCATCAGAAAACTTGTTAGAGAAAAAGGCACAGGGGCGGAGCTTACTTCATGCCTTTGGAGAAGGACGGCCCCCACTCCCAAGGACGAAGCATCTACTTCCAAGAAGAAAGGCTGAAGAATGTCAGGACGTTTGAGAATAGATGCCGATAGGAAGGCTAATTTGATCTTGTGGAAAGCCTCGACAGCTTCAGGAGGCCAGGTTCTGGCATTGGCACCCTTCCGGGTCAAGGAGGTAATGGGTGCCACCAGAGAGGAGTAATCAGGGATGAACTGGCGATAGAAATTGGTGAATCCCAAGAACCGTTGCGTTGCTTTTAGACCAGAAGGCTGAGGCCAGTTGGAGATAGCCTGAAGTTTGGCAGGATCCATAAGCAGCCCTTTATCTGTGACTATGTAGCCTAGGAAAGGAACTTGGGTTTGCTCGAAGAGGCACTTCTCCAACTTCACATACTAGCGGTGGTCCCGAAGACGTTGAAGAACCGTACAAACATGCTGGCTATGAGTGTTCAAATCTGGAGAAAAGATGAGTATGTCATCCAGATACACGATGACACAAACATATAGGAGATCGGAAAAAATGTCATTAACAAAGTTCTGGAAGACAGCTGGGGCGTTACACAAGCCAAAAGGCATTACGAGATATTCATAGTGCCCATCTCTGGTGTTAAAAGCGGTTTTCCATTCATCCCCCTCTCGAATCCTAATCAAATTGTATGCTCCACGGAGGTCCAACTTGGTGAAAATATGAGCATCTCGTAGCCTGTCAAAAAGTTCGGAAATCAAGGGTAACGGGTACCGATTCTTAATGGTGATGGCATTAAGACCTTTATAATCAATGCAGGGCCGGAGTGTACCATCCTTTTTCTCCACAAAGAAGAACCCAGCCCCAGCAGGAGAATTGGATTTACATATAAATCCTTTCTGCAGATTTTCCTGGATGTACTTGGACATGGCTTGGGTCTCCGGGATGGAGAGAGGGTAGACTCTACCTCGGGGTGGTGAAGCCTCGGGTTGGAGGTCAATTGCACAGTCGTAGGGACGATGAGGAGGAAAACTGTCAGCAGCTTTTTTGCAAAATACATCTCGGAAGGCCAGATACTGCCGAGGAAGAATTGGAGAGGTAGAGACCTCAGCCACAGGTACACGGAGAGGTGGAGACACCTTAGGGAGACAGGTCTGATGGCATTGCGACCCCCAAGATAACACTTGGCCAGAGTTCCAATCCAGATAAGGTGAGTGTTTCTTCAACCATGGAAGTCCAAGAATGATGGGACTAGAAGACTTGGGAAGTATCAGGAAGGAGACTTCCTCCCGATGAAGGACACCGACATGCATGGTGATGGAGGCTGTTCTGAAGCGTAGGGGTCCGAAAGCCAAGGTCAAGCCATCCACTGCCGAAACAGCAAAAGGCATAGCCAGGGGAACTAGAGGAATGCCCAGTTCAGTGGCCAAAGACTGCTCAATGAAATTCCCGGCTGCTCCAGAGTCTACATATGCTGAAACTTGATATGAATTTAGGGCCCAATGAATAGAGACTTTTATAACAAATCGAGGGTAGGTGGCAGAGTTCAGATTCTGGTCTAGATAGCCTCCCTCTGAGCGACCTAGACCCGAGAGTTTCCCGGACGGACGGGGCAGGATTTTATCATATGACCACCAGCTCCGCAGTAAAGACACAGGCCGTGTCTCAGGCGACGGGACCTCTCTTGTGGAGCGAGGCGTGTCCGGCCTAATTGCATGGGTTCTTCAGAAGCCAATACTGCGGGAGAGATGGGTTGTTCCGGAGTGTTCTGGACAACAGGAGCAAGGTGACCCAGTGGGGTGTGACGTGACACAGTCCTTTCCAGATCTCGCCCTGGAAGCGGACATCAATTTGGATGCTAAGGGAAATCAAGCCATCCAAGGTGGTGGGTATAGTTCTGCCAGCTAGTTCCTCCTTAATACGATCTGCAAGACCTTGCCAAAATGTTGCAGTAAGAGCCTCGTTGTTCAATGCCAGTTCCGAAGCCAAGGTGCGAAACTCAACTGCATATTGACCAACAGTCATGTTTCCTAGACGAAGAAGGGCTCCAGAAGCAGATGAGGCCTTGCCAGGCACATCAAAGGTATTACAGAAAGCTTGTAGGAAGGCAGAGAGACTGGAAACGGTAGGATCTTGACGCTCCCACAGCGGCGAGGCCCAAGCCAAAGCTGGTCCCGACAGGAGTGAAATCATGTACGCCACCTTGGAACGATCAGTAGGAAAGTAATGGGCTGCTAGCTCGAAGTGGATTGAGCACTGATTGATGAATTCCTGACAAGCTTTGGGGTCCCCAGAGAAGCGAGATGGCGGAGGCAGCTGGAGTTTTGCAGGACTGACCTTTGCTGGAGGGACTGCGGAAGCGGAAGCGACAGGGGCGGACACAGGAGCTGGAACGGAGGAAGCGGGAGTAGGAACAATCTGCAGCTGATCCAAACGGGAAGAAAGAGCCTGCAAACACTGCATAATCTGTTCTTGATAAGCCTGCTGAACGTTAACTCTCTGCTCCAAACTCTGAAGTTGATCCTGAAGTGGCTGCGGTGTCTCCGACGAGCTCATGGCTTGAGCAAACGGTCAACGGGTCTGTCGTAGTGAGCCCTTATAGATCCCCAGCTCAGGATTCCCCAGGGCGCGGAGTCTAAACCCCAGCCTGCTTCTTGCAGCAGACTGGAACCAGGTCGCGGCCCCCAGATAGGCCCAGCTGAGAATGTGGAGACCGCTGTCGCGTGCAGGGTAAACAGGAGACTATAAGGAGATCCAAGAGACAAGCCGAGGTCAGGACAGGCAGCAGACAAACGTAGACGGAGAAACAAAGCCGGGTCGGTACACAGGAGATCAGATACAATAGCCAAGGGATACACGGATGGGAGCTCAGAGAACAGGGATGTTGCTCAAGCAAGGAACAGTGCACTGAGCCTGTGTATATATAGGGAAGCAAACAGGGAGGTGACCCAGGAAGTAATTGACAGGAACAGGATATAACCCACAGTGGAGCAGGCAACGCCCATAGCAAATAGAGAAGCCCAAACACCACATGTGAAGGGAGGCAAACAGAAGCACTGCAGCAAGGAGGTAAGAATATACAGACAAAACTATAGGCTAACTTGTGACACCACAGGAAGAATTCTTGGAAGTCTGAGGTAAACTTTCATGCCCCTAGATTAACAAGAGAATTCCACCAGAGATTTCCTCAAAAAACTTGGCCCTAAGACGTCCAGGGGACGTCCTGTGAGAAGGGGAGTACTGTCAGGGCCTAGGATCTCTTTTGTGTCTGGAAATTACTCCTTTTGCTGAGCTACCTGAGATGCTGAACAGCACCCTGCCTTATTCATTGGACAACCCTGCCTTGTGTCTTGGTTCCTGTTGAACCTTGAACTCTTTGCTCCTCCTATGAACTTCCTGATATAAGCCATGTCTCTGCACTTCCTGTTCCCAGATTATTGTGGTTCTTATTGTGCCTGCTGCTTCGAGCTACCTCTGTTGCTACTTTGAATTGACATTGTCTTGTGACCCTGACTACGAAACTCTTCTCCTGCACCGACCTTGGCTTGTGACTCCGACACTAATCATCGTTCTAACAGTTCAGACTATTCAATCTCTTATAGAACTGAGAACTGTGCTTAGCCTGACATTGTCGGCCATTGGTCTCCACTCCGTCAGGTCACCTGTGGCCAGGGGACAACTGCACCCTGTTGGAGGCAGGGGTGCAGCGCAAGGTAGTGATAGCTGACTGCTGCGGATGGACAGGAACGTGAGCCCAAGTTCCCCAGGGCGTGGAGTCTAAGACCCAGCAGGTGTTCACCAGAGCCTCTAGTGGTGAGGATGGACTTGGCTGAAGCTGGGCCCAGGTCGTGGCCCCTGGGGTCCCCCGGGTCACGCTCCGTAGGGAGAGAGGGAAAGCAGCCACTCAGGACACACAGAATGGTGATGGGTAAGCCGAGGTCGGGGCAACAGGCAGACGAGGGTAACCAAGGGACAGGCCGAAGGTCAGGGTAACAGGCAAACAGGAATAGTCAGAGACAAGCCAAAGTCAGTACACAGAAAGGTAGATCAAGCACACGGAAGACAGGAAGACAACTAACAAGCACTGTTGAACAGCAAAGCAGACCTGCAGTGCACTGGTTAATATAGACTTCCTGTGATGGCCTGGGGTGGGGCTGAACAGGAAGGAGAGATGATGAAAAGGAACCAGAAAGGGAATCTGGCCTCTAATACAGACATGAAGGAACAGTTAAGCTACCAAACGCTATTGCAAGTTCATGAAACACTTACTACAGGTATTCGCCTAACAGTTCATTAGAAACAAGATAGAAAGTACTTTATCTAAGGATTCAGGCAAGGAGCTGTCCAGAATCTCAGGTGGCACAACCAGAAGATGTACTACTAGACGCAGCAGAGATTGTCAGTTTGTGATCCCGGTCCTGACAGCATTGGTGAACTGAAGCTTAGAAGAAAGTAAGTCATGCAGCAAGATACTAACCATAAAAACTCAAGTTGATCTAAGGAGAGATTAAAGCAGAAGAAAGTTAATATCTACCGTCATTTGTATAACTAGTTTTTAGAGCTATGTATTTGAAAATAGTAGTTGCCATCATCCCTAATGAGATTGCTAGAAAGTGGTTGGTTCCTCAAGCCAACGAAAGGTGGGATTGTGTAGGCAGAAGGGTTATAAATAAAAAAAAAATTATTGTGTCACAGAGAAAAAATATACAAGGAAAAATATTGTTATATAGGTACTGTACATATCAAACAGTGTTGGCTATGCCGCATGATTGCATATTACTTAAGGTAGGTATGGTGATTCCCGATGTAGAGAAACATGGGGTTTCCCAACGCGTTTCGTCAACATTTCAAACAGTGCCTTTTTCAAGGTTAATCACCAAACTCTATGGAAGTGAAAAGTGAGAGTACATGAAATTAGTGACATTATGTGGTTTGTCATTCTTATTCAAAAACATTGTCTTTTTTGTGCAAACCATTAGTGCAGAGATTCCCAACCCGGGGTTTGATGGGGGCTGGCTTCATCTGGGGTTGCAGAGGTTGCCACTGGATCTTGAAGGGTGGTCTGCATGGGAGCTAACGGGAGTATAAATATGTGGTGCCTGTAAGTATACTGCTGGAGGAGGTGGTATTGGAGTAAAATGGCTGAGACTAAGTGTACTTAATCATATGCAGGATTCCACTGTCACCTAAAAATAAGGGGAGGGAGAGTTACCCTTGGTAGTGAATTTCCAATAATGTGTTTAGGAGGGGTCAATAAGTAAAAAAACTTACAGGTCTATTTGTATGATTCCCACTTGCGTGTAATCAAATGCTCCTTATTGTGTGTAGGACCTGAAAAAAAGGGGGGTGGAGGTATCATGTAATGCTGGATCCTGTTTTTGCATTGTAACATTCAATATTCCACAGAAGAACTTATTAAAAGGTTGCCAACTTACTTGGTCCAGTTGGTGTGTACTGGGTAATGCATCCAGAGTCCTCCTTTTAAGTTTGAGGATGCCTGCATAGGAGAGTAAGAGCAATGGTGCTTCTTAGTATGGGGTATGAGCATATACAAATTATATGAATAGGCTAAGTAAAAGCCTATCAAGGGGTTGTTGCAGGATTAGAAAGTCCCTTACTTTGTCCAGGGGTTTACAGATAGGAGAGAAGTCCTGTGAGGTCCTGGGAATCCGTTAGCGTAGCAGCCTGCCTCGGATGCTCACTCCTCGCCGGCTGGTGAGGAATGGTGTCCATACATATCCCCGGCGTCTATTTATATGCATTGCGCATGCGCGGTACCGCGCTGCGCGATGCCAAGATGACCAGGGCTTCGGCCGGTAGCCGCAAACTGCGCATGCGCCGGACAGCTGCGGCACAGCCTGTCAGCTCCGGCTCATCTTGAGGGAGACGCCACCAACACGGACTAATAGACTGTGTAAACCCAGCGAGGCTGGGTTATTGACCACCGAGGTGGTACTGATAGAAACAACAGCTATAATAGCCCCTGAAGCCAGGGGCTTGCCGTGCCGGGCACAACTACTGTGGGGGACCCAGCGAGGCATCTTCCCCCCGGGGAGGGGGGGGGGTAGGGGGATAGTCCTCTTGCACTAGGATGCATGACATAGTACTATAATTATGCATATAAACAAATGATGTAAAAAGGAGTAAAGGCATGAATAATAAAAAGAAATGGAGAAGAGATTCCTAGTGTTTAGAACAGAGATCTGCACTATGAGAGGGGAGATTGTGGGTGCTGGAATGGTTGGGATTAAAATAGGGTTGGGGTCAGGCTCCTGCCCTATTCCTCCGCAGGGAGTGTGGGGATGTGGGGGAACCCCACATATTGCTGTGAAGCTATTAATCCATTTTCCCGGGGAAAAGCCCTCCAGGAAGAGATGGTAGCTCTCACAGTCATTCAGACCCGGGGGGATAGTCGCTTGGAGATGTTGAATCCAGTGCATTTCCCGCTGCAGCAGGACATTATCCCAATCCCCCCCCCCCCCCCTCGTAGGGGGATATGGACTCTATCAAGGGCCATGAAGGTCACTTTGGGCATTTTGTGGTTATGTGTCTTGGTGACATGACGTCCTAGGGGGAGATGGAAATTTCCTATGGTCATACTCTGGATGTGCTTATTCACTCTTCTGCCAAATTCCTGATGGGTTTTTACCCACGTAAAAAGCTCTGCATTGGCATTCCATGAGATATATGACTCCCCTAGTCTTGCAATTAGCAAAATGTTTCAGTTTAAAAATTTCACCATTAGGTAACTTCTTAATAGTGCATTTGCATATCACTTGGCACTGCATGCAGCTCCCGCATGGAAATGTGCCTTTGTCCTTGCACGGGTCTTGTCTTGACCGTTCTTTAAATTCGCTATGCACAAGGGAGTCGTGGATGGAGCCGGATTTTCTGTAGGTGATGGCTGGTGTATCGGGTACCAGGTCCTTGATGGTAGTATCTTGGGTGAGAATGGACCAGTTTTTCTCGAGGATTTTTTTTTACCTGGAGATGTTGATTAGTATATCTTAGGATGACTCTAGTATGTTCTTTCGCTACATCAATAGTCTTTTAAGGGGCTTTTTTAAAGAGTAAATCTTGATGGTCCAGGGTCCTGACTCGATTGAAAGCTCTTTTTAGGCAAGATTTAGTGTAACCTCGTTGAAGTAGACGTAAAGGCACTGTTTGAAATTTTGGTGAAACGCGTCGGGAAACCCCATGTTTCTCTACATCGGGAATAACCATACCTACCTTAAGTAATATGCAATCATGCGGCATAGCCGACACTGTTTGATATGTACAGTACCTATATAACAATATTTTTCCTTGTATATTTTTTCTCTGTGACACAATAAATTTTGTTTTATTTATAACACTTCTGCCTACACAATCCCACCTTTCTTTGGCTTGAGGAACCAACCACTTCCTAGCAATATCTACCGTCATAGCCCACCATCTTTTGGTCCTCATGCACACAGGACATTTTTACCAGAGGAAAAATCAGCTTAACCGCTTCAGGTCTGCCCTAGAGCAGTTTTACTGCCACAGGACAGCATCTGTGTGCTGGATCATGGCATATATATATATATATATATATATATATATATATATATATATATATACACAAGATCTCACAAAAGTGAGTACACCCCCCACAATTTTGTAAATGTTTTATTATATCTTTTCATGTGCCAACACTGAAGAAATTACACTTTGCTACAATGTAAAGTAGTACGTGTACAGCTTTTATAACAGTGTAAATTTGCTGTCCCCTTAAAATAACTCAGCACACAGCCATGGTCTCAGGTGTGAATGGGGAGCAGGTGTGATAAATTTGATAATACAACAAAACGTATGCGCTAAAATGAGGTAATCGACACCCTCAATAACAATGAAATCAATTATTTGAAGACAATAGTGGGACACCACAGAGAAAGCAGCCGATTTGACAGTGTCACCACATATCCAAATAATATTCAGAAACAAGAAAATCAGCGCTCTCCTCTTAAGATGAACCACTCTAATTCTTTCAATACAATAAAAACAATGGTTGAATCTGCAATCTGTATTTCTTAAAGGTCAGTTCACAATTGGAGATAGTATAAATCAGGATAAAATAAATCAAGTAATTCTTCCAATCTACATAAAAAACCTCAATAACAATTCAAAGGACGTAAAAGTATAGTGGATGAAAATGGATAAAGAATAAAATAAAAATAAAAATAAAACCGTATTTCAAATCGATGTGGAAAATTGTGAATAAAAAATGCATAAATGTTGATATCCAAATAAATACAAAAACGTGCTGATGTTCAATATAAATAAGTAAAGTGATCTGTGTCAGTGTAAGACATATGTAAATGTGCAGTTTGAAAACAATATTCAATGATCACAGACAACAATCGATGTTGAAATAAATCTAGAAGACAATGAATAGTAGTATTATTGATCAATGTGGTTAAAAATAAAATGAATCAATAACAAAGTGCAATGGTGCTACATAAAGTGCATAATGTCCATCATTCCTTTAAATAAAAAACTTGTGTATACAAGGTGACTAAAGTGCAGGGTGCTCAGGAAATTCCCAAAACGGAAGAAATCCGAGTGAGTAGACAGGGTGCATCCAAACTTCCACTTAAAGCCAAACAAATGTGCACAGGTGAGCACACCATCCAAAACCGAGTGCAGTGGCCGCTCACCTCCACAACACTCAGAATGAGCGTTTGTATGCAATGTATATTCACTCCTCTCCAATCTCTCAATCCTCAGCAAAGAATACGGTCTCCAATGCTTTAAACCCAGTATTGTAAACAGACATCAGGTAATCCCGGCTTAGATACAAATCTCTCTCCGTGCATCTATCAGGTGCTCAAGGAATAGAAACTCTCATAGTGTAGCATATCAGGGTATACGTTTATTGTACAAATGATACTAAACACTTACTAGACAATGGTGGTATGTCAGCAGAAAAGTAATACAGCAGCCGCCGATGCGGCGAGTTCCGATACTTCCGGTCTCGGTCGAGGACCGGAAGTGACTTCGACACGGCTCGTCCCTGACGCGTTGCGTTACAACAGCCCGTAGCTTTTTCAAAGGGGTAAAAATGTAAAGTAGTACGTGTACAGCTTTTATAACAGTGTAAATTTGCTGTCCCCTTAAAATAACTCAGCACACAGCCATGGTCTCAGGTGTGAATGGGGAGCAGGTGTGATAAATTTGATGTTATCGCTCTCACTTTCTCATACTGGTCACTGGAAGTTCAACATGGCACCTCATGACAAAGAAATTGAGCTGTAGCCCAGTGGCCAAGACCATACAGTGGTTTAACAGGACAGGTTCCACTCAGAACAGGCCTCACCATGGTCGACCAAAGAAGTTAAGTGCACATGCTCAGCATCATATCCAGAGGTTCTCTTTGGGAAACCGACGTATGAGTGGTGCCACCATTGCAGCAGAGGTTGAAGGGGTAGGGAGTCAGCCTGTCAGTGCTCAAACCACACGTCGCACACTGCATTAAATTGATCTGCATGGCTGTCATCCCGGAAGGAAGCCTCTTCTAAAGATGGTGCACAAGAAAGCCCGCAAATCGTTTGCTGAAGACAAGCAGACTGACATGGATTACTGGAACCATGTCCTGTGGTCTGATGAGATTAAGATGAACTTATTTGGTTCAGATGGTGTCAAGCATGTTTGGCGGCAACCAGGTGAGGAGTACAAAGACAAGTGTATCTTGCCTATAGTCAAGCATGGTGGTGGGAATGTCATGGTTTGGGGATGCATGAGTGCTGCCAGCACTACAGTTCATTGAGGGAACCATGAATGCCAACGTGTACTGTGACATACTGAAGCAGAGCATACAGTATATGTAAAAATCAGTGTTTTTTTTTTTTGTTTTTTTTTTGCTAGAAAATTACTTAGATTCCCCAAATATTTATTTATATATATACAGTGGGTACAGAAAGTATTCAGACCCCCTTAAATTTTTCACTCTTTGTTATATTGCAGCCATTTGCTAAAATCATTTAAGTTCATTCTTCTTCCTCATGAATGTACACATAGCACCCCATACTGACAGAAAAACACAGAATTGTTGACATTGTTGCAGATTTATTAAAAAAGAAAAACTGAAATATCACATGGTCCTAAGTATTCAGACCCTTTGCTGTGACACTCATATATTTAACTCAGGTGCTTTCCATTTCTTCTGATCATCCTTGAGATGGTTCTACACCTTCATTTGAGTCCAGCTGTGTTTGATTATACTGAGTCCAGCTGTGTTTGATTATACTGATTGGACTTGATTAGGAAAGCCACACACCTGTCTATGTAAGACCTTCCAGATCACAATGCATGTCAGAGCAAATGAGAATCATGAGGTCAAAGGAACTGCCTGAAGAGCTCAGAGACAGAATTGTGGCAAGGCACAGATCTGGCCAAGGTTACAAAAAGATTTCTGCTGCACTTAAGGTTCCTCAAATGGAAGACGTTTGGGACGACCAGAACCCTTCCTAGAGCTGGCCGTCCGGCCAAACTGAGCTCTGAGCTATCGGGGGAGAAGAGCCTTGGTGAGAGAGGTAAAGAAGAACCCAAAGATCACTGTGGCTGAGCTCCAGAGATGCAGTCAGGAGATGGGAGAAAGTCGTAGAAAGTCAACCATCACTGCAGCCCTCTACCAGTCGGGGCTTTATGGCAGAGTGGCCCGACGGAAGCCTCTCCTCAGTGTAAGACACATGAAAGCCCGCATGGAGTTTGCTAAAAAACACCTGAAGGACTCCAAGATGGTGAGAAATAAGATTCTCTGGTCTGATGAGACCAAAATAGAACTTTTTGGCCTTAATTCTAAGCGGTATGTGTGGAGAAAACCAGGCACTGCTCATCACCTGTCCAATACAGTCCCAACAGTGAAGCATGGTGGTGGCAGCATCATGCTGTGGGGGTGTTTTTCAGCTGCAGGGACAGGACGACTGGTTGCAATCGAGGGAAAGATGAATGCGGCCAAGTACACTGATATCCTGGACAAAAACCTTCTCCAGAGTGCTCTGGACCTCAGACTGGGCCGAAGGTTTACCTTCCAACAAGACAATGACCCTAAGCACACAGCTAAAATAACGAAGGAGTGACTTCACAACAACTCCGCGACTGTTCTTGAATGGCCCAGCCAGAGCCCTGACTTAAACCCAAGTGAGCATCTCTGGAGAGACCTAAAAATGGCTGTCCACCAACGTTTACCATCCAACCTGACAGAACTGGAGAGGATCTGCAAGGAGGAATGGCAGAGGATCCCCAAATCCAGGTGTGAAAGACTTGTTGCATCTTTCCCCAAAAGACTCCTGGCTGTATTAGATCAAAAGGGGGCTTCTACTAAATACTGAGCAAAGGGTCTGAATACTTAGGACCATGTGATATTTCAGTTTTTCTTTTTTAATAAATCTGCAACAATGTCAACAATTCTGTGTTTTTCTGTCAGTATGGGGTGCTATGTGTACATTCATGAGGAAGAAGAATGAACCTAAATGATTTTAGCAAATGGCTGCAATATAACAGAGTGAAAAATTTAAGGGGGTCTGAATACTTTCCGTACCCACTGTATGTATATATATATATATATATATATATATAAATATACAGTATATATTTTTTTTTTCTTGCAGGGAACGCTAAAGAATAAAATGACAATCGTTGCAATTTGTCACACCAGCAGTTTTTCAATTTTTTGGAAAACATACACTTTAAAAAATAGCAAAATGAAAAAAAAAAAAAAATTATTTTTTTGTAAAATATGAAAGTTGACATTGCGTCAAGTAAATAGATACTCCAACATGTCATACTTTAAAATGATTGTACTGAAAAATCTCCAATGGTCACACTTTTCAATATTTCTACAGGTTTAGAGTTAGAGAGGAGGTCTAGTGCTAGAATTATTACTCTCGCTCTGACGTTCACGATGATCTCTAACATGTGCGGTTTGAACACCGTTTACATATGTAGGCGTGACCTACATATGTGTTCACCACTGCGTGGGGGGACAGGGGCGCTTTCTTTTTTTTTATTATTATTTATTTCATTAAGTTTTATTTTTTTTTATTTTTGCACTTTCCCTTGAAAACTTTTTTCTCTATTGTTCATTGTTAGACGCAGCTTCATATCTTCTTGACCATTAGGTTATGCTGCCTCCCACAGGAGTAGGACACTAGGCAGGAAAAAGCTTTACCATGCCTATAGGGCAGTCCCTGCAGGCATAACCCCACACACTCTGCTACAGCCCTCAGTTTGTTTCTGCCTAGTTTAGGAATAGGACTTAGTTCCCTGCTGGGACTTCAGTCTTAGCTGTTAATTTTTGGGAACCTTTTATGTAATTTAGTAGAGTTCCTGGAGAACTACAATCAACAGTCGGCTGGGTTTTGGACTGGATATTCTAGATCCTTAAGGTCTCCCAGCCTGGCCAGCGAGTGTGCGCAGGTTATAGTCTAGCACTAGGCCTCGCCACGACAGAGCCCCATTGTATGGGGACTAGCCCTGAGTCGCAGCGTACCTCCTTGCTGGCAGCACCCCCACCCCGGGTGGGAAGTAGTCTGTTTGGAGCGGCACCCACCTGATATCGTCGTATGGTGAGTAAGTGTCCCCCCAATTTTCTCGCGGTCTCGGGGTGGACGTGGGCCCCGTCCATGGAATAGTCGGACCCTCAGGTATCCCTCGGTTTCCCTGGCCTCTCGGGTATACCAGGCCCCCCTCTGCTGTCCCCCCTCCCAAAGCAGGTTCCTACCTCTGGGGGGCAGAGATATTGCAGCCACTGCTGCTGTTCTGTGTGGGGGGGTTTCCTGGTGGGGTCTACATCTGGGCACCCTCCGATGCCTTTTGTCTGCTGACCCCCCCGGGGGGTCCTGGAGACCGCATGGTGTGCTGTGGGGACCATCATTTTGCTGTAGACTTTTTGCTCTGCATTAAAATTTTTCTTCATTTCAATGCATGTACAGCCATTTTTAGATAGTTCCCCATAGGAATGCAAGGGGCGGCCATTTTCTTATAGTCCACGATCGCTGGACAGCAAGGGGAGACACTAACAACTCTAGGCATGACCCAGGTGCTTTTCTATTTCCTGTATCAGAAGGTTCCTTCTGCTGCACATAACATTCCTGAAAGCCTCCTGATCGGTTTGGTTATGTTTTTGAGGTCCGTTGTAGGTATTCCTCACTCACACTGCTGACAGACTGTGTTAGGCTGGGACTGCTATACTGCTAGTGGAACTTTTTTAAAGTGACACTGCATCTTTTTATTTTCAGTATAAATGGAGTCCAAGGACAAGATTTCACCTACATACCCCCTCAGTACGGCTGTGGAACCCTCTGGATCGCAGCCCCTGTTGGCTTTTACAGCAGTTTTGGAGAGCCTGTTGTCAAAAGTGGATTTAGTGTTAAAAAGTAACGCTAGACGTAAGTGCCCTTTGCCTCTGTAATATCTTCAGATTCTGAGGCAGATATGGCCGCCGCAGATGCACCCCACCCTGGTGGCTCTGTGTCATCGCATTCTGATGGCGAAGAGAACATGTCCTCGTCAGCCGTCGCACGGGAAAGCGCATTGATGGAAGCACTTACAGTTTCAGTGCGAGAAACCTTGTATGCCACCTCTTGTGGTAGAGAATTCCACAATCTTGTAGCCCTAACAGTAAAGAACACCCCACGTTGCCTGAGGTTAAAACGCTTCTCCTCCAATCGCATTGTATGCCCTCTAGTCCTCATGCAATCCCTTCGACTGAATAGCTTTTTTTCTAAGCTGAGATCCCCAATGAGATATTTGTAAATTGCTATCATGTCCCCCCTCAGGCGTCTCTTCTCCAGGGAGAATAAATCAAGCGATTGCAGACGCTCTTCATAATTAAGGTCCTCCAATCCCCTAATCAGTTTAGTTGCCCTTCTCTGGACTCTCTCCAGCTCCAACACATCCATCCTGAGGACTGGTGACCAGAACTGGACAGAATACTCCAGATGTGTTCGGACCACAGTTTTATAAAGTGGAAGGATTATAGTCTTAGCTCTGGAATACATCCCTTTCTTTATGCATGCTAATATTCTGCTGGCTTTGGCAGCTGCCGCTTGACATTGCATGCTATTGCCTAATCTATCATCAACCAAGACTCCCAGATCTTTCTCCATTTTTGATTCCCCCAAGGGTTCCCCTCCTAACATGTATTGGGCTTTTATATTTCTAGTCCCCAAGTGCAAAACCTTACACTTCTCCACATTAAACCTCATTTGCCAAGTTGTTGCCCACTCCGTTATTTTGTCCAGGTCATTCTGTAGGATATCTGCTTCATGCTGTGCAGTTATTGCCCTGGCCAATTTTGTGTCATCTGCAAAAACTGATATATCGAACTCCTGATCCCGACCTCAATGCTGTTTATGAATAAATTGAACAAGGTTGGTCCCAGGACTGAGCCTTGGGGGACCCCGCTTACTACCTCAGACCAGTCTGAGTATGCGCTGTTTATTACCACCCTTTGGACGCGCCCTTTTTAGCCAGTTCCGTATCCAAGAGCAAACCCTGCTGTCGATACCTGCAGACCTTATTTTATAAATTAAGCGCTTATGGGGAACTGTATCAAACGCCTTAGCGAAATCCAAGTACACCACATCCACTGGTCTGCCCCTATCTAGCTCACAGCTCACCTCCTTGTAGAATGTTAAGAGATTGGTTTGACAAGAACGCCCATTTGTAAACCCGTGCTGATTACTGCTGATGATGTTGTCTTTAGTAAACTCTACTAAATAGTCCCTTATCATCCCCTCCAGAAGTTTACATACTATTGATGTCAAACTGACAGGCCTATAATTTCCCGGTATATGCCTCTGACCCTTTTTGAATATCAGAATCGCGTTCGCTTTCCTCCAATCCCCTGGTACATCTCCTGTCCTAATACTGTCAGCAAACATCAGGAACAGTGGTCTAGATATAACCTTACTGAGTTCCTTGAATACTCTCGGATGTACGCCATCCGGGCCCGGTGATTTGTTTGTGTTAAGTTTATCCAGCCTTTCCCTGATTTCACCCTCTGTTAGCCATAGTAGCAAGTCCTGTGTATTACTACTAACCATACAGTCATGGTCAATGTACCCCTCCGTTTCCTGTGTAAAGACTGTCGTGAAAAAAGCATTCAGCACGGTTGCTTTTTCAGTGTCCTCTGTAACCATCCTCCCATCATCGTTAATTATGTGTGCAATATGCTCTGCCCTAGTTTTTTTTGCTGTTGATATATTTAAAGAATTTCTTTGTTTTTTTTTTTACTATCCTCCGCTATTTGTCTCTCAAAGTTGATTTTAGCCATCTTAATTTCGTGTTTACTTTTCTTATTTGCCTCCTTGTATTGCTCGAAAGCCAATACTATGCCCTCTGCTTTATATTTCTTGAAGGCCAATTTTTTTCCCCTAATAAGTTTTTTAACGCTACAGTTTAGCCATCCAGGTTTGGCTTTGTCTCTTCTAAATTTATTTCCCATAGGAATGCACTGCAAGATGCATTTGCTTAATATGTTCCTAAAGCATTCCCATTTTTCCTCTGTGGTCAGTGATCCCAGGGTTTGGTCCCAGTTTACCCTTTCCATCAATGAGTACAATTTTGGAAAGTTTGCCCTTCTGAAGTTTAGGGTTCTTATGTTCCCCACTTGCCTTGTTATATTGTTATTTACACTAAATGTGATCATCCTGTGATCGCTAGAGCCCAGGTAGTCCTGGACTCCTACCTCCGAGATTAGGTCTGGGTCATTAGTGATCAATAGATCCAGGACTGCGTTTTCCCTAGTCGGAGAGTCCACCAACTGTGACATGTAATTATCCTGTAAGGTTTCCGTGAATAGACTGGCCTTCTGTGAGTGTGTAGTCCCCTCTTCCCAGTCAATGTCGGGATAATTGAAGTCCCCCAATATGAGGACTGATCCCAGTTTTGCCACTTTACCCAATAGTGCTAAAAATTCCAGCTCTACCTCCTCCCCTTGTTTAGGTGTCCTATAGCAAACCCCCACAATTACTTTTCCCTTTTCTCCTTCCCTATGGAGTTCTACCCACACAGATTCTAAATCCATGCTCATCCCTTCCGTAATGTCACTCCTCTCTATCACCCTTACATTGTTCTTGACATAGAGACATACCCCCCCTCTTTTTCCTACCCTGTCCTTCCGGAAAACCGAATATCCTTTGATATTGGCCAGCCAGTCATGTGAGGGGTCAAACCAAGTCTCCGTTATTCCCACAAGGTCTATGTCATCCTCATGTACTAACATTTCCAACTCATCCATTTTATTAGCTAGGCTCCTGGCATTAGTATATACCCCTCTTAGTTTTACAGAAGTTAAACGGGATTGGTGGTTATGTTTATTCCTGTTTGGTCTGAGGATTTCCCGCAAAGACCTACCAATTGACGTTATGGACCTACTGTCGCTGCTGACTCTACAACTGCCTTCAGTCCTTTGCTCCCTCCTGACTGACTCTACTTCTGAGCCCTCCCCCCCGTCTCCTAGTTTAAAAGCCCCTCCAACTTGGTGGCCATCTTTCTCCCCAAAAGAGCTGTACCGTCCCCATTAAGCGTGCTCAATATTGAAACCAATATTTGTGACCACCCTGGTGTCACAGACTGTCAATGAATGGGTGAAATTACTTAAAGGTGTCATGGAAACCAAACAGCTCTCCCCGGTGGCCGATTAAGCTTATGGATCAAATGGCTCAAGCCCTGCTATATATATGTGATGAGTCACTGGATGCAGCTCCCCTGGTGGCCAGAGTGTCTGCTGTGGGGATTGCTATTAGATGCATGGTGTGGTTAAAGAGCCAGTTTGCGGACCAGGCTTCCAAAAAAAGCTCTTTCTGGCCTTCCATTTACGGGGGAGAGGTTGTTTGGATCCTCCCTAGATGAGCTGATCAAAGGCCTTACGGGTGGGAAGAGTACTCTTCTCCCTCAATCCTCTAAGGGCAAGGCACCACATACTAGACCGTGGCCTTCTTTTACTGCTCATAGGCGGCTTTTTCGTGCCTCCGGGTCGCAGGAAAAAGGAAAGCCATTCAGGTCTTCTGGGGGTTCCAAGAAGACATGGTCAGGTAAACCGAAGACAGGCCAATCTGGATCTGCAGACAAATCCTTGTCTGCATAAGGGGGCACCCTCACCCATTTCTGGGGTGGGGGGACGTCTTTTCTTCTTTCCGGAACCATGGACTTCCTTGTTTCAGGACCAATGGGTTCATGAACTGATCCGATCAGGCTACAAGATCGAGTTCCGGTCTCGACCGTCGGACAGGTTCTTACCGTCCAATCAGCACCTATCTCCAGACCATTTAAGGGATCTAAGAGAGGCGGTACAAGATCTGCTGTCGCAAGGGGAGATTGTGCCAGTTCCCTCTCAGGAACGCTTTTAAGGGTTTTATTCAAACTTGTTTACTGTGCCCAGGAAGGAAGGCAAAGTGCGCCCAATCTTGGACCTCAAGGTTCTAAACCGCTTTGTTGTGGGTACAGAAGTTTTGAATGGAGTCCATTAGCACGGTAGTGGTGTCCCTACAACAGGAAGACTTTTTGGCCTCCATAGCTATCAAGGACGCATATCTACACATCCCTATCTATGCTGGACACCAGCGTGTTCTTCGCTTCGCTATAGGAGAGGAGCATTATCAATTTGCAGCGTTACCGTTTGGTCTCGCCTTCGCCTCCACGGTCTTTACCAAGGTGCTTGCCCTGGTGTTGGCATTACTGCGCCAACGGGGGGATTTAGGTACTGCGGTACCTGGACGATCTCCTATTGAGGGGGGACTCTCCCTCAGCCCTGTTGGGCAACTTGACGATCACTGTGCAAACACTGCAAGAGTTCGGTTGGAACATCAATTTAATGAGACTGGATTATCTGGGCCTGACTCTGGATTCCACTTTGGCGAGGGCCTTTCTTCCCCCGCACAAGTTGCAACAGTTGCAGGGGGCGATCCGGTTGCATGCGGGCCTTGGGTCTGATGGTATTAACCTTCGAGGCGGTTCTATTTGCTCAGTTCCACATGAGACCCTTACAAAGGGAGATTCTCGTAAAGTGGAACAAGGATCCAAAATCCTTGGACACTTTGATTCAGTTGAGCCGCAACAAAAAGTCTGCTCTTCTATAATTGTTTCACTTGTCAGCACTATGCCAAGACAAGTCCTTCCTTCCATTGTATTAGATGGTGGCAACCACGGGCATCAGCCTGTTAGGCTGGGGAAGCTCTGCGCCCAGGGATCCTGGACAGTGGAAGAGTCCAAGCTGTCGACAAATATTTTGGAGCTCAGAGCGATAAAGCTTTGCCTGAGTCATTGGACAACTCGTCTGCAAGGTTGTCCGGTCCAGATTCAATCAGACAATGCCATGGCCGTGGCATACATCAATCATCAAGGGGGCACCAAGAGTGTCTTGGTGGCCCTGGAGGTGGCCGAGATCCTGGATTGGGCAGAAAAGTTTGTTCCAGCTCTCTGCTGTGCACATCCCAGGTGTGGAGAAGTGGCAGGCGGATTACCAGAATCATCAGGTGTTGGATCAGGGGGAGTGGTCCTTGCACCCGGAGGTGTTTCACCTCCTATGTGTCTGGTGGGGGACACCTAATGTCGCTGGCTGAAAAAAACAATACCAGGGTTATGGCATATTGCTGTAGTTATGATGACACCAAGCTATGCAGTGAAATAAAGTTCTTACAGGATGTCTCCAACTTACAAGCCAACCTCAATGCACTGTTCAATTGTGCAACTATGTGGCAAATGGGGTTTAATGTAGATAAATGTAAAGTTATGCACTTAGGAGCTAAGAATATGCATGCATCATACATACTAGGGGGAGTAAAACTGGGGGTATCAATGTTGGAGAAGAATCTGGGTGTTCTGGTAGATCATAAGCTTAAAGTGTTACTAAACCCAGGACCCTGCATTCACTGTATCTGGTCTCCCACAGTACACAAAACATGGAAATGCAATTATTTTAGTAAATACAGTGCCCTGCGAAAGTATTCAGGCCCCCTTGTACTTTTCGACATTTTGCCACATTTCAGGCTTCAAACATAAAGATATAAAACTGTAATTTTTTGTGAAGAATCAACAACAAGTGGGACACAATCATGAAGTAGAACGAAATTTATTGGATATTTCAAACTTTTTTAACAAATAAAAAAACGAAAAATTGGGCGTGCCAAATTATTCAGCCCCCTTAAGTTAATACTTTGTAGTGCCACCTTTTGCTGCGATTACAGCTTCAAGTCGCTTGGGGTATGTCTCTATCAGTTTTACACATCGAGAGACTTAAATTTTTGCCCATTCCTCCTTGCAAAACAGCTCGAGCTCAGTGAGGTTGGATGGAGAGCGTTTGTGAACAGCAGTTTTCAGTTCTTTCCACAGATTCTCGATTGGATTCAGTTCTGGACTTTGACTTGGCCATTCTAACACCTGGATATGTTTATTTGTGAACCATTCCATTGTAGATGTGGCTTTATGTTTTGTATCATTGTCTTGTTGGAAGACAAATCTCCGTCCCAGTCTCAGGTCTTTTGCAGACTCCATCAGGTTTTCTTCCAGAATGGTCCTGTATTTGGCTCCATCCATCTTCCCATCAATTTTAACCATCTTCCTTGTCCCTGCTGAAGAAAAGCAGGCCCAAACCATGATGCTGCCACCACCATGTTTGACAGTGGGGATGGTGTGTTCAGGGTGATGAGCTGTGTTGCTTTTACGCCAAACATTACGTTTTGCATTGTTGCCAAAAAGTTAGATTTTGGTTTCATCTGACCAGAGCACATTCTTCCACATGTTTGGTGTGTCTCCCAGGTGGCTTGTGGCAAACTTTAAACAACACTTTTTTATGGATATCTTTAAGAAATGGCTTTCTTCTTGCCACTCTTCCATAAAGGCCAGATTTGTGCATTATACTACTGATTGTTGTCCTATGGACAGAGTCTCCCACCTCAGCTGTAGATCTCTGCAGTTCATCCAGAGTGATCATGGGCCTCTTGGCTGCATCTCTGATCAGTCTTCTCCTTGTATGAGCTGAAAGTTTAGAGGGACGGCCAGGTCTTCGTAGATTTGCAGTGGTCTGATACTCCTTCCATTTCAATATTATCGCTTGCACAGTGCTCCTTGGGATGTTTAAAGCTTGGGAAATCTTTTTGTATCCAAATCCGGCTTTAAACTTCTCCACAACAGTATCTCGGACCTGCCTGGTGTGTTCCTTGTTCTTCATGATGCTCTACGCTTTAAATAGACCTCTGAGACTATCACAGTGCAGGTGCATTTATACGGAGACTTGATTACACACAGGTGGATTCTATTTATCATCATTAGTCATTTAGGTCAACATTGGATCATTCAGAGATCCTCACTGAACTCCTGGAGAGAGTTTGCTGCACTGAAAGTAAAGGGGCTGAATAATTTGTCACGCCCAATTTTTCAGTTTTTTATTTGTTAACAAAGTTTGAAATATCCAATAAATTTCATTCCACTTCATGATTGTGTCCCACTTGTTGTTGATTCTTCACAAAAAATTACAGTTTTACGTATATCTTTGTTTGAAGCCTGAAATGTGGCAAAAGGTCGCAAAGTTCAAGGGGGCTGAATACTTTCGCAAGGCACTGTATAAACTGCTAAATACCTTTTCTCATCAGCAAGAGTTTTCTGACTATCCTAAAAGGCTGCAAGACCCCTTATCCATTGTCTAGACAGTGCTGATTGGCCCTGTGCTGATCACATGCACCCTTTCAATAAAAAACAAAAAAAAAAAACCCTCTCTAGCAAAACTAAGCCTGTGCAGTCTGACTCCATAGACCCAGTGTTATCAGGAAGTTATTAGGGGATATTGGAAGAAGGGGAGGATCAGAGAAGACAGGATCAAACAGCCTTTTTACACAATGCGGAGGATAAATCTCTTAGGTGCCACAGTGAGTATAAAAAGCATGCTATACTGCATATACAAACTGATTTTACTGTTGTGGGTTTAGTAACACTTTAATAATAGCATGCAATGCCAAGCCGCGGTTTCCAAAGTGAGAAAAATCCTTTCTTGTATTAAGAGAGGTTTAGAATCCAGAGAGAGAGACATCATTTTGCCCTTTACAATTTATTAGTAAGACCTCATCTAGAATATGCAATTCAGTTTTGGGCACCAGTTCACAAAAAGGATATAGGGGAACTGGAGAAGTGCAAAGAAGGGCAACCAAACTGGTAAGAGGCATGGAGGAGCTCCGCTATGGGGAAAGATTAGAGGAAGTGAATGCATTCTCTCTTGAGAAGAGATTAAGGGGGATATGATCAACATGTACAAATAAGTGGTCTATATAGTGAACATGGTGTTGAGTTATTCACTTTAAGGTCATCACAGCGGACAAGGGGGCACTCTTCACATCTGAGTTGTAAAAATGTGGAATACACTCCCTCAAGAGCTGGTTCTGTCTAGCTCACTAGATTGTTTTAAAAAAGACCTGAATTCTTTCCTAAATGTACATAACATTACTCATTTTTATAGATAAAGTTAATCCAGGGATCGCCTGATTGCCTCTTCGGGAATTTGTTTCCCCTGTTGGAGCAAATTTGATCATGCTTTGCTGGGATTTATTGCCTTCCTCTGGATCAACTGTGGGTATGGGATTGTAAAAAAAATATATATATTATTTGTTTTGTTTTGTTTTCCCCTTTTTATTAGTAGAACTAGATGGACTTTGTGTCTTTTTTAACCAGACTAACTATATAACTTATAACCTCAGTATTCTACTGCCAATCGAGGACATCTTTTGTCTATGGTCCGGTTGGTTAAACCATTCATTTATTATTTCTATAAAGCTTCTAGTAAGATCTAACAGCTCATTGCCTTGTGCTATGTTGCATTTTTTGGATCAGTTACCCTTGGTATGTACCTTAACCACTTAAGCCCCAGAAGATTTTACCCCCTTCCTGACCAGGGGGTATTTTGCGATTCGGCACTGCGTGATATTAATGGACAATTGCGCGGTCGTGCGACGCTGTACGAATTTGACGTCCTTTTTTTCCCACAAATAGAGATTTCTTTTGGTGGTATTTGATCACCTGTGCAATTTTTTGATCATGCGCTATAATCAAAAAAAGAGCAACAATTTTCAAAAATAACAGTATTTTTTAAATTTTTTTATATGAAATTCCCCCCCAAAAAAATGTAAAAATCAAAATTTTTTTAAATTTTTGGCCAATTTGTTTTCTGCTACCTATGTTTGGTAAAAAAAAATCACAATAAGCGTATTTTGATTGGTTTGCGCAAAAGTTATTGCGTTTACTAACTAAGGGAAAGATTTTTGTCATTTTTGTTGTTTTATTTTTAACGAGTAATGGCGGCGATCTGCGATTTTTTTTTTTTTGCGGGACTGCGATATTGCGGCGGACAGATCGAACCCTTGACTGACATTTGACACTTATGGGGGTACCAGTGACATTACTACAGTAATCAGTGCTATATATATGCACTGTTACTGTAAAAATGACACTGGCAGGGAAGGGGTTAACTTTATTAAAGAAGGAGGGGTTAAGTGTGTCCCTAGGGGCGTGTTTCTAACTGTGCAGGGATTTGGCTGTGTGTGTAACAGCACAGATCAACGGTCCTACATAGCAGGACCGTTAGATCTGTGCTTTTACACAGGGAAGAATGACAGGCGGCTTTGTTTAAATTAGCCGCCTGCCTTTCTCCCTTAACAGCAGACGATCGCGAGTGACTGGCGGACATCGGGTCCGCCGGTCACACGCACGGAGTTGTCCGTGAACAAGCTGAGGCAGGAGCGCTCCTCCAGCGGCGCCCGCTCGCCCGCTATTGGCTCCCAGGCTAGTGACGTACCGGTACGTCACTTTGCCTGGCCGGGGCTGACCGCCGCAGTATATGTACTTGCGGCGGTCGGCAACCGGTTAAGGACCATACCTAGACTCCACTATGGGGCTGCCTGTAATATTTGCTTTGGGCACTGGATCTTGTCACAGTTTAGCCTGTAGTTTCCTGTCTGTGTAATTTTTACCTCCTTCCTGCAGTGCAGGGACCCTGGTGAAGAAGCAAGCTGGGGCTTAGACTCTGCGCCCTGGGAAACCCCAGGTAGCATTCTACAAGGGCTCCTTACCACAGAAACCCAACCTGACCTCGGCATAGGTTCCTTTCTTTTTATAACACCTTTTACAGTGTTTTGCACAATATACTTGTTTATAGATGGTATGGATTTTGAGGGTAACCCCCATGCCAAACTCTTTTAAAAATGGTGTGGTGTCCCCTCGAAAATCCATACAGGACCCTAATCCCTAATCCGAGCATACAGCCCTGCAGGTCAGAAAAGGGGGGGGGGGTACGAGCAAACCCCCCTCTTCCCCATCCTGAACCATACCAGGCCACATGCCCTCCACACGGGGAGTTCTTTGATGGAGACAAGGGCCTCTTCGCCACAACGCTGGTTGGTGGTTGTGGGGGTCTGCAGATGGGATGCTTACCGAATCTGGAAGCCCTCTTTAAGAAGGGTGCCCCCAGATCCCAGCCCCCCCCCATTTGAATGAGTATGGTGTACATAGTATCCCTACTCATTCTCCCCAAAAAAAACAAAAAAAAAAGCTCAGCTCCTGGCATCTGACAGCTACGGCCGGCTCCTGCCACTAAATTAACTAAGGGGTGATGTCACTGGGCAGCCCCTTGTGATTTCACTGACCCAGCATGCCCACCCGGTTTTTTTAAACATGTCTCATTTGCTTCTCTCTTGCACCTCAAAACAATAGGATCTAAAGTCTATGATCACCTGTGGTCTGATTTTTGCAATGCTAAGATAAGTAAATTAGACTAAATGAGGTTATGCTAGTTATTTTTATCTGTTTTATATTTTTTAGAGCAGTGATATTAAACATGATCCACACAAATTGAACCATACAATTCTCTATTACCCTTGCTTTAAAAGTTGGAGTATTTTTTTTTAGGTCATATCTCCTCTTTCCTTAGTACAGGATCAGCATAAGAAATAAGAGTGCTTCCAGGCCCAGTGTGATGTAAATGCAGTATATTTTCTTAAACCCATGTTTAAGAAAATATTTTTCTTTTGAGATTGTGAGTCTAAATTACATTTTAACATTTTCATCATAATATGTTTTGAATATTTATTTTCTTGTTTTTAGGATGGCCCTTTCAATGATTCATGTATATATAACAGATTTTTTAGATTTTCTGATAAATCCACATTGCATGCTGTAGCACATATATATTTTCTTAAAGTATATTTTGACATTGCAGTCCAGAAGATGAATCATCCACCTCATCCAGTGATGAAGATGATGACAAAGCTAAAACTGGAGACAAGCTTCTGGGAAAGGTTGTCTGTGCTTCCTTGAGCACCGAAGAAAAAATAAACCTGTGGGTTCCTGCACTGGTATGTTTTTTTTGTATTCTTTGTTTAACGTTTTTAGCTCTAAGAAGACAAATCAAACAAATATAGGAAACGTCCTTGAAATAAAGGTGATGTAGAATCTTTGAGATGAGAGGCTTGATTAACGGAAAAAGCTACAGAAAACAGACATTTAAATATTCCCTACCTTTTCTCTTTCATTCATTGACGGACACAGCTCCTGGTATTCATTGGCATATTATTGGTTATACTGCCCCCTACAGGAGTAGGATACTAGGCAGAAAAGATTTCTGGCTACACCCATGGGCAGTCTCAGGGGGGTATACTCACTCTCTCTGCTATAGCCGCTCAGTTTTTTTCTGCCTTGTCAGGAGTAAGGACCTAGTTCCTTGCTGGGATCTTTGGTCCTGGCAAAGTTTTTTTATTTTTAGACAAATTTTTTCTCCTGGATTTTTCCTGTGAAATCTACAATCAACTGCCGGACTGGGCGACAGGTTGGATAATCTAGATCCATTGGTCACCCCAGTCTGCCCAGCAACCATGCGCAGACCTCATCTCCACGCTAGGTCGGCCGCGACATAGCCCCATTCGACGGGGGCTGGCCTGCGAGTTAAACCCCTCGCGAGGTCGCATACGACCTGTTCTTGGCCCGAGTCGCAGCGTTCCTCCTGGCCGACAGCCCCCCATTTCGATGGAGAGGGGTTGTGTCTGGAGCGAGCTTACCTGGTTCCTGGTATGGTGAGTAGCTGTCCTACGTCTCCCCCTGGAGGGTTTTGGGGTGGACATGGGCCCCTCCTTGGGACAGTCGGACCCCTGGGTTTCCCCCCTTTGCCGAGTTCTTCACCTGTCCTCTGCCTCCCCTTCCCCTCCACATACGCTGGGGCTGTTTGGGTAGTCTGGCCACTGTTCCTGGAGTATGGGCAGCTCTCTTACTAGCGATGGGGCCAGGGGGGTTCTCCGCTGGCGACTGGACTATCGACTGTGCGGGGGGGGGATGTACCTGGTAGGGGCTCCTGCCAGGGCCCCCACATCCTGCCTGTAACTGTCCTTGAGGCCTGGTCTCCCTCCTGGGTCCCTGTATGTCTCATGGCCGCCATTTTGTTGTAGCCTGTGTATTCCTATACGCTGTGGCCATGTTTGTGTAGTCTGGTGGCCATTTTGCTGTGGTTTGCCTTGAAAATAGCAGCAGCCATGACAGTGGAGCCCTGTGGGGATTTCGGCAGTGTTGGCCTCTCCTCATCCCCTGATGCTGACTCCTGGATGATTTTACTTCCTGATCACCACATGTGTAGTGCATTATCCTGGTGGCTGCAGGCACTTGTTTCTGCGGTAGGTGAGTCTGGTGGGGTTGTCTCCCTCTGCTGATGATCGCTTGGTACTTTGTGCCTTGCAACCAGGTGGTGCTGCAAGCGTGGTTGGGGTTGTCCCTTAGCAGTGTTTTACACATTTTCTGGGGTCCCCCTGGTGACTCATGGAGTCTTTGAAGCAGATTTTTCCACCTGATCCCATCTTTGAGGCTGTGTGTACGTCCGGGTCCCAATCATCCATCCATGCATTTACAGTGATCCTGGAGACCCTTGTGTCCCAGGTGGGGGTGGCTTTCGGGTGACTGGCTAGCAAAAAACGCCACCCGCCTTCCCCTGCCTCATCTTTCTCATCAGATCCTGAATGTGATTCGGCCACCACAGACAGGGTCACCCTGCTGGGTCTGCAACCACGCGCCTGGAATCCTCTGATAGTGAGGATGAATCTTCCAAGTCTTCCAAGGTGCTGGTGGATTCACTGATTGTATCTGTGTGTGAGACCCTAAAGATAGAGGACACAGCTGAAGCTGCAACGGAGGCACAGGTACACTTTGGCACTCACAAGCCTTCCAGGGCGCCAAAGGTGTTTCCTTTCCCTGCCTATTTTGGCAAAATTGTCGCTAAAGAGTAGGGACAACAAAAGCATCCCTGTGGGGTTCCGAAGCGCTTTACTAGACGTTACCTTTATGAGGAGTCCCCTCTTAAGAAGTGGACTGTGCCACTAGTGCCGGACCTTCTGGTTTCCAGATTAAACAAAGCAACCATGATTCCGGTTGAAGAGTCTCCAGCCTTTAAGCATCCGGCTGACTAGAAGGCGAAGGCTGTGGTCGCAATATGTACACTGGCTGCTTCGGCAATGAGACCAGTATTCACCATTGTCCTAGTGTCACAAACTCTGACCAAGTGGGCTAAGCTTTTATGCCGTGACCTGGAGGGGGAACAGCTCCCCCCTGCCTTTGCTGAGCTGGCGGACCAGCTGGTCCAGGGGCTGCAGCTTCTCTGTGATGCCTCTTTGGAAGCCACGCGCCTCTGTTTTGGCAGTGGTCCTTCAGCGTGTCTTTTGGCTCAAGTGCTGGTCTGCGGATCAGACTTCAAAAAAGGCCTTGACTGATCTTCCTTTTCAAAAAGATCGCCTGTTTGGAGCTACCCTGGATGACATCATCCAAGGTCTCACACGGGGAAAGAGTACCTTTCTTCCGCAGGCTAATAAGGGCAAGGAACCTTGTCATAGACATGGGCCTTTCTTCTCAGCTCATAAGAAGTTTTTTTGTCCCTCAGGGTCAACTGATAAGTGCTCAAAGCCTTTCAGGTGCTCCTTTTTAAGGATCCAAATGAACTTGGTCTGGCAAGCCAAGATCGGCTTCTCCAGACCCATGGACATGGCTCCTTCAGGAAGAAGGTGCGCCCTCACCCGTATCAGGGGTAGGGAGACGTCTTTGCTGGTTTACAAATCCGTGGACTCCCCTGGTGCCAGAAAAGTGGGTTCACAAAGTAATCGAGTTTCGCTCTTGTTCCCCAGCACGTTTTTTTCCTTACAAATGGCGCCTGTCTCCAGACCGCTTACAGGGCCTGTTGGGGGCAGTATAAGACCTGTTCTTTCAAGGGGTGATTGTCCCGGTTCCGACTTCGGAACGTTTTCAGGGTTTTTACTCAAACCTGTTCACAGTCCCCAGGAAGAAAAGCAGGCGCTCAACTACTTTGTGCGGGTACAGAAGTTGAGAATGGAATCCATTCAAATGGTGGTGGCATCACTGCGTCAAGGAGAATTACTTGCCTCTATCGTTATCAAGGATGCCTAACTTCACATTCCAATATGTGCCAGTCACCAGCATTTTCTCCGCTTTGGTGTGGGAGAGGAGCATTATCATTTTGTGGTGTTACCCTTTGGTCTCGCCTCTACTCCTCGGGTCTTCAGAAAAGTGTTATCCCCGGTGTTAGCTTTACTACGCCAACAGGGGATCGCGGTACTGGGCTACTTGGACCATCTCCTTCTGCGAGCGGAGTCTCCCTCTGCTCTGGTGGAGAACCTGGAGATCACAATATGAACTTTGCCGGAGTTCAGCTGGATTCTGAATTTTCAGAAGTCTGCTCTGGTTCCGTCCACAAAGCTGGGATATTTGGGCCTGACTCTGGACTCGGCCTTAGCCAGAGTGCGCCTTCCTCTGGACAAACTCCAGAAATTGCAGGCTGCAATTCACCCCCTGTTGTCCAACAAATGGTCATCCCTCAGGACTTGCATGTGGGTGTTGGGCCTGATGGTGTCTACCTTCAAGGCGGTTCCGTTTGCACAGTTCCATACAAGGTTCCAGCAAAGGGAAATTCTGACCAAATGGGATAAGACTCTGCAGTCTCTGGACAATCGGATCCGGCTGAGTCAGGGCACGAAGGAGTCCTTGATATAGAGGTTTCGTTCTCTGGTGCTTCAGTTGGGAAAATCATTACTCCCCTTGTATTGGACAGTGGTCTCCATGGATGCCAGCCTGTCCGGCTGAGGAGGCGTCCTCGGCAAGCATTCTGCTTTGGGGATCTGGGCGTTTGAAGAGTCCAGACTCCCGATCAATATCTTGGAACTCCGAGCGATCAGACGGTCTGGATCATTGGACAGATAGTCTTCATGGTTGTCTAGTGCACATTCATTCGGAAAATGCCACGGCCGTGGCTTATGTCCATCACAAAGGGGGCACAAAAACATGTCCTGGCGGCTTTGGAGGTAGCCGACATTCTAAGGTGGGCAGAATGGTTTGTTCCAGTTCTCTCCACCGTACACGTCCCGGGGGTGGAAAATTAGTAGGCGGATTACCTCAGTCGGCAGGCGTTGGATGAAGGGGAGTGGTCCCTTTATCTTGAGGTGTCTCCGATGGGGCACCCCCGAGGTGGATCTGTTGGCATCTCTGCTCAACAGAAAGGTGCAGAGGTTTGTGGCTCGGTCATGGGATCCTCTGGATGCCACCGACGCGCTAGTGGCCCCATGAGGACAGTTTTATCTAATTTACATCTTCCCTCCTCTCAAACTTCTGTCAAGACTTTGATGCAGGATCGAGACAGAAGAGATTCCAGTCATCTTAGTGGCTCCGGACTGGCCTCACTGGGGTTAGTACGCTGATCTGGTTCTGCTGGTCGCCGACATTCCTAGGCAGCTTCCTCTCAGGGAGGATCTGCTGTCCCAATGACCCATCTTCCATCCTGTTTTACAGTCGCTGGCTTTGATGGCTTGGCTGTTGAACACCAGGTGTGCAGGATAGGGGTTTGTCTGAGTCGGTGATTCCTACACTGTTAAAAGCTAGCAAATCTATCTCTAGGAAGATCTACAGTACCATTGTACATGGAAGTCGTACACTGCGTGGTGTGAGTCTTTTGGGGTTCTTCCTCACTCCTTCTCTGTGGCTTGGATCTTGACCTTCCTTCAAAAAGAAATTGGCCTTGAGTACCATCAAGAGCCAGGTGACCTTTGGCCACTGGTGCGTATTTTTGTTCAGGGTGTCCGACATTTGGTTCCTCCAGTGTGGGCTCTGTTGCCGCCTTGGGATCTTAATTTGGTGATTTCAGCTATACAGAAGCCTCCCTTAAATATTCGGGGGATTTCCCTGCTTATGCTGTTCCAGAAGGTGGCTTTTTTAGTGGTTATAACCTCTGCGCGCAGGGTGTCGGAACTGGCAGGTTATCCTGTCGTTCACCTTACCTGGTGATGATTCACAGGCATAAGGTGGTTCTTCACCTCTGTCTTTCATTCCTTCCAAAGGTTGTCTCTGATTTTCATTTGAATGAAGACATTGTGTTGCCTTTCCTGTATCCCAGGCCAAAACATCAGAAAGAAATTGCCTTGCATGTCTTGGATGCTCACAGATGGGCCTCCAGAAAGGGTTGTCTGCTTCCTCTGTGACCATTTCCAGATGGATCAGACAGACGGTGGTTCAGACCTATTCCATCAGAGGTCAGGTTCCTCCTTTCCCTGTCAAGGTGCACTCTACTAGGGCACTTATTGCCTCCTGGGCTTTCCGTCATCAGGCGTCAGTGACGCAGGTTTACAAGGTGGCCACTTGGTCATCGGTGCACACTTTTACAAAGTTTTATAAAATGGATGTGTTGGGATCTACGAATGCTTCTTTTGGCCGCAAGGTTTTGCAGGCCGCAGGGGTTTTGCCCACCCCTCATGTTTAACACTGCTTTGGGACGTCCCAATGGTTATGAATATCAGGAGCTGTATTTGTGAATGAATGAAAGAGAAAATGGATTTTTGACTTACCGTAAAATCCATTTCTCTGATTTTCATTGACGGACACAGAACCCACCTCTCTGTGGAGTTATAATTCTCCTGACACTGCTTGCAACAAAACTGAGTGGCTGTATCAAAGAGAGGGAGTATACCCCTTGGGACTGCCCATGGGTGTAGCCAGAATTCTTTTCTACCGAGTGTCCTACTCCTGTAGGGGACAGTATAACCCAATGGTTATGAATACCAGGAGCTGTGTCCGTCAATGAACATCAGGGAAATGAATATTACAGTAAGTCAAAAATCCAATTTCTCTTTCGTCTACCGAATGTGTTATTGTCCCAGTTCCTCATCAGGAACGCTTTCAAGGTTTTTATTCAAACCTGTTTACTGTCCCCCGGAAGGAGGGCAAATTGCGTCCAATCCTGGACCTCAAACGGTTAAACCATTTTTTGCGCATTCAGAAGTTTTGCATGGACTCCCTGCGTTCAGTGGTGGCGTTCCTGCATTAGGGGGACCTGTTGGCTTTGATCAATATCAAGGATGCCTATCTCCATGTTACCATTTGTCAGGCCCATCAAGGGTTCCTCTATTTCACAGTGTTTCTTCCGCCGGCAAAGTTGCAGGAGGCGCTTCTGTCTCTGTTGGCTTGCAATCTAGTGTCTCTCAGGTCGTCGATGCATGTGCTGGGCCTGATGGTGTCCTCTTTCGAGGCTGTGCCCTATGCTCAGGCCCACACAAGACTTCAACAACAGGAGATTATTGTCAAATGAGACAAGGACCCCGCGTCCCTGGACAGCCTGATTCGCCTTAGTCAGAACTCCAGGGACTCCCTGCATTGGTGGCTCAGCTCTCCGAACCTTCTCCACGGGAAAACCTTCTTTGCGGTGTTGTGGACGGTTGTGACAACAGACGCCTGTCTGACTGGTTGGGGGGGGGGTAGGGGGTGCTGGGCACTCTAACCGTTCAAGGTACCTGGACGATGGAGGAATCCAATCTTCCGATCAATGTTTTGGGACTGAGGGCAATCAAGTTGAGCCTGCTCCAGGGGTGTCCAGTCCGGATCCAGTCGGACAATGTCACGACCATGGCATATGTCAATCATCAAGGAGGCACCAGGAGTGCCCTGGCGGCTCTGGAGGTTGCCGAAATTCAGCTCTGGGCAGAGTCTTACCTTCCGGCCCTGTCCGCCGTGTACATTTCCAGCGTAGACAACTGGCAGGCGGATTACCTGAGTCGTCAGACTCTGGATCAGGAAGAGTGGTCCCTGCATCCGCAAGTGTTTCACCAGTTGTGTCTCCGGTGGGGAAACCCAGATGTGAATTTGTTTGCCTCCAGGGAAAACAGAAAAGTTCCAAAGTTTGTGTTTCGGTCCAGAGATCCTCTGGCCGAGGCCATGGATGCCCTCGTGGCTCCCTGGAGTCAGTACAGGCTCCTTTATGCGTTTCCTCTGCTGAATCTCTTGCCTCGTCTCCTCCACAGGGTCAAGCTGGAGGGGATTTTGTTGATTCTGGTGGCACCAGATTGGCCCGGGAGATCCTGGTACGCCGACGTAATTTGGCTACGGGTGGCAGGTCCGTGGGCACTTCCTCTGCGGGAAGATCTTCTGTCGCAGGGTCCCATCTTCCATCCTGCTTTACGGTCGCTGGCTTTAACGGCTTGGCTGTTGAGAGCAAGGTATTGAAGGACAGGGGTCTGTCCGACTCTGTGATCCCTACCTTACTCAAGGCCAGGAAGTCCACTTCACAGAAGATCTATCAGCATACGTGGAAAGCGTACATTGCCTGGTCTGAGGCATCCCATCTTCATCCCAGGTTCTTTGCTGTCAGCAGGATCCTGGCTTTTTTGCAGAAAAGGGTTGACCAACATTTGGCTTTGGGCACTCTTAAGTGTCAGGTCTCTGCCTTGGCTGTGTATTTCCAATGTCCGTTGGCTACTCACTCTTTGATTCATACTTTTCTTCAGGGGGTTCGGCATTTGGCTCCCCCCCCTGAAGGTCCCCGGTGCCTCCTTGGGACCTTAATTTGGTTCTGTCGGTTCTTCAGCATCCTCCTTTTGAGAATTTCATTGCTTGACTTGTCGCAGAAGGTTGCCTTCCTAGCGGCTGTCATCTCTGCTGGTAGGGTGTCTGAACTGGCGGCGTTGTCTTGCCTACCTTGTTGCGACCTAATCCGTTGTTTCTGCCTAAGGTTGTTTCTGATTTTCATCCGAATGAAGATCTAGTGCTCCCGTCACTCTGTCCAAAACCTTCCAATCCCAAGGAAATTGCTTTGCATTACTTGGATGTGGTTCGGGCGATGCGAGTGAATCTGGAGGTTACTGAGTCCTTTCGTCGGTCGGACTCTCGGTTTGTGAATACGGATGGAACCCGGAAGGGTCAGGCTGCGTCTGCAGCGACCATCTCTTGATGGATCAGACAGACGAGGGTGAGGGCATATTCTCTTAAGGGCAAGGTTCCACCTTTTCCTGTCACTGCTCACTCTACGCGGATGTTGAGTGCCTCCTGGGCCTTCCGCCATCAAGCATCGGTGCTGCAGGTTTGTAAGGCGGCCACTTGGTCGTCCGTGCACACATTCACCAAGTTTTACAGAGTGGATGTGCTGGCGTCTGCAGATGCGTCCTTTGGCCGCAAGGTGTTGCAGGCCGCCATGTAAGGAGCAATTTATTTTTCGCTCCTCCGTTATGGTTTTGTTACTTTTGAGCCGCAGTTGTTACTTGTTGGGCTCTATGTTTTACTGTTGGCTATGTTAGCCGTGGGAATTGCATTCCTTTTTGGTTTTTTTTTTTCTTTTCCCACCCCTCAGTGGTTACTGCTTTTGGACGTCCCAACCCTCTATGAATAAGCAGCAGCTACGTCCGTCGGTGGACAAAAGAGAAAATGGGATTTTTGTACTTACCGTAAAATCCATTTCTCTGAGTCCAGCGACGGACCTAGCTCCCACCCCTCTTTTTTCTGAGGGTTTTTGTCACGTACCTGATCCGAGGCCGAGATGCAGAGAGGGCTCCCCTTGCGGCTGAGTGCGGCACACCCCTGGGGTTGAGACAGAGGGTATAGCGCCCACAGAAGCACTGGTTGTCGGCAGGGTCCTGATGGTAGACAGGCGGTCTCTAGCAGAGTGCTGGGCAGGAATACACCAGACAGTCCAAGGAGGAACCAGGAACAACCAGGCAGTAGGTGTAAGACCGGCCGGGGGTCAAACACAGGGCTCGGCAGGAAGCTGCAACAGGTGCAGGCCAAAGGTATAGCAGGAAGGCCAGAAGCAGACAAGTCCATGGGAAAGCCAAGATCAGGTACTGGAGGGCAGGTAGACAGGAAGCAAGTCCGTGAGCCAAGCCGAGATCAGATAACAGGAGAGCCAAACTGGAGCAGGGATGGTCAGACGAAGCCGGGGGTCAAAGCCAGGAGAGAGAGCAGACAGGTCAGGAACAAGCCGGGTCAAACTGGAATCCAGGAAGTAGCAATGCTCAGGAAACAGGAAGAGCTGAAGACAATCCAGCAATCTGATAGGCTGAGCAGAGTCCTTTTATAGGCCAGTGAATTAGTCTATGGCCTGAGTCCATTGCGGCCATGGGAAGTACTGGCAAAGTTGCCAGTTGCAGCACAGCCATTTCACTGACAATGAGTCTATGCCCTGAGTTTATTGAGGCCATTGGAAGTACTGGCAGAGTTGCCAGTTGCAGCATGGCCATTTCTCTGACAGTTTTTTTGGTTATTCTCCACTGCTTGCAACTAAACTGGAAATGCAGTCGTGAGGCTGAGGGTAATAGCCTGGGGGTACACCCTCCTGGGTGTGTCAAAACATTTTGCTCTGCCTGGTCACTCCTAGTGGGAGGGGCTTATTACCCAACCGTCTACGAATAAGCAGCAGCTACGTCCGTCGGTGGACTCAGAGAAATGGATTTTACGGTAAGTACAAAAATCCCATTTTTATACCATTCACTAAACAAAGCTACTAAAATACTGCATGATTTATTTTATGAAATCATGCGGAACTTAAGTATTGAAAGCTTGTGGTAAATTACAGCCAGCAGTAGTTAACACAGGCTTTAAATTGCTGATTTTTAAGTAGCAGGCGGCTGCTGGCATCCCTAACAACCAGTAACTGTCATGGTTGTTAAGGAGCAGGCAGCGCCATGTGCTTTAACAACCAATGAGTCATCAGCTGTCAGCGGGATTTACCGCTGACGGCTAAATGTAAGAAAAAAGGCAGACAATGAAAAATTTAAGAAATAAATGGCATGGAGTCCCCCCAATCCATATCAGGCCCTTCGGGTCTGGTATGGGTTTTGAAGGGAACCCCAACGCCAACATTTAAAAAAAAATGGCTTGGGGTCCCCGCGAAAAGCTACCCTAGACCCATATCTAGCACCTCTTCCCTGCGGGCTGGGTCAGTGACGTCACAAGGGGGCTGGCGAGCTCTGTGTTTGAACACAGATTGAGGTAAAGAGGCAATCAGCGGCCCTTTATCACATGTCCAAGCACAGCTGATCACAATATCAACAGAAGTCGGTTACCAGCTCTCATCCCTGCCCCTTCTCATGCTCTGTGTTTGGAGGAGAGGAGAAAATAGCCAATAATCAGCTTCTGCAAAAGTGCGTCCACCACTGCCGCCAATCTGTGCCCACTGCTGCTGCCAGTCTGTGCCCACCAGTGTGTTCTCATCAATGTCACTTATCTGTGTCGCGTTCCAGTGCCCTTCAGTGTTGCCTATCAGTGCTCGTGTATGCTGCCTCATTGGTGCAGCCTATCAGTGTTGCCTCATCAGCACACATGAGTGAAGGAGAAAAATTACCTGTTTTTTTTTTTTCAAAATTTTCGGTGTTTTTTTTATTTATTTAGCAAAAAAAAAAAACCCAGCGTGAATAAATACGACCAATAGATAGCTCTATTTGTGTAAAAACGAAAAAAAATGATTAAAATTTTGTTTGGGTACAGTGTTGCATGATCGCGCAATTGTCATTCAAAGTGCAACAGTGCTGAAAGCTGAAAATTGGCCTGGTCAGGAAGGGGATAAAAATGCCCATTGGGCAAGTGGTAAATATCACATGCCGGGACAACCTCTTATTTACCGCATGCATTTTTTTTCCTGTTGTGAATTGACTTTCACTGTATTTACCGAGCATTTTTCTTTATGCGGGGCTCGCACCCCCGGGTCTATCGGGAGCAATTGCGACATAGACAAACTCACGTGGATATTAGTAATCTCCGAAAGAGCATTAACCACTTCTGGACCAGAAGGATTTGCACCCTTAATAACCAGGCCATTTTTTGCGATTCGGCACTGCGTTATTTTAACTGACAACTGTGCGGTCGTGCGACACTGTACCCAAATAAAATTGACGTCCTTTTTTCCCAACAAACAGGGCTTTCTTTTGGTGGTATTTGATCACCTCTGCGGTTTTTTGATAATGCGCTTTAAACAAAAAAAATAGCTACAATTGAAAAAGCAGTCACTTCACTTTCTGCTATAGAACATTCCCAATAACAAAAATGTATCGTGTCTACAAACTAGGGGAAAGATTTATGTCATTTTTGTTTATTTTTACTAATAATGGCGGCGATCTGCGATTTTTAGCGGGACTGCGACACTGCGGTGGACAGATCGGACCTCTTACTGACACTTTTGGGGGGACCAATGACATTACTACAGTAATCAGTGCTAAAAATATGCACATGTTATGTGTACCAAGGGGGTGATTCTAACTGTGTGGGGGCCAGTGTTAGGAACGCTCCCTGTGCACACTGAAGTACTGTCATGAATCTGCCACTTAAGGGTTAACCTAGTGCAGACTAATTGCAGTAATTGGCAACAGGCTGCCTTATTTTAACACCTCAGCAGCACTGTGTCTTTGCTGTCTTGTCTGCAGCTTTACCTGTACTTCCTGATCCTGAACCTGCTGTTTCCTGTTGACTTCCTGATCGGCCTCCCGGCTTGTCCACTACTTTGTCTGCTTGCTGCCTGCCCTGACCTTGGCTCGTTCCTGTGATCACTCTCCTGCATTATCCCTGTCGGCTTATCCCTGTCGGCTTATCTGCTTCCGGTTCTGGACTTGTTCACCTCCTGGTGGGGCAACCCTGAGGACCGCGACCTGGTGTTCAGCACGCAGCAAAATCCATCCTCACCATCAGAGGCTCTGGTGAAGACACCAACAGTGGTTATGCTACCACCTGAACCCAGGGTTCCTACACCAGAGCGATTTTCAGGAGATCGGAGCAAATTTAGGGCGTTCCGTAATGCATGCAAACTTTTTCTCCCTGCAGCCCTGGACTTTCTCTTTGGAAGCCACCAAGGTTGGATTTGTCATCTCCCTACTCTTGGATGAAACCCAGTCCTGGGCACACTGACTTCTTTGAAAGCGCAGCCCACACCTAGACTCCTTATCTTCTTTTTTTGGTGCCATGGCTCAATTATACGATGATCCACAGCGTACTTCCACAGGGGAAGCTGCTCTTCATGCACTCCAGCAAGGCCACAGAGCAGTAGAGGAGTACATCGCAGGTTTTAGACGGGGAGCACTGATACCCAGTGGAACGACACAGCGCTATATCACCAGTTCCGTTCAGACCTATCTGAGGGTCTGAAGGATGAGCTAGCCCGAGTTGGCGTTCCAGACTCCCTAGAGGCATTGATTTCCCTGGCTATCCAGATAGAGCGCCGACTTTGTGGTCTGCCCAGCACCCCCGCCCGGTCTGGACGATGCCGGGGTTCGCAACTCCGGCTCATGTCACCTCCACTAGGCCCATTCCAGCCAACCCGGCTCCTGCTAACGTCACACCAGATGCCCCAGAACCCATGCAGCTTGGAGTTATGCGGTGTACCCTAACCGCTAAAGAACAGCACCGCCGGCAAAAAAATAACCTCTGCCTATACTGTGGTGAAGCCGGCCATTACGTACGTTCTTGCCCAGCAAAGTTACGTAAGTTTCTCTCCATCTCTCCTTCAAGTTATCCAGCATCTGCTGCCAGTGCTACTCACTTAGCTCTCCCTGTTTCGTTTCAGCTCCCGGGAGGTACAATACCAGTCACCACAATTATTGATTCTGGAGCGTGCAGCTGTTTCATTGATCTCACGTTCGCCATCCAACAACACATCCCTCTTCAAACCAATACTCAAGGACTTTCCATTTTTCTTGCAGATGGGTCTCATATTAAGTCTGGACCTGTGATTCAGGAGACCCCTCCACTTCCTATGGTCACTTCTTCAGGTCACAAAGCGCTACTCAGCCTGGATGCTATTGCTTCCCCTTTATTTCTGGTCATCCTGGGATTGCCGTAGCTGCAGGCCCACAACCCGCAAATCGATTGGATGACAGAAACTATCAAGTTTCAGTCTGATTACAGCTTAAACTCCTGTTTACCGGTCTCTCTCAGCCCTGCCAGTACCCTGCTCTGTTTGGACTCTGACACAGATCTGCTTTCTGCTGTGCCTAAGCCTTATCATGGCTACCTGGACGTTTTTAGTAAACGGGGGGCCGAGACCCTGCCTCCTCATCGCACATACCACTGCCCGATCAAGTTACTTCCTGGGGCCGAGATTCCATTTGGTCGGATCTTCCCTTTGTCAGAACGGGAATTGGAGGCTCTGAAAGAATATGTGGATGAAAATCTAAAGAAGGGGTTCATTCGTCCATCGACATCCCCAGCAGGGGCAGGAATCTTCTTCGTGGAAGTAAAGGACCACTCTCTCCGCCCCTGTGTGGACTACCGGGAACTAAAAAAGATCACGGTCAAGAACCGTTGCCCTCTTCCCTTGGTACCAGAACTTTTCCAAAGACTGAGATCAGCTTCCATTTTCACTAAGTTAGATTTACGTGGGGCCTATAATTTGGTCCGTATTCGTGAGGGTAATGAAGTGGAAAACAGCATTTCACACCAGGTTTGGGCATTTTGAATATCTGGTGATGCCCTTCGGCCTGTGCAATGCCCCAGCAACCTTTCAACATTTTGTAAATTATATTTACAGAGACTGGTTAGATATCTTTGTTATTGTCTACCTGGACGATATCTTGATTTTCCCTGCATCCCTGGATCAACATCGGGGACATGTCAAAAACGTCCTCGGCCGACTCTGCCAACACGGATTATATGCCAAGCCTGAGAAGTGCGAATTTGAATGTCAGAGTATTCAGTTCCTAGGTCTCATAATTTCCACTGAAGGGATTAAAATGGATCCCCAAAAGGTTTCAGCCATCTTGGACTGGCCACCCCCGTCAGAGAAGAAGGGGGTCCAGCGCTTCGTAGGTTTTGCCAACTTTTACAGGAGGATTATTAAGGGATTCTCTGACATCATTTCCCCCATAACACAGTTCACGAAGCAGAATACCGGGTTCAATTGGTCTCCTGAAGCCCAGACTGTCTTTGTAACCTTGAAAAGGCTCTTTACAACTGCTCCCATCCTGAGTCACTTGAATCCTGCCCTTCCTAACCTTCTCGAAGTAGATGCATCAGAAGTGGCTGTGGGGGCAGTTATTTCTCAAAGGCAGGGTACTAAAGATCTCATACATCTATAGCCTTCTTCTCACGTAAACTTTCCCCAGCAGAAAGGAACTATGACATTGGCAATCGAGAACTTCTGGCCATTAAGGCTGCCCTTGAGGAGTGGAGGTACTTGTTGGAAGGGGCAACGCATCCTATCCTCATCTTCCCAGATCACAAAAATCTTGAGTATTTAAGAGCTGCTAAACGCCTGAGGCCACGTCAGGCACGTTGGGCATTGTTTTTCTCGAGATTCTCCTTCCATATTACCTACCGGCCAGGATCTAAAGATGTCAAGCCAGATGCGCTCTCCCGCATGTTTGATGATCCCAAGGAAGTGCCAGTACCCGACACCATCCTGTCCGCAGGTAATTTCTTGTTATTACAGACCAACCTGATAGCCCAAATAAAGCAAGCTTCTGCAAAGAATCTCTGTCTCCCTGAGGTGTCCCTGGTACCCAGAGATGGGTTATTATGGTTTGAAGACAAGATCTTTGTCCCTGAAGAGGTTCGAGTGACGGTTTTAGGGTTATGTCATGACCACCCTCTGGCGGGCCATTTTGGTACTCATAAGACCCTGGATCTATTACAATGAACATTTTGGTGGCCAGATCTGGAACCGAGTTGCAGGGAGTACGTGAAGTCTTGTACCGTCTGTACCCGGAGCAAGTCTGTAAGAAACAAGGCCTTGGAAGATGGTCGCCATGGACTTCATAGTGGAGCTTCCCCCCTCAGAAGGCTGTTCCACCATTTTTGTGGTCATTGACCATCTATCTAAGATGGCCCATTTCTTGCCACTCAGGAATACGCCCACGGCCTAAGAGACCGCAGAAGTTTTTATTAAAGAGATCGTTAGGCTTCATGGGGTTCCTGCAAATATTGTTTCAGATAGAGGGGTCCAGTTTACCTCCCGCTTCTGGAAAGCCTTGTGCAACGCGTTGAAGATTGAGCTGTCCTTGTCTTCTGCCTACCATCCTCAGACTAATGGACAAACCGAAAGGACAAACCAGACATTGGAACAGTATATCCGCTGTTTCACCACATTTGTCCAGGATGACTGGGTGGCCCTACTACCATTGGCAGAGTTTGCATACAACAATGCTAAACATTCTGCTACAGGGAAATCCCCGTTCTTCGCAAACTACAGTTTCCATCCGTCCTTCTTACCGGACGTTCCCCCTGAACCCACAGTTCCAGCAGTACAGGATATCATTCGTTTCCTCAACCGCAATTGTAAACTGCTGCAGGATGCTATAATAAAGGCACAAGTAGCCTCTAAAAAAGATTTTTGACAGGAAGAGGAGAGGGGAACTAATCCTTCAACCAGGTGACCAAGTATAGCTATGTACATGCAACCTCCACCTAGCCTGTCCCTCAAAGAAATTGGCCCCCATGTTTATTGAACCCTTCCCGGTCAAGAGGAAACTCAACGAGGTTTTGTATGAATTACACTTACCTGATTTGCTTAGAATTCATCCAGTGTTTCATGTTTCCTTGTTAAAACCTTAAAGGGGGGGGGGGCAATGTTAGGAATGCTCCCTGTGCACACTGAAGTGCTGTCATGAATCTGCCAATTAAGGGTTAACCTAGTGCAGACTAATTGCAGTAATTGGCAACGGGCTGCCTTATTTAAACACCTCAGCAGCGCTGTGTCTTTGCTGTCTTGTCTGCAGCTTTACCTGTACTTCCTGATCCTGAACCTGCTGTTTCCTGTTGACTTCCTGATCGACCTCCCGGCTTGTCCACTACTTTGTCTGCTTGCTGCCCGCCCTGACCTTGGCTCGTTCCTGTGACCACTTTCCTGCCTTATCCTTGTCGGCTTATCTGCTTCGGTTCTGGACATGTTCACCTCCTGGTGGGGCAACCCTGAGGACCGCGACCTGGTGTTCAGCACGCAACAAAATCCATCCTCACCATCAGAGGCTCTGGTGAAGACCTGCTGTCACTTAGACTCCGCACCTCGGGCTAGCCTGTGTCTACCACCAGTGTGACCCATCCGTGTTCCTGTTTTAGCGGATCCCACGAGGCTATCTCTGCACGTCAGGCTCAGCCACTAGCACCATTACAGCCAGACTTGGTGGATGGAAACAGGGCTCCTGTATTCCTAGATAACAGGAACACAAGAGCCCTGTTTCAATCAGCGACAGATGAGCGGTGTGTCGTGTTTACAACAGCACACCTCCTTCTGTCAGTCCCTGCAGCAATCGCCGGGTTCCCGGTGGCCATCGTGGCCGCTGGACCCGTTGCTTAGCTGTAGGGTTAAAGAGCGGGTGAGCGATCGCGCCGCCAGCGGGATGCGCCCAAGACCTGCACCCCTGAGCCGCCGTACAGGTACAGCGGTTTGCACAGGAGAGCCAGCCTGCTGCAGTATATCTGCAGCGGCTGGTCTTTGAGCGGATAAGGACCCATAAAGCACCCTGCAGGTAGGGGCCTGGATCATTTAGGTAGGTCATACGCATACAGGGCCTCCCTTTCCTTCAGCCACCCAATTCTGAGATTTGCATTTTCATGATAGACGCAATATACTTCCGCCACTGGTTCCATGGCGATGGCAAATAGGGCTGGAAAAAGGGGGCAGCCCTGTCGGGTGCCCCTGTGTAAAGAAAATGGCTGAGACAAACAACCGCCTTATTTAATAGAGGCGTTGGGTCATTTATACAGAGTACATAACCATTGTATAAAAAGAAGGGGCATAGCCATTCTCCTGAGGGCCTCCCAGAGATAGGCCCATTCAACAGTGTTGAAGGCCTTTTCAATATCTAGAGAGGCGATCACTCTGGTTCTGTGGTTAATGTGAGTGGGTTGAATATTGGTAAACAATCTGCGTATATTAATATCATTTGATTTATGAGACATAAATGCCAACTGAACCAAGTCTATCACCGAATGTAGGATGCTGTTTAGTCTACCAAGTAGGAAATTAGTATGAATTTTGATATCTAGGTTCAGTAGGGCAATAGGCGAATAAGATTCACAAAGGGCCAAATATTTTAGTACTTTTGTATCTGTACATAGGACAACAATAAGCCGTACACTCCATAGAGTTGGGCTTTATGGCAGAGTGGCCAGAAGAAAACCATTACTTTCAGCAAAAAACAAAATGTCACGTTTTGAGTTTGCAAAAAGGCATGTGGGAGACTCCCAAAATGTATGGAGAAAGGTGGTCTGGTCTGATGAGACTAAAATTGAACTTTTCGGCCATCAAAGAAAACGCTATGTCTGGCGCAAAACCAACACATCACATTCCCCAAACAACACCATCCCCACAGTGAAACATGGTGGTGGCAGCATCATGCTGTGGGGATGTTTTTCAGCAGCCGGGACTGGGAAACTGGTCAGAGTTGAGGGAAAAATGGATAGTGCTAAATACAGGGATATTCATGAGCAAAACCTGTACCACTCTGTGCGTGATTTGAGGCTAGGGCGGAGGTTCACCTTCCAGCAGGACAATGACCACAAACACACAGCTAAAGCAACACTTGAGCGGTTTAGGGGAAACATGTAAATGTGTTGGAATGGCCTAGTCAAAGCCCAGACCTCAATCCAATAGAAAATCTGTGGTCAGACAAAGATTGTTGTTCACAAGCGCAAACCATCCAACTTGAAGGAGCTGGAGCAGTTTTGCAAGGAGGAATGGGCTAAAAGCCCAGTGGTAAGATGTGGCATGCTCATAGAGACTTATCCAAAGCGACTTGGAGCTATGATTGCCACAAAAGGTGGCTCTACAAAGTATTAACTTTAGGGGGGGGGGGGGGGTGAATAGTTATGCACATTAACTTTTTCTGTTATTTTGTCCTATTTGTTGTTTGCTTCACAATAATATTAACAAAAAAAAAAATCTTCAAAGTTGTGGGCATGTTCTGTGAATCCTCAAACAATCCTTATTAATTCCTGGTTGTGAGGTCACAAAACACAAAAAATGCCAAGGGGGTGAATACTTTTGCAAGGCACTGTAGTTATATAAACATAGTTACATAGTTTGTGAGGTTGAAAAAAGACATCCAGTTCAACCTATGATGTGTGTGTGTGTTTGCTGTTAACTGTACATTGTATACTCCTGTATGTTGTGGTCTTTAAGGTGCCCATCTAATCGTTTTTTGAAACTATCGATGCTCCCTGCTGATACAACTGCTTGTGGAAGAGAATTACACGTCCTTACTGCTCTGACAGTAAAAAAAACCCTTACGTATTTTAAGGTTAAACGTTTTTTAATCTAGTTTTAGTGAGTGGCCACGTGTTATATTTATTCCCATTCTCTAAAAAGTTTGTTCCTTATGCTAGGGTCGCCAGTACAGTATTTGTACATTGATATCATATCCCCCCTAAATCGTCTCTTCTCCAGAAAGAATCAGTTCATTGCTTGTAGTCTTTCCTCATAGCCGATGCCCTCCATTCCCCTAATTCGTTTTGTTGCCCTTCTCTGGACTCTCTCCAGTTCCAGCACATCCTTCCTGAGGACCGGTGCCCAGAACTGGACAGCATACTCCAGATGTGGCTGGACCAGAGTCTTGTAGAGTGGGAGAATAATCTCTTTATTTCTGGAGTAAATCCCCTTTTTTATACATGCCAGTATTCTGTTGGCTCTGCTTGCAGCGGCTTGCCATTGCATGCCACTGCCAAGCCTGTTGTCCACCAGTACCCCTAGGTCCTTTTCCATCCTAGACTCACCCAGAGGTTTCCCCCCCAGTGAGTAGCTTGCTTTTGTGTTTCTGACTCCAAAGTGCATTACTTTACATTTTTCAACATAAAACCTCATCTGCCATGTAGTTGCCCACCCCATTATTTTGTTCAAGTCTGCTTGTAAGGTTTCCACATCCTGCATAGAAGATATTGGCATGCTTAGTTTAGTATCATCCGCAAATACTGTGATTGTGCTGGATATCCTCTCCTCTAGATCATTTATGAATGAATTAAACAGGATTGGTCCCAGGACAGAACCTCGTTGGGGGACCCCACTTTCCACACCCGCCCAATCCGAGTACTCCCCATTTATCACCACCCTCTGGACTCTCCCCTGGAGCCAGTTCTCTATCCAGGTACTCACCCTATGGTCCATACCTACGTACCTTATTTTGTACAGTAAGCTTTTTACAGTAAGCTTTTGTGGGGAACGGTGTCAAAGGCCTTTGCAAAGTCCAGATACACCACATCCACAGGCTTACCTTTATCTAGCAACACAAAAAAATCGGGTATGATGGCGCTCCCGGACAAAATGACATAAAAAGAAAGAAGGAACTTGGATGCTGCTCGGGTTCTGGACGATAAACTTGTTTATTAAAATCAATAAAATGGGCTCCTGGTCAAGGAGAAACCAATGGTGTGCCAGGGAAGTAATACTGAGCATGTAGACATGGTACCAAAGGAGATAACTCAAAAAGCAAGGAGGACCCAGAGGCAGGAAAACAACGCCTTACCACCAGTAAGGTCTGGACGGTGTGTCACCTGTTGATGGACTGACTGACAGCCTCGATCGAATCGGGAACCTTCGCTGCGGGTGAGTCTCCGGATGGGGCGATGCCTGGGGTGAGAAGAGGTTGATGGGGGGGTGGTATACTCAAACCCCGACCTGCAGCTCCGGTGGTGGTGCGCGCCCGAGGTGGCAGCGGCCGCTGCTCGTCAGTCCCTGCTGACGCGGCGCCGGGAGATGACGTCACCAGGTGCCTAGCGCCGACATGCGCACCAGGGGCTGGACCAACGATGTAGCCGGAAGTGTGGAGGTGGCTCACCAACGACCCTGCTCTTGCACCACCAAAGGATCACCTGGCGGAGCTATTGGGGAATGCCACAATTGGAGGGAAATGACATGTTTCGGGCCAAGCCCTTCTTCAGATCTCCTGTGGCTAACTCAAAATGGCACATATATAGGGTATGAGGAGGAAGAGGCGTTGCCCCCCACTCTCTGGCTCCACCTTGTGTCAAATCATGATAAATATAGAACAATGACATAATGACATAACTAAACAAAACAAAACAAAAACAAACCAACAAATATCATAGAAAATTATTGGAAGAAAAATATATAAACAATATATGAAAAATATAAAATAATATATAAAAAAAAAAAAAAATAAATAATTTTTTTAAAAAATGAAAAATGACAGATGACGACCTCGAGCCCAACCAAAATGAATGTTACACCACAGTGTAAGCGTCGAGCTCCTCGTTCAACCCATGGGGGGACAGAGTATTAAGCTTATAAATCCAGAACGTCTCTCTCTTGCAAAGCAAGGAGAGACGTTCATTGCTGGACAAGGAACCCTTGGGTACGCACTCAACCGCCCACACCCTAAGGTCCTGTACTAGGCCCTTATGGTGGGTGGCAAAGTGTCGGGGCACACTATGGGGTGGTTTCCCATTTTTTGTATTTAGTCCCTGCAAAATACCTCTACGGTGCTCACCAATCCGTGTGCGCAGATGACGGATGGTGCGGCCCACGTAAAGTAAATTGCAAGGACATTGTAATATGTATACCACATATTCTGTGGTGCAGGTGATGAATTGGTGTATACTGTAGCTCTTGCCAGAGGAGTCACAGAAGGATTCACGGCCATGCTGGATAAAGCAACATGTGAGGCACCCTCTCTTCCTACACTGAAAGGTGCCTACTTTGTCGCTGAAATATGACCTGATGTCCAAGGGCCTATTAGACGTGGATGCGTTAATTTTGCTGGGAGCTATGACGTTCTTGATGGTCCGTGCCCTCCTGTAAACCACATGGGGGACTGCTGGGAGATGGGGGCCTAATCTGGGATCAGAAAGTAATATTGACCAATGTTTCTTCAGAATATGGGAAATATGTCTGAAGTTATTGTTAAACCCGGTGATGAATCGGGCTTTGGGGATGGTTTGCAGAGTGGAGGTGGGCCCAGATGGACGGGAAGGGGATATGTCCCTGCACTCAGTAAATGCCTTTAGAACCAACTCCTCCGGGAATCCTTTTTCCAAAAAACTCACTCTCATGAGTTGACCCTGGGTTTCATAATCTTCCAGACGGGAACAGTTTCTGCGTAACCGCAGAAACTGTCCCTTGGGAATATTGGTCTTCCAAGATGGGTGGTGGCAACTCTCATAATGAAGATAAGAGTTGCCAGCCACCGATTTGATGTGATTGAGGGTCACAATCGCGTTGTCGGCGTGTGTGAGCTCCAGGTCAAGGAAGACCAGACGCACAGGGTCTATGACATGGGTGAAGGATAACCCGAAGGTGTTGCTGTTGCAGTGGTCGACGAAGGCCTGGAAGATGTCGAGGTCCCCGTCCCAGATGATCAGAACATCGTCTATGTAGCGGCCATAATAGACTAGGTGTTTGAAGAACGGGTTGTTATGCCAGACCTGGAACTCTTCCCACAGTCCCATCGTCAGGTTGGCATAGCAGGGTGCAAAACTTGCACCCATCGCTGTGCCATGGGTTTGTAGATAAAATTTGTCCAAAAAGGAAAAATAGTTATGTTCAAGACAAAACCGTGTACCCTCCACTAGAAAGGCAACCTGGCGGGAATTAAGTTGGCCATCCTTGGTGAGAAAATGTTGCAGGGCTCGAATGCCCACATCATGGGGGATGGACGTGTACAAAGAACACACGTCTAGGGAAGCCCAATGATAGTGACTCTCCCAAGGGTAATGTTTCAATGTGTCCAGTACGTGGCCCGAGTCACGAATATATGATGGCAGCTGTTGTACTACGGGTTGTAGAAACCAATCAATATATTCGGACAGGCCGCTGATGAAACTATTGGTGCCGGCCACAATGGGCCTGCCAGGAGGGTCCACCAAAGATTTGTGGACCTTGGGGAGATGATAAAAGTCTAGGTGGCAGCTCACTTCATTGTAGAAGGTTAATAGGTTTGGCTAGAACGATTTTTCATGAATCCATGCTGATTACTACTAATAATACCGTTTTCATTACTAAAGGCTTGTATGTGGTCCCTTAACATCCCCTCCAAAATCTTGCAGACTACGGATGTTAGGCTGACTGGGTTATAGTTACCCGGGATATATCTTGGCCCTTTTTTTAAATATTGGTACCACGTTGGCTTTTTTCCAATCAGCTGGCACCATACCGTCTGTAGACTATCCTTAAAGATCAAGAATAATGGTCTGGCAATCACCTGGCTGAGCTCTTTAAGAACCCTCGGGTGCAAGCCATCCGGTCCCGGTGATTTATTTATGTTAAGTTTCTCTAGTTTGGTTCTAAGTCTATCTTCTGTTAGCCATGGCGGTACTTCCTGAGGTGTATTATTTAGTTTAGCATTCCAAGCTGGGTTAGTGTAGCCCCCCGATTCTTTTGTGAAGACTGAAGAGAAGAAATTATTTAACACTTCTGCCTTTTCTCTGTCCTCTGTGGCCAAATTTCCTTTGTCGTCTTTTATGGGGCCAATGTGTTCTGGCCTCGCTTTCTTACTGTTTATATACTTAAAGAATTTCTTGGGGTTCTTTTACTTTCTTCCGCTATATGTCTCTTGTGTTCTATTTTAGCCGCCTTGGTTTCGTCTGTACATTTCTTATCACACTCTTTGTAATGCTTGAAAGCTGCCTATGACCCCTCAGCCTTGTATTTTTTGAAGGCCTTCGCTTTAGTAATAATATGCATTTTTATGTTGGAGTTTAGCCACCCAGGGTTTAGATTTGCTCTTTTAAATTTATTTCCCTTTGGAATTCACTGGCCAATCCCTTTGTTTAGTATGCTCTTGAAGCACTCCCATTTCTCCTCCGTGTTCTTTGTTCCCAGGGTTCTATCCCATTTGATATTTTCTAGCAGAGAGCGCAGTTTTGGGAAATTCACTCTTTTGAAATTTAGTGTCCTTATATTACCCTTGTGTTTCCTCTTACTGTAATTAATGCTGAAACGTATTGACCTATGGTCGCTGTTTCCTAAGTTGCACCATATTTTTATATCAGTGAGCAGGTCTGTATTGTTGGTAATCATTAGGTCAAGTACCTGATTTTTTTCTTGTCAGTTCATTCACCATCTGACCCATAAAAATGGCCTGCAAAACATTTAGGAACTGCCGAGCCTTGGCTGAGTGTGCGGTTCCTTCTGCCCAGTCTATATCTGGATAATTAAAGTCCCCCATTATAATGACATATTTCCCATCCTTGCTGCCAATGCTATCTGTAAAAGGAGGTCCGCCTCCCCCTCCTCCCTCTGGTTGGGGGGCCTATAGCATACGCTCAATATTACCTTCCCTATAGTGCCTTCCCTTTTAACCGCTTCCGGTCCGCGCTATAGCCTGTATACGGCTGCAGCGCGGACTTAAATTTTCGGGAGCCGCCTTTAAACGGCCTCCGAGTAACACGCTCCCGCGAGCGCGCATCGGGGAAAAGCTGTGTTGGCCGTGTCACTCGATCGAGACATCCAATTAGAGATGATCTCATATGTAAACATTTGAGAATATCTCTCATTGCCTCCAAGTAACAGTCTCCCCGCGCGCTCCCGCGAGCGCGCAACGGGGATAATCTGTGTTGGCCGTGTCCCTTGGACACAGCCAATCACAGATCGTGGCGAATGGCCAATCACAGCGGCCATTCGTCACTCGATCGAGGCATCCAATGAGAGATGATCGCAAATGTAAACATATGAGATCATCTCTCATTGCCAGCTCTCCTCTCCTCACACACAGACTGCAGTGTGAGGAGAGGAGAGATCGTGAGTTTAGTTTGTCATCTGAGTTGCCCACCAGTGCCCACCAGTGTGCCCAGTGCATATCAGTGTGCCCAGTGCATATCAGTGTGCCCAGTGCCCACCAGTGTGCCCATCAGTGCCTGCCCAGTGCTCATTAGTGTGCCCAGTGCTCATCAGTGTGCCCAGTGCTCATCAGTGTGCCCACAGTGCTCATCAGTGTGCCCACAGTGCTCATCAGTGTGCCCATCAGTGCTCATCAGTGTGCCCATCAGTGCTCATCAGTGTGCTCATCAGTGTGCCCACAGTGTCCATCAGTGTGCCCATCACAGTGTCCATCAGTGTGCCAGTCTCACAGTGCCCATCAGTCTCACAGTGCCCATCAGTGTCACCATGCCCATCAGTCTCACAGTGCCCATCAGTGTCACCGTGCCCATCAGTATCACCAACGATGGCAAAAAATTTTTTTTTTCAGCCGAGGAGGCCTTCAATATCCTCAGTGTGGACATAGATATCAATAGGGAGCTTTCTGCTTCGGAATCTTCTTCGGAGTCAGAGTCTGACTCCGAAGTAAATTACGAGCCGGTCATTAGCAGCGGGACGCAGACCGACTCCGACGAGGAAGAATACTGCGTGCCTGCCAAACGAAGGCGTTCTGGTGAGGAGGAGGCAGTGCCATCCACCAGCTCCGCAATGCCATCCACCAGCTCCGCAGTGCCGTCCACCAGCTCCGCAGTGCCGTCCACCAGCACCACAGTGCCTCAGCAAGAAAGGCCAAGTTCAAGTGGGGTGTCACCTCGCCCCCAAAGGGTTAGGACCAACGCCAACCTTCCCTATGCCCTTCAGAACCCCTTGTGGCTTCCTCCCAACTCAGGAGAAGCCATCATCCCCTCTTTCACTGCCCAGCCAGGAGTCCAGGTTAACATGGAGAACTTTGCCCCAATAGACTACTTCCGTTTAATTTTTACGGAGGACCTGCTGACGTCAATTGTGGCCCAGTGTAACCTGTATGCACAACAATTCATTCGGAGTAACCCCACGTCATTTTATTCCCGTCCCTTTGAGTGGAGAGACCTAACGGTGGAGGAGTTCAAGATCTTTTTAGGCCTCACCTTCAACATGGGACTCAATAAAAAAAATGAATTGAAAGCATATTGGTCAACCAAACCTATCTACCATATGCCCATCTACTCTGCAGTAATGCCCAGGGCCAGGTATTGATGATAATGAGGTTCCTCCATTTTAATGACAATACTCAATGCCCTCCCCGAAATTCCCCAGCTTTTGACAAGCTATATAAAATTTGGCCACTTCTAAATTTTTTTTCGGAAATATTCCCTCAATTATTTACCCCAGACCAACATGTATATGTGGATGAGTCCCTGGTTAAATTTACCGGCAGGCTGGGCATCAAACAATTTATTCCCACCAAACGGGCCCGCTATGGGGTGAAGGTGTATAAGTTATGTGACTGAGCCACAGGGTACACATATGCCTTCAGGGTGTACGAAGGGAAGGACACCCAGCTGCATCCCCCTGAATGTCCGGACTACTTGGGATCAAGCGAAAAAGTAGTTTGGGACCTCATTTACCCTCTCCTGGAAAAAGGCTACCACCTTTATGTAGATAACTTCTACACCAGTTTGCCCCTGTTCCGAAACCTTCACAGAAAGAAGACTCCTGCATGTGGCACGGTCTGAAAAAAACGGAAAGGCTTTCCTCAAAAGCTCGTTAACACCAAGCTGAGAAGAGAGGAGATGGCGAGTCTGAGAAATGAGGAAGTTCTGGCTATGAAGTGGAGGGACAGAAGAGACGTCTACATGCTGTCTTCAATCCACAATAACAACTACGTGGAATCCCGAAGAAGGAATGGCCCAATCCGAAAGCCAACGTGTGTACATGAGTACAACTTGTTCATGGGGGGAGTGGATTTCAACGACCAAATGATGGAACCCTATCTACCCACAAGACGTACATATCATTGGTACAAAAAAGTAGCAATTTATCTTTTTCATTTGGCCACATACAATTCGTACATATTATACCGCAAGTCCACCGAAAGCCCCCAACCCTTCCTTTATTACCTGGAGGAAATCTTCACTGCCCTTATATTTGCAAACAGCCCACCAGAAAACATTTGATCTGACGTAATCAGTAGACTGTCTGAACGCCATTTTCCCAGTAAAATCCCTCCCACACAAACAGACCAAAAACGGCAGAAAAAATGTAGGGTGTGTACCAAGGCAGGAATTAGAAAAGACACCCGTTATTATTGTCCCCAGTGTCCTTCCCAACCAGGCCTCTGTGTAGCAGACTGTTTCCGCCGTTACCATACTTGTCTAAATTATTAGTATGGTAAACGTAGTCCTCCGCCTTCACCCCTTATGCCACTGTATGCTCCTGAAATGACCCTGGCCTGTTATTCAACGACGCCTTTGCCTGCTGATTTTGTACCTATGTCTGCCTGCTCCGGAACTGACCCTGGCCTGTTTTTTGACCATGCTTCTGCCTGCTGATTCTGTTCATACCTCTGCCTGATCTGGAACTGACCCTGGACTGTTATTTGACCACGCCTTTGCCTGCTGATTTTGTAGCTACCTCTGCCTGCTCTGGAACTGACCCTGGACTGTTTGACCACGATTTTTGCCTGCCTCTTGAAGTAGTGGGATTCATACCACAGGGGTCTCGCATATGTGAGGGGACCAGAATTGTTTTTCTGGATGAAGAAAACAATTTTTTTTGTTTTTCTTCTTCTCAGATTAGGGTCTGGATCCCGGAGGCTTCAAAGCGATTTGGGTGGGAGAAGCTTCTACCCCTTTCCCCATTCTATCCCCACAGAGGCCCTACTTCTGCCTGCAGGACTTACTACCATCATGCCTCTGCCTGCCGCATGCACTGACACTGGACTGGTATCCTTGCCTGGAGAATTGCATGCACTGTTGCTAACCAAGTCCCTGCCTGCTGCCTGGACTCAACTCCTGTGGACAACTGCGCTTCTAAAACTACAGGTAAGCTTTTGTTTAGAAAAAGTTGCAAAAATGTTGGAACCGGCGCTACCACTTTAAATCGTGCATGTGCAAATAGAAAAGTGCATATAGTGCTAAAAGTGCACGCAATAAGATATAATATAATATAAAGTGCTACGTGCTGTTTATGGGCTGTGCTTAGTGTACCATACTGTAAACATCATATGTTATACATATAAAGTGCCGAGTGCTGATAATGCCAAAAACCACTTGTAGTGATTAAGGAACCAAATAAAAAAGCAAAGTATGGCGTCGGTAGATGACCCACCAAAACACCGCTGCTTACCACACTCTTTCGGCTGATGCCTCGACACTTCTCGGTCACTAAAATAAAGGATAAGCCTCCATTGCGTAGCATATGTTATGTCAAACGAATTAACGTAGCATCCACTCACAGTTAGGGAGTTCACTGTCAGCTTGAGAGTTGTTCGCCGGACCGCTTCCGCGTTCCACCGGCTCAAACCAACGTTCCCGGAAGTGACGTATTGACGTACACAAACCACGCCCTACGCGTTTCGTCATACGACGTCATCTGGAGCGTGCCATCCATCTCTACTCCCGGTCTTTTTATAGGCTGGGATGGCGCCATCTGGGTGTACCTAATTTGAGACCGAACACGGCGGCCATCTTGGTGCACCTATCCCGTAGCCTAGATAATATTTATTCATCATGTGAACTCCCTTCATGCTGTGTTTGCCGTACGTATAAAACAATAATCTTTATTAAAACTACAAGTACGACTAAACATAAATGGCTATTGGTAATTAAAATTAAGAATGGAATTAAAAGTTTAAAATAGATTGTGCTAAAGGTGATGTGTCTGGTTTAATCGGTAGTGAGCCGATGACCAGTAGTGCCGTGATATAAATAAAAGAATACTCATTAAAATAATTTTATTATAGTGACAATGTGATCTAGTGATGTGTGTTGGTTATACTTAATATAATATAAGTTCGTGGGCCCACGTGTCTACGCAAATAGTGCTAGACTATAAAGAAAGTGCCCATACATGTACCAATCTAATCGGTGAGATAGAAATCGTGCTGAAAAAAAAAATGTTTCTGTTGTTTTTTGGAAACAATATTAGTTTTATGAAAAAGCAGTTTCTCAGTAAGTCCATCCGCTGTAATATAAGTCCATATCTTTGTAAACTTTCATAAAAATTAAAATAAAATAAAAATAAAATTATAATGAAAAAATATATGATAAAAATCCATTATGAATCCAGGCTTTTCCAGAGGACCCAACAACGTTATGCGGGGGAACCATATAAATTAGAACATTCCAAGGTAGGTGAAAAATAGGTGAAAAAATATATATATATGTATAAACCCATAATACCTAAAAATTGTATAAAGGAGAATAAAAATATAAAAACTTTATCTTTAAAAGACAAGGAGCTGTGATTCAAGTATTTTCATAAAGAAGAGGACTGAATTCCTTAAAAAATTCCTTAAAAAACCTTAGGACCCCAAAACCCTTATATTAAATGAGGGCCTATAGGGAGGTTATATCAAAAAACAAGGATTAAAAAGGATTAAAAGAGGATCAAAAGGGGCAAGGCCACAAGGCTTAAAAGATTAAAAATCAGTAATAAAAAAGTACAAATCTATATCGATATTCAAGCCTTTAGGTTGGAGGTTCTGCATCTGATATATCCACTTTGTTTCCTTCCTCGACACATCTATTTTCTTGTTGCTTCCTCTCCAGTTGTTTTTTATTTTATCAATGGCGTAAAAAACCATTACGGTGGGGTCTTGGGAATGGTGGAACTTGAAGTGTCGTGACAGACTATGCTTATCAAACCCTTTTCTGATATTCTTTACGTGCTCCCTAATGTGGACAAATAGGGGTCTAGTAGTGCGGCCTACATACTGTAATCTACAGGGGCACTCCACCACATAGGTGACGTGAGTGCTTGTACATGTGATGGTTTCCTTTATCTCATATCTTTTTCCTGTGCTTTGTGCCATAAAAGAAGTTGTTTTCCTTTTCTTTTCTTTAGATGTTTTGCATGGAAGGCATTTTCCACATCTAAAGAAACCCTTTAGGCTGGTTGGAAGATTTATTTGCTTAGGAGGATCAACAACGTTGTGCACCAGCCGATTCCTTAGGTTTGGTGCTTTTCTGTATATGAATGTGGGTTTTGCAGGGAGGATGTCTCTAAGTGTTGTATCTGCTTGTAGGATAGGCCAGTGTTTTCTCACAATTTTCTCTAAGGCCTTATGCTGGGTATTGTATCCCGTTAGAAATGCAAACTCTGTATTTTTATTATTTTTATTCCCGCTTGCTTTGTTTGGCGCATCCTTTATCAGGTCTTCTCTGTTAATTTTTTCTACTATTTTCTTGATGTTAATTAGCTCATTTCTTTTGTACCCTTTCTCCACAAACCTGTCAATCAATAATTCTGCTTGTGTTTCGAAGTCCCTTATATCGCTGCAATTCCTTCTGATTCTCATCAGTTGCCCTTTGGGGATATTCCCTAGCCACTTGGGATGGTGGCAGCTGCTTTTAGGAATGTATCCATTTCGGTCGGTTTTTTTAAAATACGTTTTGCTGCTTAATCTTCCTTCCTTTTTTGTTAATTCCAGATCCAAACATGCAATATGTTCATGGTGAAAGTTTCCTGAAAAAGTGATGCCATATATATTCATATTGATTTCGTCAAAGAATTCCTGCAGGGATTCCTCACTTCCCTTCCATACAATGATGATATCGTCGATATATCGACGGTAATACTTCAAATCATTCCTTGGTATGCTAAAAACTTGCTCCTCCTCCCATTTCTGCATAAACACGTTTGCCACGCTAGGGGCATACTTAGCCCCCATAGCTACTCCTTTTTTCTGGACAAAGTAATTACCCTTATACCAGAAATAGTTTGATTCCATCGCTGTTTTTAATCCTTCTGCGCCTCCTTCATGTCTGTGTGGGTGTGCAGGGCCCAATCTACCGCTTGTAGACCATCTTTTTGTTTAATATTAGTATAGAGGGAGTTTACATCTATTGTGACCAAGATGTCACTCTCCTCTATTCCCAGATCTTTTATTTCTGCTAGCAGTTGTTTGCTGTCCCTCAGATAGGATTTTCCTACTCGGACCAGAGGCTGTAGAAACTGGTCTAAATATTCCCCTAGCCTTGAATGCACTGAATTAATTCCGCTTACGATGGGGCGGCCTGGTGGCTTCTTGTCATCTTTGTGTATCTTTGGAATGTAATAAATAACTGGGGTTTTTGGTTTTTCCAGGCAAATGTATCTAGCCTCCTTCTTATTTAAGATTCATAGTTACATAGTTACATAGTTACATAGTTAGTGAGGCTGAAAAAAGACACAAGTCCATCCAGTTCAACCTATGTGTGTGTGTTTGCTTTTAACCGTACATTGTATACCCCTGTATGTTGTGGTCTTTAAGGTGTCCATCCAATAGTTTTTTGAAACTATCAATGCTCCCCGCTGATACGACTGCTTGCGGAAGAGAATTCCACATCCTTACCGCTCTTACAGTGAAGAACCCCTTACGCACTTTAAGGTTAAACCGCCTTTCCTCTAGTTTTAGTGAGTGGCCACGTGTCTTATTGTATTCCCTTACTCTAAATAGTTTGTTCCTTATGCTAGGGTCGCCAGTACAGTATTTGTACATTGATATCATATCCCCCCTCAAGCGTCTCTTCTCCAGAGAGAATAGGTTCAGTGCTTGTAGTCTTTCCTCATAGTTGATGTCCTCCATTCCCCTAATTATTTTTGTTGCCCTTCTCTGGACTTTCTCCAGTTCCAGCACATCCTTCCTGAGGACCGGTGCCCAGAACTGGACAGCATACTCCAGATGTGGCCGGACCAGAGTCTTGTAGAGTGGAAGAATAATCTCTTTATTTCTGGAGTGAATCCCCTTTTTTATACAACCCAGTATTCTGTTGGCTTTGCTTGCAGCGGCTTGGCATTGCATGCCACTTCCAAGCCTGTTGTCTACCAGTACCCCCAGGTCCCTTTCCATCCTAGACTCACCCAGAGGTTCCCCCCCTAGTGAGTAGCTTGCTTTCTGGTTTCTGGCCCCCAAGTGCATTACTTTACATTTTTCTACATTAAATCTCATCTGCCATGTAGTTGCCCACCCCGTTATTTTGTTCAGGTCTGCTTGCAAGATTTCCACATCCTGCATAGAAGATATTGGCATGCCTAATTTAGTATCATCTGCAAATACTGAGATTGTACTAGATATCCCCTCCTCTAGATCATTTATGAATAAATTAAACAGGATTGGTCCCAGGACAGAACCCTGGGGGACCCCACTTTCCACACCCGCCCAATCCGAGTACTCCCCATTAATCACCACCCTCTGTACTCTCCCCTGGAGCCAGTTCTCTATCCAGGTACTCACCTTATGGTCCATACCTACCTTCCTTAGTTTGTACAGTAAGCGTTTGTGGGGAACGGTGTCAAAGGCCTTTGCAAAGTCCAGATACACCACATCCACAGGCTTACCTTTATCTAAGTGGCAGCTCACTTCATCGTAGAAGGTTAATAGATTGGTTTGGCATGAACGATTTTTCATGAATCCATGCTGATTACTACTTATAATACCGTTTTCATTACTAAAGTCTTGTATGTGGTCCCTTATCATCCCCTCCAAAATTTTGCAGACTACAGATGTTAGGCTGACCGGCCTATAGTTACCCGGGATATATCTCGGCCCCTTTTTAAATATTGGTACCACGTTGGCTTTTTTCCAATCAGCTGGCACCATACCCGTCTGTAAACTATCCTTAAAGATCAAGAATAATGGTCTGGCAATCACCTGACTGAGCTCATTTAGAACCCTTGGGTGCAAGCCATCCGGTCCCGGGGATTTATTTATGTTAAGTTTCTCTAGTTTAGCTCTAAGTCTATCCTCTGTTAGCCATGGCGGCACTTCCTGAGGTGTATTATTTAGTTCGGCCTTACAAGCGGGGTTCGTGTAGCCCCCCGATTCCTTTGTGAAGACTGAAGAAAAGAAATTATTTAACACTTCCGCCTTTTCTCTGTCCTCAGTGGCCATTTTTCCTTTATCATCTTTTATGGGGCCAATGTGTTCTGGCCTCGCTTTCTTACTGTTTATATACTTAAAGAATTTCTTGGGGTTCTTTTTACTCTCCTCCGCTATATGTCTCTCGTGTTCTATTTTAGCCGCCCTGATTTCATCTTTACATTTCTTATTACACTCTTTGTAATGCTTAAATGCTGCCAATGACCCCTCAGTCTTGTATTTTTTGAAGGCCTTTTCTTTAGCTCTAATATACATTTTTATGTTGGAGTTTAGCCACCCAGGGTTTAGTTTTGCTCTTTTTTAAATTTATTTCCCTGTGGAATGCACTGGTCCACCCCCTTGTTAAGTATGCTCTTGAAGCACTCCCATTTTTCCTCCGTGTTCTTTGTTCCCAGGGTTCTATCCCAATTGATATTTTCTAGCAGAGAGCGCAGTTTAGGGAAATTGGCTCTTTTGAAATTCAGTGTCCTTATATTACCCTTGTGTTTCCTATTACTGTAATTAATACTGAAACCAATTGACCTATGGTCACTGTTCCCTAAGTTGTCCCGTATTTCTATATCCGTGAGCAGGTCTGATTCCCAAGTCTTTTCCTTTTTGCACGTATTTATGTAAAGTTTTTTCAAATCCTTGTTTTGGGTTTCCTTTGAGCTTGATGTAGGTATCTTTTATATTGAGGAGATTCTCCATCTCCTCCTCATAATCTTTTTTGTTTAAGATTACAAGTCCTCCTCCCTTGTCCGCTGGCCTTATTATCACTCCTTTTCTTTTCTCCAATTTCCTGATAGTGTCCCATGTATTTTTCTCTTTTCTATTTTGAATCCTTAATGCTCTTATGTCCGCTTCCACCATTCGTTTAAATACCCCCAAGTTCTCATTCTGAGGGTTTTTGGGGTTAAACTTGGAGCGATTCTTTAATAACGTTTGCTTATACTCTTTATGTATGGGTCTTTGTATCTGCTTTTGTTTCAGAGTGAAATGTTTCTTTATGTTCAGCTTTCTGACATATTTATTTAGGTCTATGTAGGCCTCAAACTTATCTAAGTTTTTTCCTGGGGCATATTTCAAACCTAAATCCAAAACTTTTAACTCCTCCTCTTCAAATTGTATATCACTCAGATTGTAGATGCCTTTCCCTATTGTTTTCTTCTCCTTTTTCTGTCGTTTCTTTCCTCCTCGTGTTCCTCGTGGTTTTCGTTTCTGTCTCTTTCCTGATGTCGAGTTGTGTCCTCCCTGTTTCCACGATGTTCTCCTTGTTGTCGCTGTTCCATCCACTGATCCCCTTGAGGTGGTGCCCGATGCCAATTCTGTTGCCAGTGACCCCACGGTCTGCGTGGGCCTCCTCTCCCTCGTGGGGGGTCTCCCTCTGTTGCCTTGTTGAAAAAAACCTCTCCTGGGGGGAGGTGGTGGTCCTCGATTGTCATAAGTGGGTTCCGTATAATGTTCCAATGGAGCATATCTGTTGTAGGACTCGTACCCATAATTGTTGACGGGTGTCCTATTTCCATACCCATTATGATTGTTGATTGGAGTCCTATTTTGTGAGTTCCAATATCCATTTCCATTTCTAGGTGTTCTGAACCCCTGATGCTGTGTATTGGGCCTGGATGTGCCTCTTTGTGGTCTGGCCTCTGTATGTCCTCGGGTATTTCCCCTTGGTGTGTCCTCTTGAGCCCCGACTTCCATCCAAGTGTCATCCTCTTCTCGATCTTCACTGGTTTCTCTTGAGGGGGGTGCTCACTGGATCTACTTGTGTTGATTGTACACTATATATTTCATCTGATTGCTATCTATAAACTTCATTATTTTTGTAATCCAAAACATCCCTTTTGTATTTCTTTTGTTTTTTTCCTTGTATCAATTTGTCGTATTTTTCTATTCCTTCCTGTAATGCTTTTTCCTTATCCTTGTATTCCCTTGTATCTGCGAATGATGCTAGTTGCTCTTTCAGAGTGATAATAACCCCTTCCACTTTCTTTTAGCTTTAACTGTCTCCTTTTTATAATCATCAGGAGTAAATCCTTTTCACATTTATTAAAAAATGTGAACCAGTCATCCATATAAAGTGGGTCATTGATGGTATCATTGGGTGCAAGGTCCCATCTTAATCTCCTAGGGGTTATTTTTTCTTTTGTATATTTTTCTAAGGTGGCTATGTCCCACCAAACCCTCAGCTGTTTCTCCATATTGTGTCTCAGCTGTTTGAACGAGCTATCCATGTCTTGTCTGCTTATGACCACCTCCTGGTCAAAGATAGCCTCCAAATTTACAGTCCTTGAATTCATGTACTTAAAGATCTCCATTGCTGCCGGGGTATGTGATGGGGTTACCATGACAGATAAAGAAAAAGGGATTGTATACCAGCGCTATGGAGTTTTCATGTGTACTGAATCAGGCTTAAATGGTGGTGTAAGCTGCCTCCAACCTACCTCTGAGGTAGTAAAATAGAAAAAGTTGCAAAAATGTTGGAACCGCCGCTACCACTTTAAATCGTGCATGTGCAAATAGAAAAGTGCATATAGTGCTAAAAGTGCACGCAATAAGATATAATATAAAATAATATAATATAAAGTGCTACGTGCTGTTTATGGGCTGTGCTTAGTGTACCATACTGTAAACATCATATGTTATACATATAAAGTGCCGAGTGCTGATAATGCCAAAAACCACGTGTATGTAATGTTCTGGTACCTTTGGGTACCCTAATTACTCTTTCATAAGTGTATGCGCCCCACCATTCTCTTTTGGTAAGGTGCGCATACACCTTTAAGACTGATGCTGTCATCACTGAGCACCGGACTGGATGGCTATTTAGATCGCCGGCTCTCACTCACATGTGTTCGTTCAAACTGCTTTGTGCCTTGATGCTAACCTGTCTTGAAGCTCACATGCTTGCAAGCATACCTCACTGTCGGAACCACGCTGCGCTGATCCCTGTATCCCGCTACCGGATCATCCGCTCTTGCCGAACCTCTCCTCTGCTACATTGCTATTAGTGATAAGTACCCCACAGGGGAAACCTCTATAACCTTTATACTAAAGCTTACACTATCTAGCTCTGCATACTAAGGACTATTACTACATCTGCATTATCTAAGATTGCTAGCTCTTGAGCCTACTACCACCTGTTCTTGCACTGGGTTGATCTCTCTTGTATGTCCACCTGCTACTCTGTCATCTACTACCATACATGATTGCTAAACCTATCTGCATCCCATCTGCTACTATCTTACTTTCAAGAACATTTCCTTTCAAGTGTCTGTCATCTACCATCTCTACCCAACCTGTCTCTTCAGCCTATCATCACTGTGTTACTATATACATAAGTCACTCTAGGAAAGGAGAGTTGGGAATGGTGTCTCAGCGTTTCTCTACATGACTACTGAAGTGGAATATTTCTGCAGCTGAAAATCCACATCATACGTAAAACGCAGGAGCGTTACAGATTGAATGAACCACAAATGGATTCAGCAGAAATAACCACTCAGATGACACAATTAAAACAGCAAGTACCTGCGTTAATACACGCACTTGCTGAATTAAAGGAAGACAATCAGGCTCTGTCGCAGCAGGTAATTAGACTGACACAACTTACCACTGCTCAGTCCCCTGAACCCAAAATAAATCCTCCTTTGGTATTTACAGGCGATCGCAAAAAATTTCGCGAATTTAAAAACGCATGTGAGTTACTTTTCTTGCTAAAACCCTGTACCTACCTTACTGATCACATTAAGGTTTGTACTATTATTTCTTACCTAACAGGCGATCCTCGGGCCTGGGCAGACTCTCTTTTTGAGAAAAGCGACCAGCTTCTCAACTCCTATGCCTTGTTCCTAGCAGAACTCACTAGCCTATATGATGATCCCAATAGGCAGAGTACTGCCGATCTTCAATTAAGATCCTTGAAACAAGGTGGGAGACCTGTAGAAGACTTTGTCGCAGAATTCAAGAGATGGACCCTTGATTCAGAATGGAATGATGCATCTCTGAAATCCCAATTTAGGCTTGGCCTATCAGAGGCCGTTAAAAACGAGCTCGCCCGAGCGGATCTGCCAAAAACCCTGGATGCATTGATACAACTCAGTATCACCATAGATAGAAGACTACGAGAAAGAAAGGCTGAGAAAATGGGAATGCCATTATCCAGTTCTTCTCGGATTTCGGCCGTTGACCCCGTTCCTATGGAGGTAGGAACCATACGCCCACCTCTATCAACTATGGAAAGAGCCAGAAGACGATCTGGTAATCTCTGCTTGTACTGTGCATCCCCGGATCACAAGATAAACGTCTGTCCCCTAGTCTACAAAAAGAAGGGTGAGTGTTCACATGTCCTCCTAGGGGGATTGACAACGTCAATCACTAACCCTTACCTTTCTGTTTGCTTAACATTACAGTGGGGCCAGAACAGGATTACTACTAAGGCCATGATTGACACAGGATCTTGTGGAAATTATATTGACATACGTTTTGCTGCTTTAAATAAAGTTCCTATTATTTCTAAACTTAAACCTGTCTCAGTGAGTCTTATTAACGGTGTTCCTTTATCCTCTGGTCCGATCACTGATCAGACACAGGCACTCCTAGTCACTACTAACGGGTCTCATATGGAGACCACTACCTTCGATCTAATACCTTCACCCCACTTTCCCATTGTTTTGGGACTTCCCTGGTTGCACACACATCAACCAACCATAGATTGGAAGGAACGGACCCTGACCTTCCTCTCTTGCTATTGCGAGGGTACGTGTAACCTCCCGTCTTTCGGGAAGATCCTGTCTGTGGTGACAGATGAGATTGTACCACTATGTTATCAGGATCTCTCTGAGGTTTTTCTTGAGAAAAATGCTCAAGCACTACCTCCCCATCGAGACTATGATTGTAGCATTGATCTACTCCCAAATAGCAAATTGCCGTTCGGTCATGTTTATCCTCTTTCACAGGATGAACTTTCCCATCTCAAAGAGTATTTGGATGAGAATTTGGAAAAAGGTTTTATTAGACCTTCCACTTCTTCCACAGCAGCAGGACTCTTTTTTTGTCCGCAATAAGGACTCAAGTCTCAGGCCTATCATCGACTATAGGCAATTGAATGCTATTACAATAAAAGATCGCTATCCTCTACCGCTTATCCCTGAGCTCATTGAGCAGGTGCGTGGAGCTACCTATTTTTCAAAATTGGACCTGAAAGGAGCATACAATCTCATTCGAATCCGTGATGGACACGAGTGGAAGACTGCATTCAGAACCAGATACGGATTGTTCGAATATCTTGTAATGCCATTCGGGCTATGCAACGCCCCTGCAGTTTTTTAATGATTTATAAACGATATTTTCAGAGACTTACTAGATGTCTGTGTTGTGGTATATCTGGACGATATACTTATATATTCACGATCCCTGTCTGAACACATAAGACATGTAAGACTAGTATTATCGAGATTGCTTGCACACAACCTTTATGTGAAACTGAAAAAATGCTTGTTTCATAAAGAAGAGGTACTGTTTCTAGGCTACATCATATCCAAAACAGGAATCGAGATGGACATGAGTAAGATATCCTGCATTCAGGATTGGCCTACACCAACCACACGCAAGGCGCTACAGCGATTCCTTGGATTTTCGAATTTCTACAGGAAGTTCATTAGAAACTTCTCTGCCATTGTGAGACCCCTCACACAGCTCACTAGCATTAAAAAACCATTCAAATGGTCAGATGAAGCAAATAAAGCTTTTCACCTGTTAAAGACAAGGTTTACTTCTGCTCCCATACTACGCCATCCAGACCCATCCCTCCTATACATTCTGGAAGTAGATGCGTCAAACATGGCAGTAGGAGCAATACTCTCCCAACGACCAACTCACACTTCACCACTTCATCCAGTCGCCTTTTTTTCTAAATCCCTAAGCAGTCCAGAGATAAATTACCCCATGGGTGAAAAGGAACTGCTTGCTATAAAATTGGCTCTGGAGAATTGGCGACATCTACTCGAAGGCACCCAATTACCAATACTTATATACACGGACCATAAAAATCTCCAATATCTTCAGACTAACAAAACTCTCTCGCACCGACAGGTACGATGGTCACTATTCTTTCTAAGGTTTAACTTCCTAGTGACCTACACACCTGCAGATAAGAACAAAAAGGCGGATGCACTATCACGACTAACTGAAGAAAACTACTTTGAAATCCCTTCCGTTCCTATAATACCTCACAAACGCATTATTGGAGTTGTCCGTTCCTTGAAGGAAGAGGTTTTGCATGGTATAAGTTTGGATTCACCCCCACCACAACTAAATACTGATGCAGAAGGCTTCCTCTACTACAACGACAAACTTTACATACCACCTACCATACGCACCAAGATCTTGGAATTATCGCATGATGTGCCTATGGCAGGACATATGGGTATGACAAAGACTCTTAATCTGATTACCAGGCAATTCTGGTGGCCTGACATGAAAACATCTATACAAAAATTCGTCTCTTCATGCAATGTCTGTGCCAGGTCCAAAATTGACACTACGAGACCTTCCGGTCTACTATGCAGTCTACCAATACCCCAAACTCCATGGGAAGTTGTGTCCTTGGACTTTATAGTGGAATTGCCTCCTTCCAAAGGATTTAATACCATCTTAGTGTCAGTGGACCATCTGACAAAAATGGCACATTTCATTGCTATTCGCAGACTACCTTCGTCCAAACAAAGGGCAGAACTCCTGATGAAACATGTCTTTAAGTTACATGGTATCCCAAAAACTCTTCTGTCTGACCGTGGATCACAATTTATTTCCAAGTTCTGGCAAGAACTATGTCACATACTACGGATCGAGCGGAAGCTCACTTCTCCTTACCATCCGCAGACCAACGGACAGACTGAAAGAGTCAACCAATGCATTGAGCAATATTTACGTTGTTACACTTCTTACCAACAGGATGATTGGGTGGATCTTCTCCCTCTGGCAGAATTTGCCTACAACAACGCAACCCACAGTACGACCAAGCAGAGTCCGTTCTACTTGAACTATGGGTTTCATCCCTCTATTCTTCCACCACGCATCCTTCCTTCAAATAACCCAGTAGCTTCAGACTATCTTACCCAAATAAAGGACTCTCTGGGTTTGCTTAATACTACCATTGCACACGCTCATAGTCAACAAAAGAAGTACTATGATCTTCGCAGAAGACCTTCTCCTCAGTACGCTATCGGGGACCTCGTTTGGCTCTCAACAAAAAATTTAAGACTAAAAATCCCTAGCAAAAAGCTTGGACCTCTGTTCTTGGGACCTTTCCCAATCAAGGAACTTATTGGAAAAGCTGCAGTACAGCTTACATTGCCAATAGACCTCAAAATACATCCCATTTTCCATGTGTCGCTACTGAAGCCCCATGTTCCTGACCAAGGAATAAGGCCTACTATCCCTCCTCCTCCTCCTGTACAAGTTGAAGGTGGAGAAGAATATGAGATAAAAGAGATTCTGGATTCTCGTATCCACAGAGGAAGACTTCAGCACTTGGTTCGATGGAAGAACTATGGGCCCCAAGACGACACCTGGCTAAACACCTCTGACATACATGCCTCTAGATTAATCTGCAATTTTCATGCGAAGTACCCAGACAAACCAGCTCCAGAGGCCTTCAGGAGCCGGCCTTAAGGGGGGGGGGGTACTGTAATGTTCTGGTACCTTTGGGTACCCTAATTACTCTTTCATAAGTGTATGCGCCCCACCATTCTCTTTTGGTAAGGTGCGCATACACCTTTAAGACTGATGCTGTCATCACTGAGCGCCGGACTGGATGGCTATTTAGATCGCCGGCTCTCACTCACATGTGTTCGTTCAAACTGCTTTGTGCCTTGATGCTAACCTGTCTTGAAGCTCACATGCTTGCAAGCATACCTCGCTGTCGGAACCACTCTGCGCTTATCCCTGTATCCCGCTACCGGATCATCCGCTCTTGCCGAACCTCTCCTCTGCTACATTGCTATTAGTGATAAGTACCCCACAGGGGAAACCTCTATAACCTTTATACTAAAGCTTACACTATCTAGCTCTGCATACTAAGGACTATTACTACATCTGCATTATCTAAGATTGCTAGCTCTTGAGCCTACTACCACCTGTTCTTGCACTGGGTTGATCTCTCTTGTATGTCCACCTGCTACTCTGTCATTTACTACCATACATGATTGCTAAACCTATCTGCATCCCATCTGCTACTATCTTACTTTCAAGAAGATTTCCTTTCAAGTGTCTGTCATCTACCATTTCTACCCAACCTGTCTCTTCAGCCTATCATCACTGTGTTACTATATACATAAGTCACTCTAGGAAACATCTTATTGAGTGTGTGTATTTACTTGCTGAATTGAGATCATCCACACATGATGAGTCATTGAGAGTTGGGAATGGTGTCTCAGCGTTTCTCTACATGACTACTGAAGTGGAATATTTCTGCAGCTGAAAATCCACATCATACGTAAAACATAGTTACATAGTTACATAGTAGGTGAGGTTGAATAAAGACAATAGTCCATCCAGTTCAACCTGTGTAGGTGTGTGTGACTGTAATCATCTAACATAGCCCTCAATCTCCTGATCCTTGAGATGTAAGTCTAAGAGTCTTTTGAAAGTCACCATACTACCCGCAGAAACCACCTCTTGTGGTAGACAATTCCACAATCTTGTAGCCCTAACAGTAAAGAACCCCCCACGTTGCCTGAGGTTAAAACGCTTCTCCTCTAATCGCATTGTATGTCCTCGAGTCCTCATGCAATTCCTTCAAATGAACAGCTTTTCTTCTAAGCTGAGATCCCCATTAAGATATTTATAAATTGCTATCATGTCCCCTCTCAGACGTCTTTTCTCCAGGGAAAATAAATCGAGCGATTGCAGCCGCTCTTCATAGGTAAGGTCCTCCAACCCCCTAATCAGTTTAGTTGCCCTTCTCTGGACTTTCTCCAGCTCCAACACATCCCTCCTGAGGACTGGCGACCAGAACTGGACAGAATACTCCAGATGCGGTCGGACCAGAGTTTTATAAAGTGGAAGGATTATAGTCTTATCTCTGGAATACATCCCTTTCTTTATGCATGCTAATATTCTGTTGGCTTTGGAAGCTGCCGCTTGGCATTGCATGCTGTTGCCTAATCTATCATCAACTAAGACTCCCAGATCTTTCTCCATTTTTGATTCCCCCAAGGGTTCCCCTCCTAACGTGTATTGTGTTTTTATGTTTTTGGTCCCCAAGTGCAAAACCTTACACTTCTCCACATTAAACCTCATTTGCCATGTCGTTGCCCACTCCGTAATTTTGTCCTGGTCATTCTGTAGGATATCTGCTTCATGCTGTGCAGTTATTGCCCTGGCCAATTTTGTGTCATCTGCAAAAACTGATAACGAACTACTGATCCCGTCCTCAATGCTGTTTATGAATAAATTGAACAAGGTTGGTCCCAGGACTGAGCCCTGGGGCACCCCGCTTACTACCTCAGACCAGTCTGAGTATGCGCTGTTTATTACTACCCTTTGGACACGGCCTTTTAGCCAATTCCGTATCCAAGAGCAAACCCTGCTGTCGATACCTGCAGACCTTATTTTATAAATTAAGCGCTTGTGGGGAACTGTATCAAACGCCTTAGCGAAATCCAAGTACACCACATCCACTGGTCTCCCCCTATCTAGCTCACAGCTCACTTCCTCGTAGAATGCTAAGAGATTGGTTTGACAAGAACGCCCATTTGTAAACCCGTGCTGGTTACTACTGATGATGTTGTTGTCTTTAGCATACTCTACGATATAGTCCCTTATCATCCCCTCCAAAAGTTTACATATTATTGATGTCAGACTGACAGGCCTATAATTTCCCGGGATATGTCTCTGGCCTTTTTTGAATATCGGAATCACGTTAGCCTTCCTCCAATCCCCTGGTACATCTCCTGTCCTAATACTGTCAGCAAAGATCAGGAACAGTGGTCTAGATATAACCATACTGAGTTCCTTGAGCACTCTCGGATGTACGCCATCCGGGCCTGGTGATTTGTTTGTGTTAAGTTTATCCAGTCTTTCCCTGATTTCCCCCTCTGTTAGCCATAGTGGCAAGTCCTGTGTATTACTACTAACCATACAGTCATGGTCAGTGTACCCTTCCTTTTCCTGCGTAAAGACTGACGAGAAAAAAGAATTCAGCACGGTTGCTTTTTCAGTGTCCTCTGTAACCATCCTCCCATCATCGTTAATTATGTGTGCAATATGCTCTGCCCTAGTTTTTTTGCTGTTGATATATTTAAAGAATTTCTTTGGGTTTTTTTTACTATCCTCCGCTATTTGTCTCTCAAAGTTGATTTTAGCCATCTTGATTTCGTGTTTACACTTCTTATTTTCCTCCTTGTATTGCTGGAAGGCCGATACTGTGCCCTCTGATTTATATTTCTTGAAGGCCAATTTTTTTCCCCTAATAAGTTTTTTAACGCTACGGTTTAGCCAGCCAGGTTTGGCTTTGTCTCTTCTAAATTTATTCCCCATAGGAATGCACTGCAAGATGCCTTTGCTTAATATTGTTCTAAAGCATTCCCATTTTTCCTCTGTGGTCAGTGATCCCAGGGTTTGGTCCCAGTTTACCCTTTCCATCAATGAGTACAATTTTGGAAAGTCTGCCCTTCTGAAGTTTAGGGTTCTTATGTTCCCCACTTGCCTTTTTATATTGTTATTTATACTAAATGTGATCATCCTGTGATCGCTAGAGCCCAGGTTGTCCTGGACTCCTACCTCCGAGATTATGTCTGGGTCATTAGTGATCAATAGATCCAGGATAGCATTCTCTCTAGTAGGGGAATCCACCAACTGCGACATGTAGTTATCCTGTAAGGTTTCCGTGAATAGCCGGGCCTTATGCGAGTGTGCAGTCCCCTCTTCCCAGTCAATGTCGGGATAATTGAAGTCCCCCAATATGATGACTGATCCTAGTTTTGCCGCTTTACCTATTAGTGCTAAAAATTCCAGCTCTACCAGGAACAGGAGCGTTACAGTGTAGTGATTAAGGAACCAAATAAACAAGCAAAGTATGGCGTCGGTAGATGACCCACCAAAACACCGCTGCTTACCACACTCTTTCGGCCGATGCCTCGACACTTCTCGGTCACTAAAATAAAGGATAAGCCTCCATTGCGTAGCATATGTTATGTCAAACGAATTAACGTAGCATCCACTCACAGTTAGGGAGTTCACTGTCAGCTTGAGAGGTGTTCGCCGGACCGCTTCCGCGTTCCACCGGCTCAAACCACTGTTCCCGGAAGTGACGTATTGACGTACACAAACCACGCCCTACACGTTTCGCCATACGACGTCATCTGGAGCGTGCCATCCATCTCTACTCCCGGTCTTTTTATAGGCTGGGATGGCGCCATCTTGGTGTACCTAATTTGAGACCGAACACGGCGGCCATCTTGGTGCACCTATCCCGTAGCCTAGATAATATTTATTCATCATGTGAACTCCCTTCATGCTGTGTTTGCCGTACGTATAAAACAATAATCTTTATTAAAACAACAAGTACGACTAAACATAAATGGCTATTGGTAATTAAAATTAAGAATGGAATTAAAAGTTTAAAATAGATTGTGCTAAAGGTGATGTGTCTGGTTTAATCGGTAGTGAGCCGATGACCAGTAGTGCCATGATATAAATAAAGGAATACTCATTAAAATAATTTTATTATAGTGACAATGTGATCTAGTGATGTGTGTTGGTTATACTTAATATAATATAAGTTCGTGGGCCCACGTGTCTACGCAAATGGAAAAATGGAAAAGCCTGGATTCATAATGGATTTTTATCATATATTTTTTCATTATAATTTTATTTTTATTTTATTTTCATTTTTATGAAAGTTTACAAAGATATGGACTTATATTACAGCGGATGGACTTACTGAGAAACTGCTTTTTCATAAAACTAATATTGTTTCCAAAAAACAACAGAAAATTTTTTTTTTTTCAGCACGATTTCTATCTCACCGATTAGATTGGTACATGTATGGGCACTTTCTTTATAGTCTAGCACTATTTGCGTAGACACGTGGGCCCACGAACTTATATTATATTAAGTATAACCAACACACATCACTAGATCACATTGTGACTATAATAAAATTATTTTAATGAGTATCCTTTATTTATATCACGGCACTACTGGTCATCGGCTCACTACCGATTAAACCAGACACATCACCTTTAGCAGAAATTGTAAAGGAGAAATAACCGCGCTAAGGTAAACAAAAGAAATCAGAAAGCAGCGACTTCAAGTGCGACCACACCCTTAAATAACTTATAGAAAAATAAGTCGCGCTGCGTGATATGGGTAAACAAATAAATGTCCAAACAAATGAGTGTCCCAAATATCAACTTGAATGACGTTGGAAACAGTGAGTAACTCCACAGTCTCTTTAGGAAATGCGCTTACCAAATAGCCACTAAAAATCAGCAAGATTCATGAGCCAAGATGTAGTCACAGATCTGGGAGATTGGAGTGATCAGAGTCCTCAACGAATGGTGTTAGTGGTGTACATAAAAAAGAAAAAACTTGCATAGTGTGATACCGTACAAATAATGATCAAATCATGAATTCCACCACCAAGGGAAATCCCTTAACAATTGTGCAGCAGCTCACCAGATAGAAGAAATAGTAGTCCGTGAATAACCCAGTGTCAGGGAGCAAGATAGGAAAAGGAACCACCACCAATTGCAAAGCCTCTTACCAGAGTTAAATTTAGTTTATGCAGACAAGGTCAATCCAAAAAGAACCAAGAAGCCAAAAATGTCACTCAAATGGCACTGCAAGCCTCTTACCAGAAGAAAAAACAATCTGTGCAGCATGATCTCTTAACGCATTCCCATCACAGGTATAGCTTCATGACCAAACGGCATCGATACTGTTGCTGTAAACTCAGTGCCAGAGTGTAATGCACCAGCCAGAGTAAAAGAGAAAGCGCCAATAGTGTGATACAATCTTGACAGATTTATTAAATAAAAGGAATACACTTACAAACGAAGAAGATAAAATCGTGAAGGATGGGAAGCCGCCGGCCGGACGGCAAAGCGCATCCGTTCCTAGGATAACTTCCGGGATGACGTCAGCACGCCGCGACCTGACGGCGTTTCGTCCAAGAAGACGTTATCAAAGGTACGGACGGCGTGCTGACGCCATCTCTTATATAGGAAAATAATTATACAATACCCGGAGGTGTTTGAACAGTTCCGCTCTACAGCTGAAAACCGGACATCAAGTGACCGGAACAGGGTGAACTATCCCACCATTTTGAATAAGGGCATAAGTCAAATTCACTCACCCATAGTGTCCCATTCAGGGCAACCACATTTTACGGTATGCAGAATATACATTGCTGTATATCACTATGCACAACCGAGGTGAAATTAAATTGGACTAATATATAAAACTATCCTTAAAATAAATTAAAAGTAAGAACAAGCAGATATGGGCATAACAGCGCCATCTAGCGCTCAAAAAAGGGGACAACTAGGGCAAACGGCATTGAAAACCGCAAAAAAGGGGCCATTAAACCTTATTGAGCAATTAATGGTCAAATTTTAGCGGAATGTGTTCGAACTACCACCAGAGATCGACATTACAAACTAGACCACATATTTGATGTTACAAAGATATTGATGTTACAAAATTACATAAAGGGCTGATCTAATAGCTAAACACTTTCATTATATCGACAATAGGACATATTCCCAACAATTAAATAATAACATAATTAAATGTATATTAATAGTAGAAAAAAAGGGATACAATCTACATCTGGGGATTTATATGACATATCATCCCCATATGTAAATCGTTCAAACAAATTATATAAATATAATGAAAAATATATAAATTTCTTTGATATAAATATAATGAAAAGGACCTAAAGAAAAAATTGTGAAAAAATATTTTACCATAAAGATATATAAAAATTAGTTAATTAATTAATTAATATATCATAAAAAAGGCCAAAACAATACAAATGAGATAAGGGATTAAGAGTTGTCCAAAAATGTGTTAACCTCTACATCAACGTTGAGGCCATACGGTACATAACATTTTACCCAATGTATCCAGGACATCTCGAGTTTCGAGATGCCCCTCACCAGAGGCTCCCCCCTCCAATGTGGCACAAAACGATCTATGCCCAAAAAAAGGGTATGTCTAGGGTCTTTGTTATGTACTGCTGCATAATGTTTAGATACTGAGTGTTTAGGAAAGCCCTTCCTTATATTTGCCACATGTTCGTTTAATCTAACATTAAGTGGGCGTTTTGTCCTGCCTATATATTGGTGTCCACATGGACATTGAAGGAGGTAAACCACCCCAGTAGTAGTACATGATATGAAGGGCTCTATATTGTGCTTACGTCCTGTAAGGACATTGCCTTCTTGGACACTTATACCAAGAAGTCTATGGTACCGAGAAGCCTCCGTTGGGAGGTTAGTCCTCAATTAGATGAAGTGGACTTGGAGGATTGGTACAAATATTTCAACGAAGCTGGAGTCAATTTTTTAACAGGCAGGAAAAACGCCAAACTCTCCAGATTGGGTGAGGAGATCAAATTAGTTAAAGAAAAATTGACCCCCTTCAAAGAGTGAGGAATATAAAAATGCCTCAGCAGAATTATTAAAGAATCTAGAGAAAGAGGAAAAGGACCAAAAAATAAAAAAACTGAAAAAATATAATAGGGATTTACAAGATTATTTGACATGTACTGTGTTTGAATGGCAGAAAAAATTACTTGGCAATTTGAATGTTGAGGAAGAGACAATGGATACATCAGCCACTCAAGCAGTGGGAGTACCCATGGTCCCCCCGACTTCACAAAAACAAAAGAAAGGACCCCGTAACAAGGGCCGACGTCCATCCTTTAAATCCCCTTTTAGAGGGCAGAATGTGAATAAGGACGGTCATTACCAACCATATCAAGGGAGACCTAATGGAAATCATAATCCTTCAGGCCCTAATATGAGTTGGCAATACCAGATTTGAGAATACTATGATGGTCCAGGCCATCAATCAGGGACCTACACTCAGCCCCCTTACTCCAATACACCTCAATGGAGACGGGGACCTGACCAATATTTAGACCCTCGCCACTCACAAAGGAATCAGGGGCCAGATTATGGTCCACAAAGACAGGTCCAAGGACGGTTTGACTACAGTCCTCCAAGATCCGGCCCTCAATGGTATGACCCTCCCTCTGAGCCTATGCGAGGAAGAGGAATTGACCGTCAGTGGCAGGATAGAGACCGTTCATTTAATAGGGCAGACAATCGTCAGTATAATGTCCCGATACAGAATAGATTTTACCCACTTAAGGATAATGAAGCCCCTAGTGGTGTACAATCTTCTCAGAAGACAAACACAGTAGGCTTTTACAATGACCCCACCCCTCACTCTTCAAGGGAATTAGTGGGTGATAACAACAAACCCCATAGCTCCAATGGCCCAGGCTCAATTTACCCAGGTTGGGGTTTTCCCAGGGCTCTGCAGGGAGTAAAACGCCCGGCAGAGCCAGAAGAGGAACTAGAGGAGGCAGGAGGAGTCAACTCAAAAAAAGCAAAAAGCTAACAGGCACGGGGATTTTTAATCTGAGTAACACTGAATTGAGTAGTGAAGAAAAGTTAATCTTAGTTACATAGTTACATAGTAGGCGAGGTTGAATAAAGACAATAGTCCATCCAGTTCAACCTGTGTAGGTGTGTGTGACTGTAATCATCTAACATAGCCCTCAATCTCCTGATCCTTGAGATGTAAGTCTAAGAGTCTTTTGAAAGTCACCATACTACCCGCAGAAACCACCTCTTGTGGTAGACAATTCCACAATCTTGTAGCCCTAACAGTAAAGAACCCCCCATGTTGCCTGAGGTTAAAACGCTTCTCCTCTAATCGCATTGTATGTCCTCGAGTCCTCATGCAATTCCTTCGAATGAACAGCTTTTCTTCTAAGCTGAGATCCCCATTAAGATATTTATAAATTGCTATCATGTCCCCTCTCAGACGTCTTTTCTCCAGGGAAAATAAATCGAGCGATTGCAGCCGCTCTTCATAGGTAAGGTCCTCCAACCCCCTAATCAGTTTAGTTGCCCTTCTCTGGACTTTCTCCAGCTCCAACACATCCCTCCTGAGGACTGGCGACCAGAACTGGACAGAATACTCCAGATGCGGTCGGACCAGAGTTTTATAAAGTGGAAGGATTATAGTCTTATCTCTGGAATACATCCCTTTCTTTATGCATGCTAATATTCTGTTGGCTTTGGAAGCTGCCGCTTGGCATTGCATGCTGTTGCCTAATCTATCATCAACTAAGACTCCCAAATCTTTCTCCATTTTTGATTCCCCCAAGGGTTCCCCTCCTAACGTGTATTGTGTTTTTATGTTTTTGGTCCCCAAGTGCAAAACCTTACACTTCTCCACATTAAACCTCATTTGCCATGTCGTTGCCCACTCCGTAATTTTGTCCAGGTCATTCTGTAGGATATCTGCTTCATGCTGTGCAGTTATTGCCCTGGCCAATTTTGTGTCATCTGCAAAAACTGATAACGAACTACTGATCCCTTCCTCAATGCTGTTTATGAATAAATTGAACAAGGTTGGTCCCAGGACTGAGCCCTGGGGCACCCCGCTTACTACCTCAGACCAGTCTGAGTATGCGCTGTTTATTACTACCCTTTGGACACGGCCTTTTAGCCAATTCCGTATCCAAGAGCAAACCCTGCTGTCGATACCTGCAGACCTTATTTTATAAATTAAGCGCTTGTGGGGAACTGTATCAAACGCCTTAGCGAAATCCAAGTACACCACATCCACTGGTCTCCCCCTATCTAGCTCACAGCTCACTTCCTCGTAGAATGCTAAGAGATTGGTTTGACAAGAACGCCCATTTGTAAACCCGTGCTGGTTACTACTGATGATGTTGTTGTCTTTAGCATACTCTACGATATAGTCCCTTATCATCCCCTCCAAAAGTTTACATATTATTGATGTCAGACTGACAGGCCTATAATTTCCCGGGATATGTCTCTGGCCCTTTTTGAATATCGGAATCACGTTAGCCTTCCTCCAATCCCCTGGTACATCTCCTGTCCTAATACTGTCAGCAAAGATCAGGAACAGTGGTCTAGATATAACCATACTGAGTTCCTTGAGCACTCTCGGATGTACGCCATCCGGGCCTGGTGATTTGTTTGTGTTAAGTTTATCCAGTCTTTCCCTGATTTCCCCCTCTGTTAGCCATAGTGGCAAGTCCTGTGTATTACTACTAACCATACAGTCATGGTCAGTGTACCCTTCCTTTTCCTGCGTAAAGACTGACGAGAAAAAAGAATTCAGCACGGTTGCTTTTTCAGTGTCCTCTGTAACCATCCTCCCATCATCGTTAATTATGTGTGCAATATGCTCTGCCCTAGTTTTTTTGCTGTTGATATATTTAAAGAATTTCTTTGGGTTTTTTTTACTATCCTCCGCTATTTGTCTCTCAAAGTTGATTTTAGCCATCTTGATTTCGTGTTTACACTTCTTATTTTCCTCCTTGTATTGCTGGAAGGCCGATACTGTGCCCTCTGATTTATATTTCTTGAAGGCCAATTTTTTTCCCCTAATAAGTTTTTTAACGCTACGGTTTAGCCAGCCAGGTTTGGCTTTGTCTCTTCTAAATTTATTCCCCATAGGAATGCACTGCAAGATGCCTTTGCTTAATATTGTTCTAAAGCATTCCCATTTTTCCTCTGTGGTCAGTGATCCCAGGGTTTGGTCCCAGTTTACCCTTTCCATCAATGAGTACAATTTTGGAAAGTCTGCCCTTCTGAAGTTTAGGGTTCTTATGTTCCCCACTTGCCTTTTTATATTGTTATTTATACTAAATGTGATCATCCTGTGATCGCTAGAGCCCAGGTTGTCCTGGACTCCTACCTCCGAGATTATGTCTGGGTCATTAGTGATCAATAGATCCAGGATAGCATTCTCTCTAGTAGGGGAATCCACCAACTGCGACATGTAGTTATCCTGTAAGGTTTCCGTGAATAGCCGGGCCTTATGCGAGTGTGCAGTCCCCTCTTCCCAGTCAATGTCGGGATAATTGAAGTCCCCCAATATGATGACTGATCCTAGTTTTGCCGCTTTACCTATTAGTGTTAAGAGATTTGGATAGCATCCAAGTGCACAAGTCTTCTTTGCCATCGGATTTACAAAAGGGATTAGACTCCCTGTGTGCACGTAAGGACTTAGTGATAAGGCCTGCAGACAAGGGGGGAGGTATTGCGGTACTGGATAAGAAGGATTATGAGAGTGAAATGCAGCGTATCCTTGGTGACAGGCAAACATATGTGTTGTTACCTAAGGACCCTAAAACCTCATATAAAAAAACTTTACAATCATTGGTAGAGAAAGGTTATAACTCCAGTATCCTTAACAACAAAGAAAAGGCATTCTTGGTCCCTAAGTGCCCCCGCACTCCAGTGATATATTATTTGCCGAAATTACATAAAAGTCTTGTTTCCCCCCCGGGGCGTCCCATAGTCAGTGGCATTGACTCTGTGACGTCCCGGGTGGGGAAATATATAGACACATATTTGCAACCTCTGGTTCAGGCCACACCTTCTTTTATTAAGGACACTAAACATGTCATTAATATGTTGGCCGACTTGAGACCTACTGAACACTTATGGTTAGTTACAGCCGACGTTTCATCCCTCTATACGGTAATTCCGCATGAGGTGGGCCTCAATGCCGTCAGCATGTTTCTAACTCGAGATTCCAACTTACCAGAGGCTCAAATTTCCTTCATTATGGAGTTACTTAAATTTGCAGCACAACACAATTACTTCTGGTATAACGGCCAATTTTATCGTCAGATCACTGGCGTGGCCATGGGGGCTAAGTATGCCCCGTCCCTTGCCAATCTCTTCATGGCCCAATGGGAGGAGGACGTCATCTATGCATATCATCGCCCACAGATTCTTTTGTGGGCTAGGTATTTTGATGACGTCCTCCTCCTGTGGGATGGCACACATGAAGATCTTTCTTTATTTTTGGAGGATCTCAACTCCAACGATAGAGGTATACACTTGAATTACGAATGCAGTCAACTCGGTGTCAACTTTTTGGATTTGAATATTTCCATTAGGGATGGACAATTTGTCACCTCCACCCATTTCAAATCCACCGACAGGAATTCTTATATTCCTGTCGAGAGTTGCCACCACGCCCCTTGGTTGCGAGCCATCCCCAAGGGCCAATACCTCCGTATCAGACGGAATTGTTCTGATATTCGTGACTTTGATAGACAGGCACATACTTTAACAACTAGATTCCTAGATAAAGGATATAATGAGGAATTCCTCCAACATGCTCTGTCTGAGGTGAGATCAACCGATAGACAGGTCCTGTTGAGCAAATCAAGAAGGCAGGACCAGACTGACCCCTTTACTCTGCCATTTGTGACAACATACTCTAGCCAACATATGACTATAAAAAATCTTATTGCACGTCATTGGCATATATTAAACAATGATTTGGTGCTTCGAGAGAACTTACCCACTAAACCCAAGGTGGTTTTTAGGGGTGTTCCCTCTTTGAGAGACAAGGTGTCTCCCAATATCTTAGAGCCCCCTGTCCCCAAACCCAGTTTTTTGCAACAACTTACTGGATATTATAGATGCAACCGTTGTCAAATTTGCACCCTCAGTTCCAATAAACGAAGAAGGGTTCAGGAATTTGTATCTAAAAGTACAGGACGTAAGCACAATATAGAGCCCTTCATATCATGTACTACTACTGGGGTGGTTTACCTCCTTCAATGTCCATGTGGACACCAATATATAGGCAGGACAAAACGCCCACTTAATGTTAGATTAAACGAACATGTGGCAAATATAAGGAAGGGCTTTCCTAAACACTCAGTATCTAAACATTATGCAGCAGTACATAACAAAGACCCTAGACATACCCTTTTTTTGGGCATAGATCGTTTTGTGCCACATTGGAGGGGGGAGCCTCTGGTGAGGGGCATCTCGAAACTCGAGATGTCCTGGATACATCGGGTAAAATGTTATGTACCGTATGGGCCTCAACGTTGATGTAGAGGTTAACGCATTTTTGGACAACTCTTAATCCCTTATCTCATTTGTATTGTTTTGGCCTTTTTTTATGATATATTAATTAATTAACTAATTTTTATATATCTTTATGGTAAAATATTTTTTCACAATTTTTTCTTTTTTAGGTCCTTTTCATTATATTTATATCAAAGAAATTTATATATTTTTCATTATATTTATATAATTTGTTTGAACGATTTACATATGGGGATGATATGTCATATAAATCCCCAGATGTAGATTGTATCCCTTTTTTTCTACTATTAATATACATTTAATTATGTTATTATTTAATTGTTGGGAATATGTCCTATTGTCGATATAATGAAAGTGTTTAGCTATTAGATCAGCCCTTTATGTAATTTTGTAACATCAATATCTTTGTAACATCAAATATGTGGTCTAGTTTGTAATGTCGATCTCTGGTGGTAGTTCGAACACATTCCGCTAAAATTTGACCATTAATTGCTCAATAAGGTTTAATGGCCCCTTTTTTGCGGTCTTCAATGCCGTTTGCCCTAGTTGTCCCCTTTTTTGAGCGCTAGATGGCGCTGTTATGCCCATATCTGCTTGCTCTTACTTTTAATTTATTTTAAGGATAGTTTTATATATTAGTCCAATTTAATTTCACCTCGGTTGTGCATAGTGATATACAGCAATGTATATTCTGCATACCGTAAAATGTGGTTGCCCTGAATGGGACACTATGGGTGAGTGAATTTGACTTATGCCCTTATTCAAAATGGTGGGATAGTTCACCCTGTTCCGGTCACTTGATGTCCGGTTTTCAGCTGTAGAGCGGAACTGTTCAAACACCTCCGGGTATTGTATAATTATTTTCCTATATAAGAGATGGCGTCAGCACGCCGTCCGTACCTTTGATAACGTCTTCTTGGACGAAACGCCGTCAGGTCGCGGCATGCTGACGTCATCCCGGAAATTAATCTTCGGAACGGATGCGCTTTGCCGTCCGGCCGGCGGCTTCCCATCCTTCACGATTTTATCTTCTTCGTTTGTAAGTGTATTCCTTTTATTTAATAAATCTGTCAAGATTGTATCACACTATTGGCGCTTTCTCTTTTACTCTGGCTGGTGCATTACACTCTGGCACTGAGTTTACAGCAACAGTATCGATGCCGTTTGGTCATGAAGCTATACCTGTGATGGGAATGCGTTAAGAGATCATACTGCACAGATTGTTTTTTCTTCTGGTAAGAGGCTTGCAGTGCCATTTGAGTGACATTTTTGGCTTCTTGGTTCTTTTTGGATTGACCTTGTCTGCATAAACTAAATTTAACTCTGGTAAGAGGCTTTGCAATTGGTGGTGGTTCCTTTTCCTATCTTGCTCCCTGACACTGGGTTATTCACTGACTACTATTTCTTCTATCTGGTGAGCTGCTGCACAATTGTTAAGGGATTTCCCTTGGTGGTGGAATTCATGATTTGATCATTATTTGTACGGTATCACACTATGCAAGTTTTTTCTTTTTTATGTACACCACTAACACCATTCGTTGAGGACTCTGATCACTCCAATCTCCCAGATCTGTGACTACATCTTGGCTCATGAATCTTGCTGATTTTTAGTGGCTATTTGGTAAGCGCATTTCCTAAAGAGACTGTGGAGTTACTCACTGTTTCCAACGTCATTCAAGTTGATATTTGGGACACTCATTTGTTTGGACATTTATTTGTTTACCCATATCACGCAGCGCGACTTATTTTTCTATAAGTTATTTAAGGGTGTGGTCGCACTTGAAGTCGCTGCTTTCTGATTTCTTTTGTTTACCTTAGCGCGGTTATTTCTCCTTTACAATTTCTGCTAAAGGTGATGTGTCTGGTTTAATCGGTAGTGAGCCGATGACCAGTAGTGCCGTGATGTAAATAAAGGATACTCATTAAAATAATTGTATTATAGTGACAATGTGATCTAGTGATGCGTGTTGGTTATACTTAATATAATATAAGTTCGTGGGCCCACGTGTCTACGCAAATAGTGCTAGACTATAAAAAAAGTGCCCATACATGTACCAATCTAATCGGTGAGATAGAAATCGTGCTGAAAAAATTTTTTTTTTCTGTTGTTTTTTGGAAACAATATTAGTTTTATGAAAAAGCAGTTTCTCAGTAAGTCCATCCGCTGTAATATAAGTCCATATCTTTGTAAACTTTCATAAAAATGAAAATAAAATAAAAATAAAATTATAATGAAAAAATATATGATAAAAATCCATTATGAATCCAGGCTTTTCCATTTTTCCATTTGCGTAGACACGTGGGCCCACAAACTTATATTAAGTATAACCAACACACATCACTAGATCACATTGTCACTATAATAAAATTATTTTAATGAGTATTCCTTTATTTATATCACGGCACTACTGGTCATCGGCTCACTACCGATTAAACCAGACACATCACCTTTAGCACAATCTATTTTAAACTTTTAATTCCATTCTTAATTTTAATTACCAATAGCCATTTATGTTTAGTCGTACTTGTTGTTTTAATAAAGATTATTGTTTTATACGTACGGCAAACACAGCATGAAGGGAGTTCACATGATGAATAAATATTATCCTGGCTACGGGATAGGTGCACCAAGATGGCCGCCGTGTTCGGTCTCAAATTAGGTACACCAAGATGGCGCCATCCCAGCCTATAAAAAGACCGGGAGTAGAGATATATGGCACGCTCCAGATGACGTCGTATGACGAAACGCGTAGGGTGTGGTTTGTGTACGTCAATACGTCACTTCCGGGAACGTTGGTTTGAGCCGGTGGAATGCGGAAGCGGTCCGGCGAACACCTCTCAAGCTGACAGTGAACTCCCTAACTGTGAGTGGATGCTACGTTAATTCGTTTGACATAACATATGCTACGCAATGGAGGCTTATCCTTTATTTTAGTGACCGAGAAGTGTCGAGGCATCGGCCGAAAGAGTGTGGTAAGCAGCGGTGTTTTGGTGGGTCATCTACCGACGCCATACTTTGCTTGTTTATTTGGTTCCTTAATCACTACACGTGGTTTTTGGCATTATCAGCACTCGGCACTTTATATGTATAACATATGACGTTTACAGTATGGTACACTAAGCACAGCCCATAAACAGCACGTAGCACTTTATATTATATTATTTTATATTATATCTTATTGCGTGCACTTTTAGCACTATATGCACTTTTCTATTTGCACATGCACGATTTAAAGTGGTAGCGCCGGTTCCAACATTTTTGCAACTTTTTCTATTTTACTACCTCAAAGGTAGGTTGGAGGCAGCTTACACCACCATTTAAGCCTGATTCAGTACACATGAAAACTCCATAGCGCTGGTATACAATCCCTTTTTCTTTAAGCTTTTGTTTACCCTTTGCTCAGCAGAATGTATTTTGGGGTGTAATTCAAGGTATGTGCATGCTATTTGTCTTTGCATGTTGGGCCTCTGTATGTGACCTGACTGTGTAAAAGTCTCACACATGTGGTATCGCCATACTCAGGAGGAGTAGCAGAATGTATTTTGGGGTGTCATTTTTGATATGTACATGCTATGCGTTGGAAATATCTTATAAATGGACAACGCGTTTTCATTTTTTTTCCACATTTTCCGAAAGATTCTGGAAAAAAATGACATGTTCAAAAGACTCATTATGCCTCATAGATTATACGTTGGGGTGTTTGCTTTCCAAAATGGGGTCATTTAGTGGGCATTTCCATTGTGCTGGTGCTCCAGGGCCTTCAAAAGTGTAATAGGTGGTTGAGAAATGAAAAGTGTATTTTATGCTCCGAGAACGCCTGGAGGTGCTACTTCAATGTTGGACCTCTGTATGTGGCCTGGCTATAAAAAAAGTCTCACACATGTGGTATCGCCATACTCAGGAGGAGTAGCAGAATGTATTTTGGGGTGTCATTTTTGCTATGTACATGCTATGTGTTGGAAATATCTTATAAATGGACAACTTTGTGTAAAAAAAATGCGTTTTCATTTTTTTCCCACATTTTCCGAAAGATTCTGGAAAAAAATTACATGTTCAAAAGACTCATTATGCCTCATAGATTATACGTTGGGGTGTTTGCTTTCCAAAATGGGGTCATTTAGTGGGCGTTTCCATTGTCCTGGTGCTCCAGGGCCTTCAAAAGTGTAATAGGTGGTCAACAAGTAAGATGTGTAGTTTATGCTCCTAGAATGCCTGATGGTGCTCCTTGCATGTTTGGCCTCTCTATATGAGTAGACTGTAAAAAAGTCTCACACATGTGGTATCGTCATACTCAGGAGGAGTAGCAGAATGTGTTTTGGGGTGTAGTTGTAAGTATGCATATGCCATGTGAGAGAAATAACCTGTTGAATATGACAATTTTGTAAAAAAAAAAAAAAAAAAATTAATTTTGCAAAGAATTGTGGGAAAAAATGACAACTTCAAAAAACTCACCATGCCACTTATTAAATACCTTGGAATGTCTACTTTCCAAAAAGGGGTCATTTGGGGGTCATTTGTACTTTCCTGGCTTGTTAGGTTCTCAAGAAATGAGAGGCTGTCAGTACATTAGGTGTGATCAATTTTCAATGATTAGCATAATAGCTTGTAGACTCTCTAACTTTCACGCAGACCAAATAATATACACTTATTTGGGTTATTTTTACCAAAGATATGTAGAAGTATAAATTTTGGCCAAAATTTATGAAGAAAAATTACTAATTTGCAAAATTTTATAACAGAAACTAAAAAAAAACGTTTTTTTTTTTTTTTTTAAATTTGCGGTCTTTTTTCATTTATAGCGCACAAAATAAAAAGCCCAGCGGTGAATAAATACCATCAAAAGAAAGCTCTATTTCTATGAAAAAAAGGACGAAAAATTTATATGGGTTCAGTGTTGCATGACCACGCAATTGTCATTCAAAGTGTGAGAGCACTGAAAGCTAAAAATTGGTCTGGATGGGAAGGGGGTTTAAGTGCACAGTAGGCAAGTGGTTAAGTTCTACCCATAGGGATTCTGTCTCGTCCATAGCTCCATTATTAATATCATCCCTCATATTTACTTGTACACTGTTCTTAATATACAGACATACCCCTCCCCCTTTTTTTACTTTCTCTATTTCTGCGATAAAGGGAATACCCCTGAATGGTCGCCATCCAATCATGAGAGCTGTCGAACCAAGTCTCTGTTAACCCCACAAAATAAGTCCTCCTCAAACATCAGCAGCTCCAGCTCTCCCATCTTGTTGGCCAGGCTTCTAGCATTGGTATACAAACCTCGTAATTTTGACCGGTTGCATACTATATCCTCGTTTGATGTTGTTTTTAGGCTGCTCATGCGATTTTTCCCTATTCCCACCTTGGATTTAGGTACTCTAAACACCCTACCACTAATGTCCCCATTTGTGCCCTCTGAATCTTGCTCCCTGCTGGCTAATTCTACATCTGTCCCCCCCCCCCCCCCATCACCTAGTTTAAAAGTCCCTTTAACTTTTTGGCCATCCTCTCACCCAGTACGGCTGCACTCTCCCCATTTAGGTGCAATCTGTCCCTACCACAGATCCGGTAGCCGACTGAGAAGTCGGCCCAGTTCTCCAGGAACCCAAAACCCTCCTTACTACACCAGCTCCTCAGCCACTTATTAACTTCCCTAATCTCCCACTGCCTCTCTGGTGCGGCTCGAGGTACAGGTAGTATTTCTGAAAATACTACCTTGGAGGTCCTACTCCTCAACTTAGCGCCTAAGTCCCTGAAATAGTTTTGGACTCTCCATCTTCCTCTGCCTATGCCATTGGTACCCACGTGTACCATGACAGCTGGGTCTTCCCCAGCCCCACCCAATAATCTGTCCACCCGATCCGTGATCCGTAAACATCCTGGGGTAGACTACTGTGCTTGATGCTCCTTAAAAAGTTGATTCTACTACTTTGGCAATCCTGTACCATGAAGCCAGGTTTCACAGATCAGCTGGGGAGCTGATCTGTGTCTTACTGCTTGCATATGTTTTTTACCTTTTGCTGCTGTAGGTTTGCTGGCACCTGTGGTTCCACAAGCTTGTTCTCTGCTCTTGCTGCACTGACTTAGCAGCTATGTATGGACCTCTTCACCTGATGGTTTATATACCCTCCTTCTTCTACTTCCTGTTCAGCCTCCTATGTGTCTTCCTATTTAAATCCCACATAGACCAGTTTCTGGTTGCTTGAGCAACACTTGTTCCTGAGCCCCTTCCGTGCAATGCTTCCTAACCTGTCTTCTCGTGGACTGATCTCTTGTGTACCTACTCGGCTAGTTCTCCAGATTACGTTTGTCTGCTGCCCACCCTGACCGTGGCTCATTTTCCAGGTCTCTTTTTGCTCCATTCATCAATCCATCTATCCGTGCCTGCGCTGTGTCTTTGGGAACTCTCCCCACAAGAAGGGTGAACCTGGGGGTCCTGACCTGGAGTCAGCATGCAGCGAAGTCCAAACTCCCATGAGGGGGTCCCTGGCAGAACACCAGCTGGCCCTTAGATTCCACGCCCTGGGGGGATCCCGTGTCGCCTGCTCTCGCCTGTGGGCTCACTGGTATGCTTTGATAGCAATATCTAGTTTTTGCAAATTTTCTATAAATCGTTTGGAGGATAATACAGTATGCCAGGAGTCTACATATGCTGCGATTGGCGAATGAGGCACTTTTTTACTCATGAAAGGAGACATGAATGATGCTACCAAAAGGCCAGAAAGTCCTGCTGTTTTATGAAAGCTTGTTGAATAGTAACCCATAATTTGTTCTCAGTTGGTCTGATCCAGAATTTTGACTTATCCAGTAAGTGTACACAGAAGCGGGTAGTTCCATCCTGCTTTGGTACCAAGACCACCTGAGAAGCCCAAGAACTATCAGACGCTTCTATGACCCCGAGACGGAGCATCTCTTGTATCGCCCGTCTCATGTGTTCCCTGACAGCCTGCGCCGACTGGAGGTTAGTACGCACGTTCTGAGTTAGTTCCTCCAAGCGGTCACGGAACTCCAACACATAGGGTATAACGGGTACCATCCTCACCTACTGCTCCTTCCCAGTCTTCCTGAATTAAATCAAGGGGTCCCCGTACTCTCCATCTGAACAGTAGTTTGAAGGGGGAGAATCCTGTAGATACCTGCGGCACCTCCCTGTAAGCAAATAGGTGTGGCAGGAATCTCTCCCAGTCCCAACTCGTGGACGTGAAAGTTCAGAGCATTTGTTTACTCATGAAAGGAGACATGAAAGATGCTACCAATAGGGCCAGAAAGTCCTGCTGTTTATGAAAGCTTGTTGAATAGTAACCCATAATTTGTTCTCAGTAGGTCTGATCCAGAATTTTGACTTATCCAGTAAGGATGCTTTGTAGTAGCCTAGAAGGTCTGGGAGGCCTATGCCTCCACATTTCCTTTGCACTTGCAAGGCATTTCTAGGATTCTTGTTTTGCCAAATTAATTTCCTTAAAAGAGAATTGCATTTGGCAAAAAAGGAGTTCAGGATAGGGATTGGAATGGTTATGAACATATACAGAATCTTTGATAGCACCTCCATTTTAAATGGGGCTGCTCTACCTACCCATGAAAATTGCACTTTTCCCATTCGATTCAGGTCTTCAGAGACACTAGTGAGGAAAAAAGGAAAGTTAGCTTCATAAAGAGAGCTGGTAGGAAAGGTCAACTGAATTGCCAAGTGTAGCGGAGCTCCAATACCCAGCCTAGGTATCTCTGCTGTATAATCCTTGAAGATGAGGAAGTATTAAAATATCTAAGGCAAAATCCTCCCCAGTAACTGGACGACACACAGTTCTGGGAGTCGACTGGTTTATTGAACACTCTCACACAATATATACAGCACAGGGAAGCATCGCTCCCTCCTGATCAGATTACCCCATCAGGTCAGGGGTTACCTGATTACATTATCATATGCAGATGAAATTTATACAAAAATAGAATTAACCTGAACTAATTATCTAGCCATCTGGACAGAAAAACTGTGAGTTTATTAACAATTAACAATGAGACAGACAGGCTAACAAGAATCCACATCATACCTCCATGCACAGACAATAGAAAAAGACCGCCAGTGACAGACTGTCCGTCTCTGACATTGAAGAACATGGAACAGAGGCCAATGTGATTAGCTCTTTCAATGAACATGTTCAGATTTAAACAGGCCAGGAATAGTCCTCACATTTCTCGAGATACGTGGCTGACAAATATTACTGTCACACTTGAAGCAATGCAAACCATATTCTCAGTGTCCATCCTGCTTCACTGCTCCCCCTTAACCACAAGCCGGCATACACAGTCTGATCCATAATGGATCGGCTTGGGGATGTCCAGGGAGTACTCGCAGATCACTTTTCCAGTTCAGTTTGTCGCAATAACCCATTGGCATTGCCATTCTGTTTCCTGGGGCGGTAGTGAATAGTAAAGTCATACAGTTGTAACGCCAAACTCCAGCTTAACAACCAGGCATCGTCCCCTGCCACTCAGTTTAGCCATACCAATGGGTTGTGATCCGTGAGTTGGGTGAACAGCTGTCTGTACAAGTGGGGCTGAAGCTTCTTTAGGGCCCACACCACAGCCAGGCATTCTTTTTCTATGGTGGCATAGCTCACTTCCCTGGGGAGAAGCTTCCTGCTCAAGTAAGCTACAGGGTATTCTCTGCCATCTTCTCCAACCAGGCTGAATACCGCTCCCAATCCAAACATTAAAGCATCTGTGTGAACAAGAAATCGTTTAGATGGATTGAGAGCAGCTAGTACAGGACTATTAACCAGGGCCTGTTTGAGCTGTTGGAATGCCTGTTCACACTCTGAGGCCCATACTACTTGGCGGGTAGTTTCTTTGTAGTAAGGTCAGTGAGGGGTTTGGTTAGGGTGCTGTAGTTCAGGACGAATTTTTGGTAGTAGCCAGCCATCCCTAGGAATGCTTAAACCTGGATTTTGGTAGGGGGGGGTTTGCCACTGGGCCACTGCCTCGACTTTTGCGGGTTCAGGCTTTTGTTTCCCACGCCCCACCCGGCGTCCCAAGTACTGCACTTCCACCATCCCAATATGACATTTGCTCGGTTTGAGGGTTAGCCCGACCTCTCTGATCCGGTCTGTCAATGCTCCTATGGGTCTCAGATGCTCCTCCCAAGTCTCACTTAAAATCACGATATCATCCAAATGTGCACATGCATAATCTTGGAAGCCATTGAGGAGCCGGTCTACCATCTGTTGGAACGTGGCTGGGATGTTTTTCCTCCCGAATGGCATGACCTTGAATTGGTACAGGCCAAAGGTGGTGACAAAGGCCAACTTGGGAATGGCATCTGGGGGGGGGGGGATTTGCTAATATCCCTTACATAGATCGAATGTCGTGAGGTATCAACCTCATGCCATTCGATCTAAGTGCTTGTCTATCCTGGGCATGGGGTAAGCGTCTGTTATATTCTCCGTGTTGTGAGAGACACAGGACTCTGGTCTGGAACAACGGTTGTTTATTCAGGACTCTCTGTACACTCCAGCATGCATTACAGGACAGCTCTGCATATCAATACATCTCTACATGTGTCTCCAAGATGGCCACTCTGCCCCTTGACCCTTGTCATCACTCCTGGGTGGAGCCAGCCTTAAAGTGACAGTACATGTGAAACCCTTCAGGTATAACACCTTCCATCCATCCCTAAAAAAAAACAAAAAAAAAAACACAACAAAACGAGAACAGGCATAAAACAGTAACTAATAATTGTCCAATACAGTCCTCAAACTCAGGAGATTTACATGGCTTCTTCCGCGTCCGGATGTGAGAACAACTTCCAGGGACGCTACGGGGAGAACATGGCAGCGGATCACTTTCGGTGGGCCCGTCGAAATTCTCGTAACCGCTCTTGCATTTGAAACCGGTCAGGAGGGCGACAGTGTCGTTGAGGACGGACACCCAGGGCCTCGGGGCTGGAGGAAGCAGGGCTGGCTGGAATGGACACCGGCGGGCCAAGAGGGGATCCCCTATCTCAGAGGGTGAACAGACCTCTGGACCAGGGCTGGAGGGCTCTGTTGGAGCTGAGTTCAAAAGTTCAGAGTCTCCCCAAGCATCAGTCTCAATGCCTCCTGATCCGGTAGGAGCAGATCCTTGAGACACTGGAGGTGCAGCCGATGTCAGGGATTCGGGCAGCTGAGAACGAGGACGCAATTGGTCCGCATGCCTTCTGCAAATGGAACCATCTTCCAGGCAGACCCGATACATTTTGGGTCCCAAAGTCTCTGCGACTATAGCAGGAAGCCAACGAGTGTTGGAAGCGCCATAAGATCGAGCCCATACCTTTTGCTGGGCTGTAAACCGGAGAATCTCGTCGTGTTCGACCCTCTTGTCTTGGGACTGCCGTACATGTTCCTGGACCGTTTGAGGGTGGAGCATATCCAAAACAGTCCATGGCTGCCGACCCAAAAGTAGTTCAGCTGGAGTTTTCCCAGTAGTTGCATGTGGTGTGGTTCTGTAAGCAGAAAGGAAGGAGTCCAGCTGCTGGGGTGACAGGGACTGTTGTTTACTTGTAGCCACAGTAGCTTTGAAATAGCGTTTGAAGGTCTGTACAAACCTTTCTGCTTGAGTAGCCGGGTGGTAAGGTGCGGTCAACTTGTGTTTGATGTTGTGGGCAGTCAGGAAACTCTGAAACTTTTGGCTTGTGAATTGTGCACCGTTGTCTGTGACAATTTCTCTGGGGTATCCAAACGTAGCAGCGAGATGTAACAGTATGGAAATCGTCGCCTTAGTCGTTGGCTGGGTAACAGGAATGACCTCAGGCCACTTTGAATGAGCATCAATAATGATCAAAAAGGTGTGTCCTCTGATCGGGCCTGCAAAGTCCAAGTGTAGGCGAAACTAGGGGACCGTGGGCCAAGTCCAGGGCTGGACGCACCCTCGGAGGGTCTCTTGCAGTTTGTGCACATCCAGCACACGCATTCACATATGTCGTGATATCAGAGTCGAGGTTCGGCCACCACACATAGCCTCGGGCCTTTTGTTTCATATGTGTGCCCCCGGGATGACCAGTATGTAGCAAGTCCAGAATGTGTCTCCGGAGGGTCTGTGGAACAATCACTCGGTCTACCCATAAAACACAGTTGCCAGCCACAGTTAATTCCAGACGCCTACGGAAGTAAGGTTCATAATCCTGTGTGACAGTTGCAGGCCAACCGTACCGTACCCAGGAGAGTATTGTCTGAAGGAAGGTATCCTTGGCTGTATGGGCTGCTACTTCCCCGGAAGACAGAAAGGACAGGCTGGTGTAACGACAACTCTTGACAGGTGGAGAAGAGTCTGTTAATGTCCTTGTCAGTCGGGACATGGCGTCCGCATTAGCATTGGCATCATGGCTGCGATACTGGATTTTGTAGCTATATGCTCCCAAGAATAGGGCATAGCGTTGAAGACGGGCCGCAGTCGTCTGGGAGATGCCTTTGTCAGGGCTAAAGATCTGAAGGAGTGGTTTATGATCAGTCAGTATGGTGAATTCCCTACCTTACAGGTAAAGATGAAACTTCTTAATTGCCCATATGAGCTCCAGAGCCTCTTTGTCTTTTTTTTTTCAAATTATATCTTTATTTCTTTAAGTTCAGTTACATATACAGTATATACATTACATTTTAGCTTTCAAGGTTATAATTACAAACCATTTATTCCCTTTAAGGAACCTTAGCCTTTCTTTGGCAATCTATTACCGAACCCAAAAACTCCCATTTCGTTCCTTTTCCTTCTTTCCCCTTTTCCCCCCTGTCCCCCAAAAAAAAAAAAAAAAAAAAAAAAAAAAAACAAGGGAAAAGAATGGTGCACAGGTCTCTACACTCCTATATCATTATATATCTATCTTCTCCGCGCAGGTTCTTGTCCTGTACTTGGAAATTACCTTTCTTCTGAATTAACATAATCTTTCCACTGTTTCCATTTCTTCTCATATTTATCAGTTTGTTGATGAGCAGATAGGACCAATTTTTCTAGGTTATGTATTTCCTCAACTTTCCTTAACCACATGTTTATGTTAGGTGGTTCAGTCTCTTTCCATTTAAGAGGGATACATATCCTGGCAGCGTTCACCAGATGTGGTATAATGGATTTTTTGTAATTTTGTATCGGTATGCTGGGGGTATGGAGCAGAAAGAGGGCAGGTTCTTTGGGAATATGACATTTCATAATTTCCTGTATTGACCTCCGAATCTGCTCCCAAAACTCTTCTAGTTTAGGACATTCCCAGAATATATGGAGCATTGTCCCTCTCTCTGTCCCACATCTCCAGCACAAATCTGTATTTAATGTAGAAATTTTATTCATCCTAACCGGGGTGTAATACCATCTGGAAAAAATTTTGTAATTCAGTTCTTGAATTCTAACGCAAATTGAAGTTGAGAATACTGACTTAATTATTTGATTTTCCCGTTCTAGTGAGAAGACAATGCCCATTTCCCTCTCCCATTCCTTCAAAAAAGGAGGTTTACGCCGTTCTACTGATGTCATTAGCAGGGAGTAAATTTTAGATATAGCATGTTCCATAATTCCATTTTGAGTGCATAATTTTTCATAAGGTGTTACCTCTTTATCATCCTGGGAGGGGACTTGCAATGTTCCCAAAAAATGGCGTAGTTGGAAGGCACGCCATAGATCTAGGCCGAAATGGCCTGAGACGTCTGTTAATTCCTCCATCGTTACCCAGCCTGTCTCTGTTAGGAAGTCAGATATTTGTGTAATTCCTCTATCTGCTAAGGTCTTAAATTTCCTGTCTTGATATCCTGTCTCAAAGTGGGGGTTTCCTAGTATTGGATACAGTACGGAGTTCTCCCGTATTAATTTATCCTGTTTAAATATTTTTGCACAAGTTTTGACAGAGCCTCTTTGTCAATGTGAGAGTAATTGCTTTCTGCTTTTGTCAAGGACCTGGAGGCGAATGCCACAGGTTTCTCTGACCCATCTGGTAAAACGTGAGATAGTACAGCCCCTAGACCATAGGGTGAGGCATCACAAGCCAAGGTGAGAGGCCTTTGGAGGTCATAGTGCACGAGCATGCGTGACGCCAACAGCTTTCGCTTAGAAACTTCAAAAGCACTTTGGCATGCAGCCGACCAGTTCCATCTGGAGTGTTTCTCCAAAAGCTTGTTCAACGGAAACAAAGTGTGTGCTAGATCCGGCAGGAATTTGTGGTAATAGTTCAGCAAGCCCAGGTATGATCGCAGCTGTTGGACGTTGGTTGGGGCTGGAGCTTTTACTAAAGCATCAACTTTGGCTTCCGTGGTGTGTATACCCTCTGCATCCACAAGGTGGCCACAAAACTCCAATTTAGGTACCATGAATTGGCATTTCGCTAAGTTCACTTTTAGACCCTGCTCTTGGAGTCTGGCCAACACAAGCTCCACGTTACGCTTGTGTTCCTGGTCCGTCAGGCCCGTGATGAGCATGTCATCTAACAGGCACTGTGTGAAAGGAATGTCTGCCAAAATCTCATCCATTTTGCGTTGCCAAATGGCTGGGGCGGAGGCTACACCAAACACCATCCGATTGTATTCATACAGTCTCTTGTGAGTGTTGATGGTTAGAAACTTACGGGACGAAGGGTGGACCTCAAACTGTAAATAAGCTTGCCTGAGATCAAGCTTGGTGAACTTTTGACCTCCTGCAAGAGAGGCAAAAATGTCATCTACTCTGGGTAGGGGATACTGGTCTATCTCCAGTTGAGAATTTAGTGCCATGCGGAAATCGCCACAAATGCGTAAGTCCCCATTCGCTTTCTTTACTGGTACAACTGGTGATGCCCACTCGCTGTGCTCTACCTTTGAGATGACACCTTGTTCCTCCAGCCGGCTTAGTTCAGCTTCCACCCCTGCTCGGAGTGCGAAAGGTACCGTCCGAGCTTTGAAGAACCTAGGCTGGGCATTGGGTTTCAGCCTGAGTCTCACACAGTCATGCTTTATTTTTCCCAAATGGTGATCAAAGACTTGCGGGAATCGCTGTTTCAGGGATTCCACCCATCCCTCGTTATCTCTTGATGTGATGGTCACAGTGTTGCAGGGGTTAATGGCGATGTCTGGCATGCCAAAGTGAGCAATCCAGTCTCTCCCAAAGAGAGGGGGTCCCCCATGTTCTAGGATATATAATGGCAGTCTCTTTGTTTGACCCTTGTAGGATACCTGTACTTTCACGTAACCCAGTGGGTGGAGTATCTGCTTTGAGTATGTCTGCAGTTTGGTGTTGGACGGACATTTGTTCGGATCAGAAGATTTCTCCATTGTTTCTGGGTGATAACTGAAACTGCTGCTCCTGTGTCTACATCCATCTTGAGTTTCTTTCCTTCCACGGTTACCTCTACAGTCATTGCTGAGGGTGCTGAATGCATATGATGTATGTCCAATCTGTGGAGCACTTCCTCATCCTCTGATTCCGATGACGATGTATATCTTCCCACCATATATGCCTTTGTCCTGGTGTTCAGAGGTTGTTTATTTCGCACCTTCTTACTACGGCAGACTCGTTTCAGATGGCCTGCCTTTCCACAATTATGACAGAGCTGATCCTTAAACCGGCAGACTTTGTGATCATGGTCTGTATTCCCACAACGGTAGCAAACTGACTCCCGGCTTGGTGAGGGTCTATATTTACCGTTAGCTGCAGTTTGCTTGACTGCTGTTCTGAAAACGTCCTCTTTAACCTGGGGGTTCAATCTGCTCTGGGGGTTCAATGCCTCTGTATCTTTCACAGCCATTTCCATCACTGAAGCTATCTCAATTGCCTTTGTAAGGGTAAGGTCTTTCTCTGTTAACAGTCTCTTTTGGCTAGACTCACTATTTAGTCCCATGACAAACTTATCCCTCAGTGCAGTTGGTAAATACTCCCCAAAAGAACAGGTTGAGGCTAGTCTGCGAAGGGCGAGCATATAAGCCTTAATATCTTCACCCGGCTGCTGCTGCTGCTGCCGCTGATAGAACCTGAATCTTTCTGCAATCTCTAGTGGTTTAGGCTGGAAGTGATTCCCTAACAGTGTCAGGAGCTCTGCCAAAGTCTTAGTTGCTGGTTTTTCAGGGAAAAGGAGATCCCTAAGAGTGTCATATGTCCTAGCACCAACCACTGTCAGAAATACTGCTACTTGCCTGTCGCCTGGGATGGCATTTGCACAGAAATATTGTTCTAATCTTTCAATCCAGGAGCTCCACGATGTCTGTTCTCCATCAAATTCACTTAATGTCCCGATCAATGACATTTTCCTGCTGGGCTCTGTGGGTTTTGTATTCAGCTGACAATCCAGAGTTTTTTTCTTCCTTTCCTTTCTCACACGGATAGTAACCTTGTAAATCCCACCCTCGTCGCCACTGTTATATTCTCCGTGTTGTGAGAGACACAGGACTCTGGTCTGGAACAACGGTTGTTTATTCAGGACTCTCTGTACACTCCAGCATGCATTACAGGACAGCTCTGCATATTGTGACAGGAAGTCAGCTAAATCTGGGAATGTAGTCACAGGAAGGAGATACATTTCCACCTGATTTAGAAAGTCAATTAATTAATTTAGGGTGTTGGCTACAGAGCTAGCCAGCAGGAAGTTGAAAGGCCTTCACCTGTTCAGAATGAGGGAGTTAAGGCTCTATAATTTGTTCAGAGAAAGTCCTATTGTTTGCTGCCTCCTGTCGCCATGTGGGCTGGGAGAGGAAGGCAGACATACGTGTACCTCCCGACGCCGTGTGGGCATGGGAGAAGGACTGCTGCCTCCAGAAGCTGCATCCTGAAGCCATGTGGGCTGGGAGCAGGAGGACAGTCAGCGTGTGCCTCCCGACAGGATGTGTGGGCCTGGGAGAAGACCCCCCGGAGTGATGTGTGCCCGGGACGGTAACCAAGGGTGAATACGTCTCAAAGGTGAGAAGACGAACTGTTGATGTGAAAGAAACAAAAGGACTGTGTTGCCCTGTGAAGCTATTATAAAAGGACTATTGAGTGTCCGCTGTAGGACAAGGAAGTCTGCCCGACGGTAGGTTGGAGACAGACACTTAGGCAGGTTCCAGTTGTGAGAAGGTAGCCGCCCACAGAGGCAAGGATTTATTTTCTGTTTTATTTTATTTTGGATGTTTTGCTGCATACAGCCTGGTGAAGAAAACACCATTTAATAAACCACACTGTTTGTTTGTAAGCACTTGTCGGCTACCTCTCTGGGAAAACGCACCCCCCAAGGGGTCATCCACACCCGCCACCGAGCTAATCCCTCACATATGGTGGAGGTATGCAGTGGGCATAAGCAGAGATCCCTGCAAGGAAGTGCAAATGTTTGATGAACTTTATCTGGTGCATGAGATTGCACAATCTATGTGTGCAGGAGAGAAGATCCTGACAGAAAAAAAAAAAGTGTTTTAAAGAGACAGCGGTCTCAAAATTATTTGATGAACTTTGTTGTGTCTGGTGCAAGTGACTGCACAAACTGTGTGTGCAGGAAAAGAGATCTTGCAAGAGAGAGAGAAAAACTACATGTGTTAAAGAGACAGTGGTCTGAAAAATTTTTGCTGGACTGTGAAAAATTTGTTTGTGGAGTTATTGAAGATGGGGCGTTCAAAACGCCTGAAGAATGCAAAGATAGATGAAATGAGAGACCGGATTCTATGGATGGAGGGGATGTTGCCGTCTGAACCAGCCCCATCCATGCCTAAAGAGAGTCTACTAAAGAGGAAGGTTGTTGTCCCTAGCAACACTGATGAAACCGCTATGGAGACGCAGTGTGCTCAGATGAAAAGTAAACTCAAAATGGAGGAGATGTTGAAACATCTGATTATATCAAATGCAGCTCAACAGCAAGCAAATGCAGCTCAACAGCAGGCAAATGCGGATTTTCAGCAGAGCTTTGCAGCTCAACAAAAGGCTCATCAAGAGAGCATGGCAGGCTGGAAACAGAGACGCCAGCAGCCAATGGAGGCCATCGGTTTGGAGGAAACCGAGTATGTGTGCAGGGCTGAGTTGGATGCCTTGCAACGGAAAATGGAAGAAAAGGAACAAGCCTTGGAATTGCTTAAAATGGAGCATAGAAACTTGCAGGAAATGAATGAACTACTCAAGTCTCATGTGTTACAGTGGGAAGAATCCACTGCTCTTCTTTTGGTCGAGTTGCAAAAACGCAGAGAGACTATAATGGAGAAAGATACCATCCTCATGGAAAAGGAAAGTGAAATTCAGACTTTGCAGAAGCAAAGTATGGCTGATATGTTGGAGTTGCGTAATCAGCTGGAAAAAAGTCTTCAGTCTTTGGGAGCTACAAAAATAGACCTGCAGGAGTCGCAGGAACAGAATGTCGCTCTGAAAACGACATTGTCTCTCAGCGACAACGAGAAAAGTGAAAGAGAGGCTAAATTACTGAGTACTGTGTATGAGCTCACTACTTTGAGCAATGTGGTAAATGAATGGCGTGCGGACTGTGAAAGTTGGAAAGGGGAAGCCCAACGTGTCCAGCAGCAGTTAAAGGAGAAAGAAGCCTGTGTGGCAGAATTACATTCTTATTCCCAGATGCTAGCCAATGAGGTGAAGGCTCTTATGCAGGGAAAAGGAGATTGTGAACATAAGAGGGAAAAAGTAGAGGCACAGCTTCTGGAATCGCAAGTCAAGGTGTCAGAAGGTGACCGATTGTGTGCTAAGCTGTCAGAGAAGGCAAACCGACTGCAGGTTGAGTTGGACAATGTTACAAATCAGCTTTCTCAAGCAGACAGCAAATCTAGAGAAATTGCGGAAGATTTTTCTATCTTGGAATCGCAGCTGCAAGACACGCAGGAACTCTTACAGGAAGAGAGGTGTCAAAGGCTGAGTTTTAGCACAAAGCTCAAACAAATGGAAGATGAGAAAAATGGCTTCCTGGAACAATTAAAAGAGGAGGCGGAAGCAAAGAAAAACCTATCAGAGCAAGTCGCAACATTGCAAGCTCAGATAGCGGATATGAAAAAACGCATGGAAGAAAGCGTTGGTTCATTACAGTGTGTTGAAGATGTGAAAAAGAAGTTTGATCAGATGCTTGGTGAAGAGAAGACTGTGTCTGCAAAATATGCAGAAGAACGCGCACGTGCAGAAACGGAGGTGCGTGATAACGAGAGCAAAGCCCTGTTCTTGGCTCGCTCTTTGGAGGAAGCTCTAGAGTGTAAGGCTGAACTAGAAAGTGTTAAACAGCTGCGTACAGAAATGGAAGAATTGGTCAGCTCCAAGGATGATGTTGTGAAAAGCGTTCAGGAGCTAGAAAAGTCTAAGCGAGCCTTAGAACAGCAAGTAGAAGAGATGAAGATTCCGTTGCAGGAACTGGAAGAGGAATTCCAGGCAACAGAGGATCTGTCCCAAAGAGGGGATAGTGTGCCTGATGCAGTTTTTAAAAGGATCAGTGTTTTGGGGTCTGTCCTGAGTGAGCCTCAGAAATGTGACGACATGTGGCTTGAATCACCCCTTTGGAATAAACCGTTCCTTCAAAAACTTCAAGCATTGGAAAATGTATCATTAGAACTTCAGCAAACAAAGAAGCTGAGTAAGAAATGTGGTGATTTCTCAGTTCAGGCTGAAAACCTAGTGGAGAAAACTAAGGCTGTTGGTGAAAACGTGAAGCAAATGAATAAGTGCCTTTCAGGGAGTGTTTCCAAAATGGAACTGGTGAAAGACGGGTGGCAGAAGTTTGATCGTGATCTTGAGATGCATTCCATGTGGAATTCAGATAGAGAAAAAGAACTAGGTGACCTTGAGCGGTCAAATAGTTCAGCAGAAAGTGCATTGAAGAAACCTGTAAAAGAATGTGTTGCAGTTCCATGCTTCTTCACTGATGCAGAGAGGAGGTCTATAATGGATACCACCCAGATCGCTGGGTTCAACTGTGTTGTTGCCTTTGACCCCTATGTTGGTGGAAGGAAAGTTGATGATGTTCTGGTTGGCTTCTTCTGTGAAGAGTTTGGCAAGAAATATAAACTGAATATCAAATCAAATAGTAGGCCTTTACTGCGACTCGCTCAGGAGGGCGAAAAGTTTAAGAAGTTGATGAGTGCAAATGCTTCAGATCTGCCTATGAATATGAAATGTTTGGTGAATGATATTGATATCTCTGGGAAAAGGAACAGGGGTCACTTTGAAGAAATGTGTGACAGCCTGTTGTCTCAATTGGAAAATCCTCTGCACAGCATCTTAGAGCAAGCAAAGCTCAAGAAGGAAGATCATTCCCTTTTACAACAAAAAGTCAATGATTGTGTACAGATGTATGGAGAGGCAACTCAAGTCACAGAGGGATGTCAAGAGTCCCTACTTGGAACAAAGCTTAGTGAAGCAAAGGTTCTCAAAGTTTTGTGGAAAACATTTATGGATTGCAGAGAGAGGCGTCTTAAGAATGTTGAAGACATTAAGACTAGCCCAATTGAGTTGCCTATGGATCACGGTCCTCCATGGTGGATTGGACAGACGGTTATGAGGGACAAGCTGTCTGACATTTATGAGAAAGCTGTCAATGAAGATGACAGAAACGAGAAGGAGCAAAATGATGCCAAAAATGCAGTTGAAGAATGTGTATATGAGATGAGAGACAAACTGTGTGGCATTTATGAGAAATCCGTCAATGAAGATGACAAAACAGTTTCATCCGGAAGCTTGAGGATAATAGGAGGCTTATCAGTGAGTCAGCAGTGCTTGACACATGCGTGCCTGGAAATCTGTGTCCCAACCCTAGGGTTGAAACAAGAGGGGGGGGGTATGTGACAGGAAGTCAGCTAAATCTGGGAATGTAGTCACAGGAAGGAGATACATTTCCACCTGATTTAGAAAGTCCATTAATTAATTTAGGGTGTTGGCTACAGAGCTAGCCAGCAGGAAGTTGAAAGGCCTTCACCTGTTCAGAATGAGGGAGTTAAGGCTCTATAATTTGTTCAGAGAAAGTCCTATTGTTTGCTGCCTCCTGTCGCCGTGTGGGCTGGGAGAGGAAGGCAGACATACGTGTACCTCCCGACGCCGTGTGGGCATGGGAGAAGGACTGCTGCCTCCAGAAGCTGCATCCTGAAGCCATGTGGGCTGGGAGCAGGAGGACAGTCAGCGTGTGCCTCCCGACAGGATGTGTGGGCCTGGGAGAAGACCCCCCGGAGTGATGTGTGCCCGGGACGGTAACCAAGGGTGAATACGTCTCAAAGGTGAGAAGACGAACTGTTGATGTGAAAGAAACAAAAGGACTGTGTTGCCCTGTGAAGCTATTATAAAAGGACTATTGAGTGTCCGCTGTAGGACAAGGAAGTCTGCCCGACGGTAGGTTGGAGACAGACACTTAGGCAGGTTCCAGTTGTGAGAAGGTAGCCGCCCACAGAGGCAAGGATTTATTTTCTGTTTTATTTTATTTTGGATGTTTTGCTGCATACAGCCTGGTGAAGAAAACACCATTTAATAAACCACACTGTTTGTTTGCAAGCACTTGTCGGCTACCTCTCTGGGAAAACGCACCCCCCAAGGGGTCATCCACACCCGCCACCGAGCTAATCCCTCACAATATCAATACATCTCTAAATGTGTCTCCAAGATGGCCACTCTGCCCCTTGACCCTTGTCATCACTCTTGGGTGGAGCCAGCCTTAAAGTGACAGTACATGTGAAACCCTACAGGTATAACAGCGTCTGATACTGTTTTTTCATTGAGTCTCCGGTAGTGTACACAGAAGCAGGTAGTTCCATCCCGCTTCAGTACCAAGACCACCGGAGAAGCCCAAGGACTATCAGACGCTTCTATGACCCCGAGACGGAGCATCTCTTGTATTTCCCGTCTCATGTGTTCACTGACAGCCTTAGGTATTCTGTAGGGAGTCTGTCTCAGGGGTGGCTGTTCCGAGGTGTCTACTCGGTGCATCCTCGGTGCATAGTGTATCCAGGTACGTTTGAGAACGTTGCTCTCTTTGTGGTTAGCAATTGCTGTACCTGAATGCGCTCTTGGGGGCTTAACCTTTCCCCCAGCTGATTCTCATCTAAAGTGCCTATCGTATCATCCTCCCCCCGAAGGTCTGGTAAGGGAAGATTCTCGAAGTCGTCAAAGGCGGTGCACATATTGCAGCCACATCCTCCGTTCTCTCATAGTAGGGTTTGACCATGTTCACGGGGAGCATGCGTCTCCCCCACTCCCAGATCAAGGACCGATCACGTAAGTGGTGTCGCATCTCTTCTCCACTACTTGGTATGGGCCATGCCAGGCGGCCTGTAGCTTGTCGTGGCGAACGGGTTTTAAAATCAAAACCTTTTGGTCAATCTGAAAGCTATGTCCTCTGGTGCCTCTGTCATACCATTGGTGCTGGCGAGACTGCGACAACTGGAGGTTAGTACGCACGTTCTAAGTCAGTTCCTCCAAGCAGTCACAGAAATCCAACACATAGGGCAGGGGTGTCAAACTCAATGTAATAGTGGGCCGCATCAGCATTATTATTGCCCTCAAAAGGGCCGGTTGTATCTGTAAGACTAGATGTCCAGAGCATCCCCTACTCTTACATAAGAGTCAAGAGCCTCCTCACCATCAGAAATTGGGTCCCCCACCCTCCCTTACATCACAGTGCATTCCCTTATCTTGTGCTGTTGCTGGGAAGAAGCTGTAGGCATTGCTGAAAAGCAAAAAGTACTGGGTCTGGAGGAGGACCAGAAGAGGGCTGGAGCTCTCCTGCAGCTGCAAGAGAGGTGCAAGGGCCACATGAAATGTCCTTGAGGGCCGGATTCGGCCCGCGGGCCTTGTGTTTGACACCTGTGACATAGGGTATAACAGGGGTAACATCCTCACCTATTGCTCCTTCCCAGTCTTCCCGAATAAAATCAATTGGTCCCCGTACTCTCTGTCCGAACAGTAGTTTGAAGGGGGAGAATCCTGTAGATTCCTGTGGCACCTCCCTGTAAGCAAATAGGTGTGACAGGAATCTCTCCCAGTCCCAACTCGTGGCCGTGAAAGTTTGGAGCATTTGTTTCAATGTGCCATTGAACCTTTCACATAGGCCATTTGTCTGGGGGTGGTAGGAGGAACTAATAATTGGCTTGATGCCACACAGTCTCCAAAGCTGTTGGGTGACTTCCGCAGTGAACTGAGTGCCCCAATCCGAGACTATCTCCCTGGGAAAACCCATCCAGGAGAAGACCCGCATTAGCGCTTCAGCCACTGTCTCCATGTGTATATTTGTCAGAGTCACAGCCTCTTGATACCGGATCACATAGTCAACTATATTCAGGATGTACTTTTTGCCTGATGGGCTGGGTTTGACGAAGGGTCCTACAATATCTACGGCTACCCGTCCGAACGGCTCCTCTATGATGGGTAGGGGTGGTAATTTGGCCTTGTGGTGATCCCCCACGTTTTCCCTACCCGTTGACAGGTATCACACTTTTGACAGTACTGTCTAACATCTTTGGAGATGCCAGGCCAAAAGAATGTGTGGGTAAGCCGGTATCTAATGCGGCTGACCCCTAAGTGGCCCGACAGGGGGATATCACGGGCTATCTGCATTAACTCTCTCCTGTATTCCTGGGGGACCACTAATTGTCCGGTGGGGACTGGTAGGGACCCGGCTGCGACTCTCTCAGTCGTGGTACAATAACCCCTGGTTCCCGGAATATTTATCTCCCTCTAATCCTGCCTGTGACTGGGTTACTTTATCCCTATAGACCTGTAACGTGGGGTCACTAAGGGTTTTCTGCCCAAATACTGCAGGGGTATCCCAGGGAATTGAGGTTAATGCTTTAGGGAAGTAGTCTTATCGGGACCTCGGAGGGCGCGCTGTTTTCCGTGGTGTGGGCCTGGATCTGGGTGGTACCTGGGTATGTCTTGTTGGTGACCTGAGCTGGTATAAAAGCTGAAGTCAACTGGCTGAGATCGTTCCCCAGCAGGACATCAGCGGGAAGTTCCTGGATCAACCCCACATTAATTAATATGGATCCAGCAACCCAGTTCAGGTGTACTCTTGCCGTTGGTAGCCTGTGTATTGCTCCCCCTGCAACCCGCACGGCTACGGAACCTCCGGTGTCGTCGCCATCTGGAACCCAGGTGACTTTTGACCAGTGTGAGGGTGGCGCTGAAATCTCATAGACCTTGAGCAGTCTTCTCCTTCAGCTGTACTGACTGGCGATGGTGTTGCCTGTTGTCGGTAGCAGCCTGTACAGGGTCAGCCTCAATTCTTCAGCTCTGAGGTTGCCTGAGGCAGCCTCAGCTGGATAACAATGAGCGGCAGCCCATGCTGGGGGAGGTGGCCCTGGTCGGATCCACGCTGCTTGGTCCCGTTCTGTGTGCAGTCTCTCTGATAGTGCCCAAATTTCTTGCACAAATGGCACTGCACTCCGTTGCACCCGGGGTATCGTTTTGCCGGGGGGTTAGGGATTAGTCCTGGTCGTTGTGGTGCTGGTGACCCTGGGTTATTGTTCAGCGGTCTGGGGTTTGGTCTGAAGCTACTCTGTGATTACCTGCGGGCATCTTGATATTGATTGGCCTGCCTGGCCACTTCAGGAAGAGTGGTAGGTTTGTGGTCCCTTACCCACTCCTGTACTTCTGGGTTTAGTCCATTATAGAATTGTTCCAGTAAAATCAGCTGCGTGATCACTTCTGCTGTGGTTGCCTGACTGGCTTGTAGCCAGGCTAGGGCTGCCCTCTGCATACGGCAAGCCCATTCGGTGTGGGAGTCCTTCTCCTGTTTCTTTGTTTCCGTGAAGTGTCTCCTGTATGCTTCTGGGGTGATGGCATATCTTGCCAAAATCAGTCCCTTTACCCAGCTATAGCTTGAGATTTCCTCCTCTGGCACCACTCTGTAGGCTTCTGCTGCACGGCCTGACAGTTTACCAGCTAGGATCCGTACCCAGTCTGTCAGGGGTACTTGATACAGCCTGCATTGCCGTTTCGAATTCTTGCAGGAAGCCATCGATCTCTTCCTCTGCTTCCACAAACTTTTTAAAGGCATCATGTGATATCTTTAACCACTTCCTGCCCAGACCAATTTTCAGCTTTCAGTGTTCTCACACTTTTAATAATAATTACTCAGTCATGCAACGCTGTACCCAATCAAATTTTTTTATCATTTTTTGCACACAAATAGAGCTTTATTTTGGTAGTATTTAATCACCACTGGGTTTTTTATTTTTTGTGATATAAGTTAAAAACGAGTGAAAATTTTGAAAAAAAAAAAAAACATTTTGTTTTAGTTTCTATTATTATTATAACATTTTGCAAATAAGTAATTTTTTTTTCATAAATTTGGGCCAAAATTTATAATACCAATATATCTTTGGTAAACATAACCCAAATTAGTGGTTATTATATAGTCTGTGTGAAAGGTATAGAGCATACAAGCTATGGTTCCAATCATTGAAAATTGATCACACCTGGCATATCTAACATTGATACTAAAGGAGGGTAAATACCCAGCGAACTGTGGCAGCTATAGGCCTATTTCACTCCTAAATACGGATTTAAAAATTTATACAAAAATCCTAGCAACCAGATTGGCAAAGGTAATGGCAAAAATAATACATCTTGACCAGGTGGGATTCATGGCATCGAGAGAAGCCAGAGACAGTACCACTAGAGTTCTAAACCTAATACATATAGCTACCAAATCGGGTACCCCGTGTGTTATACTGAGCACCGACGCAGAAAAGGCTTTTGACAGAGTCGAGTGGGCTTTTATGCAGTCGGTGCTCAGACACATAGGAGTAGGGGAGGTGATGCGAGAAAGGATAGCTAGAGTATACTCTAATCCAACAGCAAGGGTAAAGGCAAATGGGACATTATCAGAACCGTTCAGTATTAAAAATGGTACAAGGCAGGGATGCCCATTGTCCCCCCTGCTCTTTGCATTAATATTAGAACCTTTTCTGAATAAGATTCGACTAAACCCAGATATAAAAGGCATCAAGGTAGGGAAAGAACAATACAAGACTGCAGCATATGCGGACGATTTATTGTTCACATTAACAGAACCAGAAATCTCTACACCGGTACTTTTGGAAGAATTCAAACAATATGGTGAACTATCAAATTTCAAAATAAACTATGGGAAGTCTGAAGCGCTAAGTATAGGAATAACAGACGTAAAAAAAGCTAGATTAAAGAGCAATTTCAAATTCGCTTGGGTAGATAAGGCCGTAAAATATCTAGGAACTCATATAACTGCAGATCTGGCCCAGTTATATGAACTAAATTTAATCCCCCTGATGGAAGAAACAAAAAAAACCTTGGAGCAATGGAGAGGGGGCCTTCAATCTTGGTTTGGTAGAGTAAATTTAATAAAAATGAACATCCTACCAAAATATCTATATATAATGAGGGCTCTCCCAATTAAAATACCAAATAATTTCTTCAAAATAATAAATGGATTGTTTGGTAGATATATATGGGCCGGTAAAAAACCACCCATAGCCCGTCTGACATTACCAAAAAATATGGGGGGGTTAGCAGTGCCTGATCTACGCAGATATTACCACGCTATTCATTTGAACCGAATTTTAGATTGGTGGCATCAGGTAGATTCAAAAAGATGGGTTCAATTAGAGCAAGCGCAGACATCGGTAACATTAAAAAGAGCGATTTGGTGTTATAAGACACTTCCTAAAACCCTGAGGACACATCCCTTAATAGGAAATACGCTAAAAATAGGCTACCAGCAGTCCCTGAGACAATGTCTTACCACAGCAAAATCCCCACTGTATCCGATTTTGGGGAACCCAGAGTTTGTACCTGGATTAAATATTCAACATTTTAAAAAAATAAGAGAAACAGGACAAGATGATGTTAAATCATACATAAATCAGCGGAGGTGGCCCCCAATATCGAAGTTAATAGAGAAGGAAGGACCATATGGTCTTTGCCTATGGAAAGCTATGCAACTCCGACATTTTTTTGAATCTCTACCAGCCCCGGAAAAATTTGAGAGGCCCTTAACATCTTTTGAAAAGCTATGTGAGAAAACAGGAGGAATAGAAAGATCCCTATCTTTCCTATATAAAATGTTGAATACACCTGTAAATCAACCAAGATTAGGATGGCTAGAAAAGTGGAAACAAGAACTAAACATAGAAATAACAGAGATACAAAGACAGAGAATGTTTAGGGCAATATTCAGACCAACAAAATGTACTAAAATTCAAGAACTAAATTACAAGATTCTAACCAGGTGGTATAATACACCAGACAAGTTACATAAATGGTACACGCAGGAATCGGACAGGTGCTGGAGGTGTGAAGAAGGAGAAGGTACATTGTTTCACATATTTTGGACCTGCCCGGAGATAAAAAAATATTGGATAGAGATAGGACAAATAGTACATAAAGTAACAGGGTATAAAATTGAGGAAGATGCGGCTTTTTGTCTATTGCATATATCGGAGTGGCCAGTAGGGAAATATGAAAAAACAGTTTTGCCTCACATGATGAACGCTGCAAGAGCGTGTATACCTTTACTTTGGAGAAAAAGTCAAGCTCCGGCGGTATTTGATTGGGTTAGAAAGCTAGAATATATCAATAAAATGGAAGATCTAGTGCTTTCGGCACAACATAAACAGGATCAATATAAAAAGGTATGGAGAAATTGGAACCTGTTTATGAGCTCAGAGGAGGGGAGGCAAATGTTAAGGTCTCCACCTCAGAATGAGGGAATTATATGCTAGACTGGGAGGAGAGGGGAAGGGGGGAGTTCCCATTTCTTTCCCCCCCCCCACTTTGTTTTTTTTTTTTTTTTGTTCCCCTGTTTTCTGTGTCGATGGGGAACGATAGTGGAGTATGTTGGAGGGGAAGAATGGGATTGAATGTGGAGTGTTAGGAATGAGAGGGGTGGGAGGGGGGAAGGGGGTTTTAGGGGAAAAGAAGGAAAAGGGAAGATATGGTGAAGAAGATAAGGGGATTATAGATGAATTCAGGACCTAAGTAATAATTGAGATAAGAATATAAAGAAGGAAGGTAAGGATAAAATGAGTAGGAGCAAAAAGGAGACTTGCTAACTTGATATTGCCTTGCCTCAGGGATAATATTGGTTAAGTGATAGTAAATGTCTAGATTGGAATTTACAGAGGAGTAGAATAGTCCTCTGAGACAAGAAAAGCCTAAAGTATATGATGATTTGTTAGATAACCAACCTTGTCCTTTGTAATACAATGTACATGTAATGATTTCCCTTGAAAACAAAATAAAGAGATAAATAAAAAAAAAAAAAAAAGAAAATTGATCACACCTAATCACACCTGATGTAGCGACGGCCTATCTCATTTCTTGAGGCCCTGAAATGTCAGGACAGTACTAATACCCCCCAAATTACCCCTTTTTGGAAAGTACACAGTCCAGGGTATTTAATAAGAGGCATGGTGAATTTTTTGAAGTTGTATTTCTTCCCACAATTCTTGGGAAAATTAAGAAATAATTTTTTGCACAAAATTGTCATAATTAATAACAAGTTATTTCTCACACACAGTATATGCATACTTGCAATTACACCCCAAAATACATTCTGCTACTCCTGAGTATGGCAATACCACACATGTGAGACTTTTACACAGCCTAGTCACATACAGAGGCCCAACGAGCAAGGAGCACCAGGACAATGGAATTACCCACAAAATGACCCCATTTTGGAAAGCAAACACCCCAACGTATATTCTATGAGGCATGATGAATCTTTTGAACATGTCATTTTTTTTTCCACAAGTTTTTGGAAAATGTGGAAAGAAAATGAAAACATATTTTCTCTGTCACTCATTGACAGACGCAGTACTCATATCTTGATATCCGTAGGGTATTGCTGCCCTCTACAGGAGTAGGACACTAGGCAGAAAAAATGTTCTGGCTACACCTATGGGCAGTTCCAGGGGGTATACCCTCTCTCTTCCTGCTAAAGGATGCCAGTTTTTTTCTGCCTAGTCAGGAGTAAGGACCTAAGTTCCTTGCTGGGATCTCTGGCCCTGGCAAGCTTTTTAGATAATTATTTTTTTTTTGCTAGCTTTTTTGGATATTGAGATCCAGTGGTCACCCCAGCCGGCCTACGAGCGCGTGCAGGCCCTAGCTCCGCGCTGGATCCCACTGGACGGGGACTGGCCCGCGGGTTAAACGTCTCGTCTGGTCGCATACGACCGGTCTGCGACCGAGTCGCAGCATTCCTATTGGCCGACATCCCCCCACTATGGCGGCGAGGGGTTCTGTCAGGTGTTTGGTGCCCACATGTTCCAGTATGGTGAGTAACTGTCCCCCCTTTTCCTCATGTCGGGTTCTGGGGTGGACGCGGCCCCCCCTGGGACGGTCGGACCCCCGTTTCTTCGGGTTCCCCTCTGTTCCACTGTGCACCCCCCACCTATGGTGCCCCCCTTCCCCCCTCCTTGGGGGTCTCTGTCGCAGGGGGATATGTGGGGAGGCTGGATCTGCGTGCAGGCCGCTAAGGGGGGGAGGGGTCCCGCCGGTGCAGACGGCTGTGGTTCCTACCTGGCTCCCCAGGGCCCACCTGCCGGTCGATCGTCTGTTAGTCAGGAGGGGGGCCCCCGGGGCCTCCTTTACCGCCGCAGCTGCCATTTTCTTGAAGTCTCCATGTGCTTTACATGGCGGCGGCCATTTTGGTACACCCAGCTCCGTTTTTCCTCAGAGCTGGGCTACTATTGGAGTTCCTGAAGGCGTGGAAGGGGTGGAGCCCCTCTCTAGACCCGGGCACATCGTTCTGCAGGCCTTCCTTTTGAGAGGACGCACGCTGTTGAGCAGACATCCTAGGACTTCTAGTGCATCTCCCTGTGGGTGGTGAGCCTTGGGGGGGTCTCTCTCTCTCTGCGGGGGTTTCTAGGCACACTGCCTGGCCACTGGGGGGCGCTGTAGTGCTGGGAGACATTTTTACAAAAAAAAAACAAAAACATTTTTTATCAGTTTTGTCATATTTTGCTAGCCAAAGGCGGTCCTGGAGTCATTTGTGTCCAAGGTGGAGGTGGCCTTTCAGGGGCGAGGTGCTAAAAAATGACCTCCGCCTACCCCTGCCTCATCTGATGCCTCAGATTTGGAATCTGACCCAGTCGCTGCTGACACAGGTCTCCCCTCTGGGGCTGCTGTCTCGCGCCCCGTCTCCTCTGATAGTGACGATGACCTTTCTGCCTCCACTATCGCGCAAGACAAGGCGCTGGTGGACGCACTGATTGTGTTTGTCTGGGATACCCTAAAGCTGGAGGACACAGCTGCGGCTGCGACGGATACGCAGGTTGCCTTTGGCACTCAAAAGCCCTCCAGGGTGACAAAGGTTTTTCCTTTTCCCACATGCTTTGACGATATCATTAAGAAAGAGTGGGACCGCCCGAAACGTCTACCTAGGATGCCTATGCGGATTGCTAGGCGCTACCCGTTTGAGGAGTCCCTCATTAAAAAGTGGACGGTGCCGCCTACGGTGGATCCACCGGTCTCCAGGCTGAATAAAGCTACTGTGATCCCGGTGGAGGATTCCCTGTCCTTTAGGGATCCGGTTGATCGTAGGGTGGAGTCTGTGTCCCGCACTATGTTCTCCCTGGCGGGGTCTGCCTTCAGGCCGGTGTTTACCATTGCCCTGGTTTCACAAACTTTGACGGAATGGACCAAGTTACTACGCCGTGACCTGGAGGGGAGAAATTTCCCCCCTGCTGTGTCAGAGTTGCTGGACCAGATGGTACAGGGGCTGCAATTTGTTTGCGACGCCGCACTGGATACTGCTCCAATGCTGGGGCGTTTGTCGTTTTCGGCGGTGGTCCTCCGGAGCATGCTGTTGCTAAATTGCTGGTCGGCGGATCAGGCTTCTAAAAAAGCCTTGAGTGATCTCCCCTTTCAGGGGGATCGCCTGTTTGGTGCTACCTTGGATGATATTATCAAAGGTCTCACTGGGGGGAAGAGCACCTTTCTCCCACAGGCTGCCAAGGGTAAGGACCCTCGTCGCAAACGGGGACCCTCCTTTTCAGCCCACAAGAAGTTTTTTCGTTCCTCTGGAGCGGTCGACAAGGCGAAGCCCTTCAAGGCCCCTCGGGGGGTTCCAAGTGACCCTGGTCTGGTAAGCAGAAATCAGGTTCCTCCAGACCTGAGGACAAGTCTGCCTCGGCCTGAAGGTGCGCCCCCCCCCCCCCCATGTCAGGGGTGGGGGGCATCTTTGCCGGTTCCCGGATCCGTGGCTCTCCAGGATTCAAGACAAATGGGTTCACAAGGTCATACGGTCGGGGTACAAGATCGAGTTTCGATCAGTTCCACCGGTAAGGTTCTTCCCTTCTAATGTGAGACTGTCCCCAGATCGCCTAAGGGCTCTGTTGGGGGCAGTACAAGACTTGGCACAACAGGGTATAATAGTTCCGGTTCCGTTTGGGGAACGTTTTCAGGGCTTTTACTCAAATCTGTTCACAGTGCCCAAAAAGGAGGGCAAGGTGCGTCCGATCCTGGACTTAAAGGCGCTAAATTGTTTTGTCCGGGTGCAAAAGTTCAAGATGGAGTCCATTTGCACGGTGGTGGCCTCCCTGCATTAGGGAGACTTTTTGGCCTCCATAGACATCAAAGATGCCTACCTTCACATTCCCATTTACCCGGGACACCAGCGTTTTCTGCGCTTTGCAGTGGGAGAGGACCATTATCAGTTTGTGGCGTTACCCTTTGGTCTTGCCTCTGCTCCCCGGGTCTTCACAAAGGTTTTGGCTCCGGTTCTGGCGCTGTTGTGGCAATGGGGGATATCGGTCCTGGGCTACCTGGACGACCCCCCTCCTCCTCCGCAGGCTCTGATGTCAAATTTGGAGAGCACCATAACCTCTCTGGCAGAGTTCAGGTGGCTTGTGAACCTGCAGAAGTCGTCCTTTGTCCCCTCCAGGAGACTGGACTATCTGGGCCTGACTTTAGATGCGTCCTTGGCCAAGGTGTTTCTGCATGCGGAAAAACTCCAGAAAATCTGAACAGCGATTCAGCTGTTGCTGTCCGCCAAATCGTGGTCCCTTCGGACCTCCTTGAGGGTTCTGGGACTGATGGTGGCGTCTTTCGAGGCGGTACCTTTTGCTCAGTTTCATACGAGGACCCTCCAAAAGGAGATCCTTCTCAAATGGAACAGAAATCCAGATTCCCTGGACAATCAGATCCAGCTGAGCGAGCGGACCAGGGAGTCCCTGATATGGTGGCTTCGGTCTCCGATGCTCATTCAAGGGAAATCCTTTCTTCCGATCTATTGGACGATTGTCACCACGGATGCCAGTCTATCCGGGTGGGGAGGGGTTCTCTGCAGGTTTTCTGTTTAGGGAATCTGGTCCCTGGAAGAATCCAGGTTGTCGATAAATGTATTGGAACTGAGAGCGATCAGGCTTTGCCTGGTTCACTGGACCGAGCGTCTTCGGGGCTGTCCTGTGTGGATTCAGTCAGACAATGCCATGGCAGTGGCTTATGTAAACCACCAAGGAGGCACCAAGAGTGTCCTTGCGGCCTTGGAAGTGGCCGGCGTCCTCCGTTGGGCGGAACGTATGGTTCCAGCTCTCTCCGCGGTTCACATTCCAGGCGTGGAAAATTGGCAGGCAGATTTTCATTCAAGGGGAATGATCTCTTCATTCGGAGGTGTTTCAACAGTTGTGCCGTCGTTAGGGCACCCCGGATGTGGATCTGTTGGCGTCCCGGCTCAACCGGAAAGTGCAGAGGATTGTGGCCCGATCCCGAGATCCTCTGGCAGATGCCACAGACATGCTGGTGGCCCCGTGGGGGCAGTATCAGCTGCTGTATGCCTTTCCTCCTCTCAAGTTGCTGTTGAGACTTCTTCGCAGGATAGACACTCCATGGCGGCTTCCTCTCGGGGAGGATCTGCTGTCCCAGGGGCCGATCTTCCATCCTGCTTTACGATCGCTGGCTTTGACGGCTTGGCTGTTGAGAGCCAGGTGCTGAAGGACAGGGGATTGTCTGCTTCTGTTATTCCTACTCTACTTAAAACGAGGAAAGCGACTTCTAGAAAGATCTATCATCGTACATGGAAGTCTTATATTGCGTGGTGTGAGTCCTTCGGGGTTCCTCCAGGTTCTTACTCGGTGGCTTGGGTCTTGGCCTTCCTTCAATGGAAGGTTGAGCAGAAGCTGGCTTTATGTACTATCAAGAGTCAGGTCTCGGCCTTGGCGATTTTCTTCCAGAGGCCACTGGTCACTCATTCCCTGGTGCAAAATTTCATCCAGGGGGTGCTGCACCTGGTTCCTCCAGTGTGCTCTCCCTTACCGCCCTGGGACCTTAATTTGGTGCTGTCGGTTCTCCAAAAACCTCCCTTTAAAAATATTAGGGAGATTCCCCTGCTTACCTTATTCCAGAAGGTGGCCTTTTTGGTGGCTATTACTTCTGCGCGCAGGGTGTCGGAAACTGGCTGCGTTGTCCTGTTGCTCCCCCTATCAGGTGGTTCATAGGGATAAAGTGGTTCTTCGTCCGGATCCGTCCTTCCTTCCTAAGGTGTTCTCCGGTTTTCACTTAAATGAGGATATTGTGTTGCCTTCCCTGTGTCCTAAGCCCAGCCATCCTAAGGAATATGCATTGCACACCTTGGATGTGGTTCGGGCAATCAGGGTGTACCTGGCCACTACTGCCTCTTTTCGTAAGTCTGATTCGCTCTTTGTGATCAGGGATGAGCCTAGGAAAGGGTTGTCTGTGTCTGCTGCGACTATCTCCAGATGGATCAGGCAAACGGTGGTGCAGGCTTATTCGGTTAAGGGCCAGGTTCCTCCTTTCCCTGTTAAGGCGCACTCTACTCGGGCACTTAGTGCTTCCTGGGCTTTCGGCCATCAGGCGTCCTTGCTTCAGGTTTGCAAGGCAGCTACCTGGTCGTCTGTTCATACCTTTACAAAGTTTTATATGGTTGATGTGCTGGCATCTGCGGATGCCTCTTTTTGGCCGCAAGGTTTTGCAGGCTGCTGTTTGAGGGGACCCTTGGTCTACCTCGGGGCTTCTGTTTTGGGTTTCAGGTGGGTCTCATCCTTTTGTTCCGATGAGTCCTATGTTTCCTGGTTGGCTATGTTTTTGGCCTATGGAATGTTTTCTTCTGCTATCCCACCCCTCAATTATGGCACTGCTTTGGGATGTCCCTACGGATATCAAGATATGAGTCCTGCGTCTGTCAATGAGCGACAGAGAAAACTGGATTTTTGACTTACCGTAAAATCCTTTTCTCTTAAGCTCATTGACAGATGCAGAACCCGCCCCTCTTCTTGGAGTTGGGTTGGTGTGTTTTTTTTTCTGACTCTGCTTTGTTACATAACTGGCATCCTATAGCAGGAAGATATACCCCCTGGGATGGCCCATAGGTGTAGCCAGAACATTTTTTCTGCCTAGTGTCCTACTCCTGTAGGGGGCAGCAATACCCTATGGATATCAAGATATGAGTCCTGCGTCTGTCAATGAGCTTAAGAGAAAAGGATTTTACGGTAAGTCAAAAATCCATTTTTTTTTTTACACAAAGTTGTCAATTTATAAGATATTTCTAACACATAGCATGTGTATAGAAAAAAATTACACCCCAAAATACATTCTGCTACTCCTCCTGAGTATGGCGATACCACACACAGTGGGACTTTTCTCACAGCATAGCCACATACAGAGGCCCAACATGCAAGGAGCACCATCAGGTATGTTAGGAGAATAAATTACACATATAATTTCATTACAACCAATCACACTTTTGAAGACCCTGGAACACCAGGACAATGCAAACCCCCACAAAATGACCCCATTTTGTGAAGCAAACACCCCAACACATAATCTAGGAGGCATGTTCTGCAGATAGGTACTCTGATGAGCTGCAGATAGGTACTCAGGTACTCTGATGGGCTGCAGACAGGTACTCAGGTACACTGATCGGCTTCAGAAAGGTACTCGGGTACTCTGATTGGCTAGAGACAGATACTCATTTAATCTGATGGGCTGGAAACAGATATTCAGGTACTCTGGGCAGGAGACAGGTACTCAGGTACTCTGGGCTGGAGACAGGCACTTGGGTACTCTGGGCTGGAGACAGGCACTTGGGAGGTACTCGGGTACTATGGTGGACTGCAGAGAGGTATTCGGGTACTCTGATGGGCTGAAGACAGGTACCCGGATACTTTGATGGGCTGAAGACAGGTACTCAGGTACCCTGATGGGCTGGAGACAGGTACTCAGGTATTCTGATAGGCAGCAGATAGGTACTTTGAAGGGTTGGAGACAGGTACTCAGGTACTCTGATGACAGGCACCTGGGGACTCTGATGGGCTGGTGACAGGTACTCGGGTACGCTGATGACATGTTCTCGAGTACTCTGATGGACTGCAGAGAGGTACTTGGGTACTCTGATGGGCTGCAGAGAGGTAATTATGTTCTCTGATGGGATGGAGACAGGTACTCAGGGCTGGTGACAGGTACTCGGGTACTCAGATGACAGGTACTCGGGTACTCTAATGACAGGTACTCAGAGTATAGGTACTTGGGCACTCAGATGGGCTGGTGACAGGTACTTTGGGCTAGTGACCGGTACTTTGATGGATTAGTGACAGGTACTCTTTATTGGGGGGGGGGGGGGGCAATCAGTGTGTTTTAGGGAGCACTGTGATCGGTAACTAGCTGTTACCGCAATCTCCTCCTCACACAGGATCAGTGTGTGAGGAGGAGAACACGGTAACGGCTAGTTTGAGAGATTAGCTCAGAGTGCAACCCCATAGCAAGGATTTGGCATTTACTAGAGTTAGTTTTGTAGTAGGATACTCTCTCAAAGTCTTCTATTAGTTGGACTCTGGTAAGGGAGAAGGAAGGATTTGAAAGGAACAAAATAATGTTGTCCGCAAAAAGCCCAATTTGGTGCTCATAATTGCTGATCTGCAGACCTTGGATATGTGGGTCATTTCTGATGGCTTTTGCAAAGGGTTCAATGGCTAAAGTGAATATAATAGGCGATAGGGGACAGCCTTTGCCTGGTCCCATTGGAGAGATTGAAAGGCGTAGACAGGGCACAGATACAAACACTTTTGCTAAAGGGTTTTTATAAAGACATACTGGAATTGCTAAGTGTATTGACCCAGAAAGACCAAATGTATCCAATACTTGTAAGTACTCCAAATGCACCCTGTCAAATGCCTTCTCCGCATCCAGTGCAAAGAGGAAAGAAAGCACTTACTGGTTTCTCCATATTGAATCAAGTTGATCATTCTCCTTGTTCCATCAGGAGCTTGCCTCTCTTTCACTAATCCCACTTGTTCTGGACCATGAAGGTGTGGGGGAGGGGGGCTATATCTGAGTCTATTTGCTAGTATTTTGGAATATAATTTAAAAATGAATTTGAGTGAGATTGGCTTAAAATTCTGTGGTTGGGTAAGTTCTTTACTTGCTTGGGAAGGGTTACGATAACTGCTTCGAGCATTTCCTTTGGGAATTGCTTCAATCATACAGCTGTATTGTAAAGTTGCTCTAGGTAGGGACTGAGGACTAAGGTGAGGGCCTTATAATCAGAGGAGAGGCCGTCTATCTCAGGAGATTTGTTAAGGGAAAGTGCTTACAAAATTTTAAGGACCCCCTGCTCCCCTATTGGTTGATTATTGTGAGCTATTGAGGTAGTATCAAGGGATGGTAAATTTAAATTATTTAAGAAGGCTGAAGTATCTTCCTTTTTATGTTGGGGAGTACAGTGAAGCATAGTAGTCGCTGAAGGACTGGGCTATATCAGATAGGTTAATAGCCGTGTTACCTGTACCGTGGCGCTTTCACCTGGGCTATTCTCGCTTTGGCTAGCTTTTGTTTGAGTTGGGAGACCAATCTCTTGCCTGCTTTATTTTTTTGTGAGTAAGAGGCCAGGTTTAGACTCTTGATAGATTTGTCATGGTCTGTGATTAGTGCTATTTTGAGCTCATCTCTAAGCTGTGAAGGTTTAGACAAGGTTGACTCGTGGGGCATTTTTATGCAGACTTTCCAGTTGGGCAATGTCAGAAAGTAATGACGATATATGCTAGATCCTTTTTCTCTATCTCTCATTGACAGACGTAGTCTTCTTGATTCTCAAGAGCTGGGTTATGTTGTCTCCGCAGGAGTAGGACTAGGCAGAAAGACAAAACGTTCTGGCTCCACCTTAGGGGCAGTCCCTGAGGGTATATCCTCCCTCTCTCTGCTACAGGGAATCAGTTTTTTTCTGTCTAGTCAGGAGTAAGGACCTAAGTTCCTTGCTGGGATCTTTTGGTCCTGGCAAGACTTTTTTCTTTAGAAAAAGACATTTTTTAGGTAGTTTTTCTCCAGTGTTTTTTCTGTGAGATCTTCAAGCAAAAATGCCGGACTGGGCGACACTAGTGGTCACCCCGGTTTCTGCCTACGAGCGCGTGCAGACCAGAGCTCCGCGCTGGGTCGGCCGCGACGGAGTCCCAGTGGAGGGACTGACCTTGCGAGTTAAAAGTCTCGCTTGGACGCCAGGAACCAGAGAGTCGAGGCGTCCGGAGTGGTCCACAACCCCCCACCCCGGTGGAGAGGGTATTGTGAAGAGAGGGTGCCTGTCGGTTCGGTATGGTGAGTAAACGTTCCCTTTTTTTCTTTCCTCGTTATGAGGCAGTATGAATTATGGGCCCCTCCATATATGGTCAGTATATATCTGATGCTTATAGTCCCCCTTGTAATACAGCATGTGTTTGTGGGAAGTGGACTTGGTTTGAGAGCTAACACTCTACCCAGCAGACTGTAACATTACAGCAGACATAGGAGGTATAATCCTACCTTATTTGTAGTGTATCTCCTGTAGATCCATATATCGCCTCTTAGCAGAGATGCAGGTGGATGTGCTGGGAAAACGATTTTCGGCGGTCCGCCGCCATTTTGCCGTAGACCAAGTGCATGTATGTCCTCAGGTCACGCCGGCCGCCATGTTTTTGGAGTCTTATGTCTCTTCTATGGGGGCGGCCATGTTTCGTGAGCCCAGCTACCTCGTGGAGAGCTGGGAACGCCGGAAGGCGTACACAGGGGGCGGAGCCACGTCCTTCTACCCGGGAAAAAGCAACAGCTCCTTCCAGTCTGACGCTGACTGCAGTTGGTTGGAAACTTCACTGCATCGGTTGGTGAGCCTTGGGGGTCCCTCTCTCTCTCTGTGGGATCGAGAAGCAGGTACTCTGAGGGGCGCTATTGCGCTAGGGGGAGACACACAAAAAAAAAAAAAGAAAAAGTTTTTTGTTTTTGCTGGCAAAGGTGTCCTGAATTAACATGGACCCTGCCACTCATGTATCTCCTCCGGATCCCCTCAAGGGGTCTGCAGGATCCTCCAGCACCTCACTGACAATTGAATCATTGTCAGCTATTATGGAAACTTTTGTGTCCCGGGTGGAAGTGGCTTGTCAGGGACAGGGCGCAAGAAAGCGACCCCCGCCTAACCCCTTATTATCTGAAACCTCGGATTCAGACTCTGAGCCTATTTCTGCAGTTGCAGGTACTTCATCTGGGATTGGTGTCTCGGGTCCTGTCTCTTCAGACAGCGAGGAGGATGTTTCGGCATCAGCCATAGCCCGAGAGGAAGCGTTGGTAAACGCACTCATTGTATCTGTTCAAGAAACCTTAAGATTACAGGGTATTCCATCGGAAATAGCTGAAACTGAAATCCCTTTTGGGACTAAAAGACGCATCAAAGTGGCGAAGGTTTTTCCATTGCCCAAATGTTTTGGCAATCCAATCGAAGAAGAATGGCGTCTGCCAAAACGCACTTTTACTATTTCTAAACGCATTAACAGGCGTTATCCGTTTGAGGAAACCCTCATTAAGAAATGGACAGAACCACCTGTGGTGGATTCACCAATTGCTAGATTGAATAAAGCCACGGTTATTCCTCTAGAAGACGCTCCGTCTTTTAAAGATCCAGTGGATCGCAAGATAGAAGCTATGTCTCGCACCATGTTTTCCTTGATTGGATCAGCTTTCAGACCTATAATAGCTATTGGTCTGGTTTCGCAGGCTGTAACTGAATGGACCAAGTGGTTACGCCGGGACTTAGAAGAGGTCCCTCAGGCGGTATCAGATTTGTTGGAACAAATGATACAGGGGTTACAGTTTGTGTGTGATGCGGCGTTAGACGCCACTCCATTTTTGGCGCGAGCATCAGTCTCAGCAGTGGTTCTCAGGCGTACACTGTGGCTAAAAGGTTGGTTAGCCGACCAAGGTTCCAAAAAAGCATTGGCTAATATCCCCTTTTTAGGAGAGCGTCTATTTGGAGCCAACTTAGATGAGATCATTAAGGATCTCACGGGTGGAAAGAGCACCTTTTTACCGCAAAATTTTAAAGGTAAAGGAACTCGTCAAAGACGAGGGCCTTCTTTTTCTGCTCACAAGAGGTTTTTTCGTCCCGCGGGTGAAAAAATTAAGTCCTCCAAAGCTCCTGCAGGAGGCGTCAGGGGTCGTTGGTCGGGCAAGCAAAAGCCCGCCCCCTCCAGACCTGAAGATAAACCGTCCAAAGCCTGAAGGTGCGCCCCCACCCATAACTGGGGTGGGGGGACGTCTTCGCCGGTTCCCGGATCCATGGCTTTCCAGAATCCCGGACAGATGGGTTTGCGAAGTCATAAGGTCAGGGTACAAGATCGAGTTTTGATCTCTCCCACCGGCGCGATTCTTCCCTTCCAATATCCGACTATCCCCGGATCGTTTAGAAGATCTGCGGAGAGCAGTCACAGATTTACTACAACAAGGAGTGGTAGTCCACGTTCCTTGGACAGAACGGTTTCAAGGGTTTTATTCAAACCTATTTACAATACCCAGGAAAGAGGGCAAAGTGCGTCCAATTCTGGACTTAAGGGCACTCAATTCTTTTGTCAACATAAGAAGATTCAGAATGGAGTCCATTCGCACAGTAGCAGCCTTCCTGCATCCAGGGGATGTCCTAGCGTCCATAGACATCAAGGACGCATATCTTCACATTCCCATTTTCGCAGGACATCAGCGGTTTCTACGCTTTTCCGTAGAATAGAACCACTATCAGTTTGTGGCGTTACCTTTCGGTCTCGCCACGGCTCCGCGGGTCTTCACGACGGTGTTGGCCCCAATGTTGGCACTTCTGCGCCAAAGAGGCATATCGATCCTTGGTTACCTAGACAATCTTCTGCTTCATGCAGAGTCTCCTCAGACCTTGCTACAAAACATAGAAATTACTATGATTTCTTTACAGGAATTCGGGTGGCTGGTGAACCAGCAAAAGTCATTTCTGGTTCCCACCCAGAGGCTCGAATATCTGGGTCTAATTCTAGACACAGTCAGGACAAGAGTTTTTCTTCCGGTAGGGAAACTCCGAAAGATTCAATCAGCAGTCCAGTTGTTACTGTCCAACAGCCGGTCTTCCCTTCGGACTTGCATGAGGGTTCTGGGGTTGATGGTGGCTTCGTTCGAAGCAGTCCCATTTGCCCAGTCCCATACCCGAATTCTTCAGCAAGAGATTCTTCTCAGATGGAATCGGAATCCGGAATCCCTGGACAATCAGATCCGATTGAGCAAACAGACCAGAGAGTCTCTGGTCTGGTGGCTTCGGTCTCCGATGCTCAGCCAGGGAAAGTCATTTCTACCAACATATTGGACGATAGTGACCACGGATGCCAGTCTATCTGGATGGGGAGGAATTCTCGGTCAGTTATCTCTCCAGGGACTTTGGTCCCCGGAAGAGTCCAGGTTACCGATAAATGTATTGGAACTGAGAGCGATCAGACTTTGTCTGATTCACTGGACCGAGCAGCTCCAGGGCAGCCCGGTTCGGATCCAGTCGGACAATGCCACGGCCGTGGCTTCTGTCAATCACCAGGGGGGCACCAAGAGTGTCCGAGCGGCCAAAGAAGTGGCTTACATTCTTCGCTGGGCGGAACGATTTGTTCCAGCAATCTCTGCGGTGTTCATTCCGGGGGTGGAGAATTGGCAGGCAGATTATCTCAGCCGTCAGACTCTGGATCAGGGGGAATGGTCCCTCCATCCAGACGTTTTCCACCAGTTGTGCCTACGGTGGGGCACCCCGGATGTGGATCTGTTGGCATCACGATTCAACAAGAAAGTTCAGAGATTCGTGGCTCGCTCCCGCGATCCTCTAGCAGAAACCGCAGACGCACTGATCGCCCCGTGGGGGCAATACCAGCTAATGTATGCCTTCCCTCCTCTCGCGTTACTGCCAAGACTTCTTCGCAGGATAGAGGAGGAAGGAATTCCAGTAATTCTGGTAGCTCCGGACTGGCCTCGTCGAGCTTGGTACGCCGACGTGGTCAGACTGGTGGCGGACGTCCCGTGGAGACTTCCTCTCAGGGAGGACCTACTGTCTCAGGGACCGATCTTCCATCCTGCTTTACGATCGCTGGCTTTAACGGCCTGGCTATTGAGACCCAGGTGCTGAAGGACAAAGGTTTGTCAGCTTCAGTTATTCCTACTCTAGTTGAAGCAAGGAAAGCGACTTCCAGAAAGATTTATCATCGCACATGGAAGTCCTACATTGCATGGTGTGAACCTTTGGGGTTCCGTCCTCGGTCTTATTCGATTAGTCGAATATTAGCTTTTCTGCAACAAGGGGTTGAGCAGAAACTGGCCTTGAGTACTATCAAGGGTCAGGTCTCAGCATTAGCTATCTTCTTTCAGAAGCCTTTGGCTACTCATTCCTTGGTGCGGAATTTCATCCAGGGGGTGCGACATCTGGCTCCGCCAGTGCACGCGCCGTTACCCCCCTGGGATCTTAATTTAGTGTTGTCGGTTCTTCAGAAACCTCCCTTTGAAGATATTAGGGAGATTCCTCTACCTACGTTGTCCCAGAAGGTGGCCTTCTTGGTGGCTATTACTTCTGCACGCAGGGTGTCAGAACTGGCCGCATTATCTTGTCGTTCACCATATCTGGTGGTTCATAGAGATAAGGTGGTTCTTCGTCCGAATCCATCCTTCCTACCAAAAGTGGTTTCAGAATTTCATCTGAATGAAGAAATTGTGTTACCTTCCCTGTGTCCTAAGCCCAGTCATCCTCGGGAGTTTGCTTTACACTCCTTGGATGTGGTCCGGGCGATCAGGGTATACTTGAAAACGACAGACTCGTTTCGCAAGACGGATTCACTTTTTGTGATCCCGGATGGACCCAAAAAGGGGTTGCCTGCATCTGCCGCGACCATTTCCAGATGGATCAGACAGACGGTAGTACAGGCTTATTCTATTAAGGGTCGGGAGCCCCCGTTCCCTGTTAAGGCGCACTCCACTCGGGCGCTTAGTGCGTCATGGGCCTTTCGCCATCAGGCGTCAGTGGTCCAGGTGTGCAAGGCGGCTACCTGGTCGTCGGTGCATACCTTTACAAAACATTATAAAGTTGATGTAATGGCATTGTCTGATGCCTCGTTTGGCCGCAAGGTTTTGCAGGCCGCAATTTGAGGAGACCAGTGGTCTACCTCGAGGGTTTTTTCCGTTGGAAATTTTTCTTTTGAGTCTCATTCTTTGTTTATAATGAGCCTTTAAAACTTCTAGTTTGGCACCGGTTGGGCCTTCTAGATTGGATTTGATTTTTGTCAATCCCACCCCTCATTTGTGGCACTGCTTCTGGATGTCCCAGCTCTTGAGAATCAAGAAGACTACGTCTGTCAATGAGCGATAGAGAAAAATGGATTTTTGTAAGATCTTACCGTAAAATCCTTTTCTCTTAAGCTCATTGACAGACGTAGTACCCGCCCCTCTATCATTGAGTTGGGTTGGGTTAAATTCTCTGTTACTGCTTTAGAACAAAACTGATTCCCTGTAGCAGAGAGAGGGAGGATATACCCTCAGGGACTGCCCCTAAGGTGGAGCCAGAACGTTTTGTCTTTCTGCCTAGTCCTACTCCTGCGGAGACAACATAACCCAGCTCTTGAGAATCAAGAAGACTACGTCTGTCAATGAGCTTAAGAGAAAAGGATTTTACGGTAAGATCTTACAAAAATCCATTTTTTCTAGATTCCAGTTGAATCAACTCAGCGAAAGCCTTATGAGAGCACCGTAGATTAAAGTTACTACTAGATGAGCTTGAGTTAAATGAAAAGAATTCCTACAGCTGTGTCTTTAATTCAGTTACATAACCCTCTTTAGAGATTGGTGCACTGTCAGACCACGAGACATTGTGAATTTGTGCCGCTGTCACTTTTTGTAAGAGACCTCTTTCAGTATTAAAAAATAACAATTCTCGAGTAGGTGTTATAAGGATATGAAAAAAAGGTATAATCCCTTTCAGATGTGTTTAGGCAATGCCATGGATTGTAGAGGTTCTCCTGAAGTGTTTTAGGCCTGTTTTCTGGGTTCCTTGCTGTAGAGTCTAATTGGGAATTGGGGGAATCCATAGCAGAGAAGGATCTGGGCGTTCTAGTAGATCATAAGCTTAATAATAGCATTCAATGCCAAGCTGCGGTTTCCAAATCAAGCAAAGTCCTTTCTTGTATTAACAGAGGAATGGACTCCAGAGAGAGAGAGAGAGATATCATTTTCATCAACATGTATAAATACATAAGGGGTCCATATAGTGAACTTGGTGTTGAGTTATTCACTTTAAGGTCAACACAGAGGACAAGGGGGCACTCTTTACGACTAGAGGAAAACAGATTTTGTCTCCAAATACGGAAATGTTTCTTCACTGTAAGAGCTGTGAAAATGTGGAATAGACTCCCTCCAGTGGTGGTTCTGGCTAACTCAATAGATTGCTTTAAAAAAGGCCTGGATTCTTTCCTGGGTGTACTTCATATAAGTGGTTACTAATATTTATAGGTAAAGTTGATCCATGGAATATCCGATTGCCTCTCGGGGGATCAATAAGGGATTTTTTTCCCCTGCTGTAGCAAATTGGATCATGCTTTGCTGGGTTTTTTTTCGCCTTCCTCTGGATCAACTGCGGGTATAGGATTGTGTATATGGGATTGTATGGTTGGGTTTTCATTACCATTCATTTCATTCATGGTTGGTTTTTTTTTTTTTATTGGTTGAGCCAGATTGACTGGTGTCTTTTTTCAACCTGACTAACTATGTGTAGCAAGGTTTCCAGGCCTGTGGCCTGATGTGGGTCTACCATTAGTACCGGAATCCTCTCCAGCCCATGTTAACTGAGTCCCCAGGTGTGACAATTGAAACAGTGACAACTCTGGCATCTTTGTTTGTGTTTTTTTTATTATAAATTAAGGGGATGGGAGAAGGGAATGAGTGGGATACTCCCCTCGGCTTGAACTAATTACAATTGGGACTTTGATCCTGGAAAAATGCCCGTTGGCGCTACCTTGACGCTAGCCAGCGCCCGCCAACGCTCACTGACTCTGAGAACACTCTGTAAAACAGAGGAACTGTTGAATCCCCAACCTATAGTCCAGTAGATCCAAGACTGAGAACTGTAGAACTCCTGACACTGCTTCACTGTGTAAGTCTTTGAATACTTTTCCCCCGCCTGGCACAGCTTGAGGTAGTATTTTGTAGAACTCCAAATAGCTAACACTGTAACTGGTGCACGCAATACAATTCAGGGCCCAGACTGCAGGTGCCCCCTTTGCTCCTAGAACTCTTCAGGGTCCACTGACTATGTACCCCCTTTACACTTCTGGGTTCTCAACCTAGGTACCCCCTTTACAGCTAGCTGACCTTGGATCCCCGAACCTCTTCCGGAGTGGTCCCCTCTGACTCTAGGCAGACCCCCAGGGGCAGTCCTCAGTACTCACTACCTGTGTAGGCTTTCCTTGGACTGGACCCCTCTCTCTCCGTAGGCTCTCAGCACACCGGATCCCCTCAGCTCAACTCTCTGGATTCTCAGGCTACACCCCGAGACATCCACCTTCCTCAGACAGGAGGAGAGACAGCCGCACTCTCCTTCCTGTGACTATGCTCCCGCCAAAGACACCGTGCCACACACTTCCCCCAAACTTATACCCACTCCCAGAATCCCTTGCAGCGTAATCTGCCTTCTGGGGTAGTTACAAGCTGGGATGTGTCCCCTGATTGGGCTTCCCACACTGCCCTATGAGACGCCTCTCACAGGAGCCAGTGGAGATACTTCTTCCCTCAGCAGGCACATCTGGAAGCCCTGACACCCTGACTAGATAAATCACAGCCCTGCTGTTAGGCAGACAAGGCCCTCTATAGTTTTACCTAGCATCTATTTGTAGGGTGCTACATATGTAACTATGCAATTCTGGGTCCATAGAAATATATTGAAGTCACCACAGAATTCTGATTGCCCCTGCTGAATTGCGCGTGCCTTGGCAAGTGTTTTCCGTATAAATCTAATTTGGTGTTTGTTGGGGGCGTAGATGACTAAAAGTTCTTAAATGTTCCCATTGATTTCCAACTAGAATGCTAAATCTGCCTCCTTCGTACAACGAGGAGGCTAGTAATTTGAAGGAGACTGCGCCTCTAATTGCCACCAAGACCCCTCTTATTTCTTTTTGTTGTAGTTATCCTGAAATATTTGGGGGAAGCTCTTATGTGTACAGCATGGTGGGTTTACCTCAGAAAAGTGTGACTCCTGTACACACAGGATTTCACATTGGTGGCTAAATGTGTCCTTCCATAGCGCCTTGCATTTATATGGGCTGTTTAAGCCCTTTTGTATTTAGAGATAGGAGCTTAAGTACCATAGATAAGGATAAAGTACCATAGATAAGGATAAAGTCAAGCAACCTGTAGACCCGATTCCAGTGTGAAAATTGTACTGGTAGAAGTTTGATTGTATTAAATAAAAAAACAATTGGCAAAGAACAGACAGACTGTTGCTAACCTGAGCAAGACTGGTTAGCAATTTCAGGGTACGGTTCCCATACACATGGCAGGTGAGGGCTATAAAGTCTAACCAGGCAGGATCCTGGTAGTAAATAAAGTAGGACCAGGAACATCAGAATGAACTCTTACAAATTGAATGGAAATGGGTTTACAGATCCATTTTAGAAAATTCATTCAGTTTAGAAGGGGTAAATCAATAAGACATACTTTAGTTTTTCTTGTTAGAGTTCACTTGCCTTCCCCTGGAGTCCCAGTTGTGATGTTGTCGTCTTGAGGTAGGAGGCCCCAGGACTTCATGAGGTCTAGACCATCCTCTAAATTGGATACAAGATAGTTCACGTTATTTTTATCAAATTGAAAGTTGAAATGTTGTTTCTCAGAATTTTCGTTATTGTGATCAGGTTTTTAGAGGCTTGGATGGTTGCTTGCAAAAGATCAGTATATAGGGAGATCCCTGAATAGGGCTCCGAGTTGTGTTGTCGTGAGAATAACATGAGCTGATCCTTAATGTGAAAAAAATGAATCTTGGCCATTACATCCCTGGGCTGGCTTTGGGGCCCAATGGGCTCTGTCAATAACTAGTTTGTGAAACTTTATTGATGGGAGCAGTTCAGCCATCATTTTTTGAAGAAATGGCCGAAGATCCGCTAAAGAGACTCAGGAATCCCTCTAATTTTTACATTATTCTGGCGGGATCGGTCTTCCAGATCCGCCATTTTAATTTTCATAATGCAGATTTCTTCTGCCAAATCATCATGTGCGTCTTCCACATCATTATGGGCCTGAGCGTAATTGCACAATTTGTTTTTGATATGGTCCACCCTGTCACCTATAGCTTCAATCTGTCTGTTGGTCTGTCTAATGAAGTTGACCATATCCTGTTGTAATGCTCCCTGGAGAGTTATAAGCATGTCTGAGTGTGGCATTAAGTATGGGCTGGCCCATGGTAAGGAAGGCATTGAGTTGCTCACTGAACCCATTGGCTTCAGGCGTGGCTGACTTCCGGGATGTGAGGAGCGTTTTCTCCTAGCTCCGCTGCCGAACATTGATCCGTTGCCTAATCCTGTGTCATACGGGGTCTGACTTACCTTATACTTACCTCCAGCGAGCCCCCTTTTTCTCCTGCATCCGACTGCGATGGTAAAGTACGGCAGAGACAGGCCGGTGTCTCCCACAGACCGCGATCCGGGTCCCTCGGCGCAGGCCCAAGATGGCGCCCGATCCTCTCCCACGCACAGCGCGCTCTCTGGAGCCTCACAAGCATCCTGGCTGGGAGACAGTGCGGAGTGGCCGGCGCTTTCACCAGAAGCCCGGAATGGAGCGGAGCCTGCGGATCCACGTACCTCACAGGTATCGGAGCCCACCCTGTCCCAAATCATGGACGCCATTAGGACCTGCCAGACTTCCCTTACCTCTCACATAGACACCCTCAGGGTCGACTTCTCCCTACTTAAGGATGACGTCCACAAAATCAGACAAAGGGTTACCACTGCTGAACAGCGCATCAGCTCGGTAGAGGATGATGTTTTCCCTCTCCCTGCGGCCATTAGAGACCTACAGGCGGAGCAGAAAATTGGGGGACATGGAGGACCGCCTGCGCCGCAATAATCTCCGCTTCCTGGGCTTCCCTGAAGGTGCAGAGGGCAGGAATCCTGAAGCATTTGTGGAAACATGGCTGAAACAAGCGCTGGGACCTGACACCTTTTCCCCACTTTTTGCTATCGAAAGGGCTCATAGGGTCCCCTTCAAGGCCTCGGCCCCGGGGGCCAGGCCTAGGCCCTTACTGGCGAGGATTCTCCATTACAGAGACAGAGACACAGCTTTGAGGAAGGCCAGGGAGTTACCGGACCTCCGTTTCAATAATGCAGTCATTACTATTCTCCCGGATTTCTCGGCGGGCACACAAAAGCAAAGAGCTGCGTTTGCTCATGTCAAGAGGCGTCTCAGGGAAAGGCAGTTACCATATAGTATGCTATATCCTGCTAAACTGCGTGTGGTGTGCGGGGGCAAGACGCAATTCTTTTTGGATCCTGCGGAGGCTGATCACTGGCTGGACTCCTTGGGCAGAGCGTGAGGGTACCAGAGGGCTGTGGTTTTTAATTCTTTCCCTGGATTGTGGTACTGTTACTTTGCTGGGGATACTGACTGTGCTGCGGATCCTGTTTGACTGAGGGATGTATTCTCCTGATTCTCTACCCCGGATGGTAACATTACTATGGCCTGAGTGTTTGGTGGCATTCTAGGAACACTTCTTATGCCTGTTTCTCCACTTATTCTACTCACTTGGTTTGGTTTGGGGTTCAAGCTCGAGCAAGTTGGGGCTATGGGCAGGGAGGGGGGTTTTGTTTTTTTGTTGGGGACTGTTCCATACCCTTCACAGATACTTAATATGTTTGCTATCTACTGTATGGTGTTATTTCTCATTGCAACTGCTGCACTGCCTCCTGCTGGTCAGTCACTGGGAGAGTTCGTCGGACTGGGCTGGTATTTCTCTTACTATGGCTGTGGACAACTTAACTATACTGTCATGGAATGTCTGGGGTCTTAATGACCAAAGTGAAAAGGGCCCTCACGTTTAACTACCTGAACAAATATAAACCCCAAGTGATATTTTTACAAGAGACACATTTAACTGGGTCCAAGGTTCTGGCCCTCAAGAGGGCATTTGTGGCACATGGCTTTCACTCCATGTTCTCTAATTATGCCAGGGGGTGTCTATATTGGTTACTCGTTCACTTAAATGCTCGGTGAAACATGTTGTTACTGATATCTATGGGCGCTATGTTACTATTTTGCTGCACCTTGATAATGTGGTGTATACCTTCTTGTCTCTTTATATCCCAACTCCGTTCACTCTGGCCTTTTGGGACAAGGTGATGGCTCAACTACTGCAGGTGGCTGAAGGACCCCTGCTGATAGCGGGGGATTTTAATGCTGTGATGTCGCCTGCCCTGGATAGGTATCCGGGGGATGTCTCGGCTTCCTTCTCTTTAGCGGCTTCGGTGGCAAAATACCAGCTGGTAGACTGCTGGAGGTGGAGGAACCCGACTGGTAGGGAGTACTCTTGCTGCTCGGCCTCTTATAAGACACTTTCCCGGATTGATCTGTGTTTTGTCTCCCCTGATTTGCTCCCAAGATTACTGTCTGTCTCTTACTTGCCCAGGGCCATATCGGACCATTCTCCGATGCTGATTAAGCTTAGCCTTTCCTCCTCAGTTGGTTATAACTTGTGGCGTCTTAGCCCCCAGTGGCTCAATGAGGAAATTTTTTTTACAATCACTGCAAAGGAGATGGCCCACTTCTGGCTGGTCAATCAGGAGACGGCCTCCGGTGCTATTGTGTGGGATGCCTTTAAGGCTACCATGCGGGGCTCGGTGGCCGGTGTAATTAAACAACTCAGGGAGGCTAGAGCCTGGCGGGTGGAGTCTCTCCAATCGGAGGCGACTGCAGCTGAAATGGAATACATCAAAAACCCCTCCTCCTCTAATTACTCCCTATGGAGGGATAGTGCTAGACAATTGGATCTTGTTTTACTGGAAAAAAAAATTGCTCTACCAAAAGCAACAAGTGTTTGAATATGGTGATAAAAATAGTAAGATATTGGCATATCTCTCTCGCTCTGAGCATCCGGTCACGGCCATTTCTGGTGTGTATGATGGCCATAACCATTTATGTACAGGGGGTACAGAGATCGTGGGAGCCTTTCTGGATTTCTTTAGGACTTTATATTCGTCTAGGGCCGCCTACTCTCCAGAGGATTTGGACTCTTATTTGCAAGATATTCTGGTGGTGACGCTTGAGACGGAAGATAGTCTGTCTCTTGAGGAACCTATTGCTGCGGAGGAGATTGCGGCTGCGATCTCCTCTTTTGCGGCCAACAAAACGCCGGGGCTGGACAGCTTTCTGATTGAGTGGTATAGAGCTTACTCGGAGACCCTGATCCCGCAACTGTCTACAATCTATGCTGAAGCCTTTGAGAGTGGGACGCTCCCGGCCTCCCTCTGAGAGGCCTTGATAGTGTTGATACCCAAGCCGAACAAGGACCCGACTTACTGCGAGTCATATAGGCCTATCTCCTTAATTAATGTTGACATTAAAATTCTGGCAAAGGTTCTGTCCCGTAGGGTGAATAACGTTATCTCTAAGATTATTCATTCAGATCAAACTGGGTTTATTCTCGGACGCTCTACGGCCATAAACCTGCGTCACCTTTTTACTAATCTTCAGACTCCGACTTCTGGAGTGGACACTAGACTCGTATTGTCATTGGATGCCCATAAGGCATTTGATTCGGTGGAGTGGCCTTATTTATTTGCAGTGTTGGGTAGACTGGGGTTTGGACCGAACTTTGTTAAATGGGTGAAATTACTTTATGATTCGCCGGTGGCGCGCCTTCGGGTCAACAACATGGTTACAGAGCAGTTTTCTATTTGTCGGGGTACCTCTGTCCCCCCTGTTGTTTGCTCTGGCAATGGAACCACTGGCTGCTCTGCTTAGACGTGATGGGAGGATTCGTGGCTGTCGGGTGGGGGATCTGGAGGAGAAAACGTCATTATATGCTGATGATATGCTTCTTTACTTAGCAGATCCTCGGGAATCATTGGATGCGGCCTTGGAAGTGATAGAGTCCATCGGGAAGTTTTCCGGGTTTAGAGTAAATTGGGATAAATCTGTGGCCTTTCCCTTTGATCCGCACCAGGCCTCTGGCCTGGTGCTCCCGCGTAGGCTCCGGGTGGTGACTAAATTTAAGTACCTGGGCGTGTTCGTCCAGCAACCGGTCGGGGTGTATGTTGACAATAATATTGCCCCGATGGTACAGCGGTTGAAACAAACCCTGTCCACCTGGAGCAAATTACCGCTTAACTTGATGGGTAGAATTAATATATTCAAAATGATATATTTGCCCCGCTTTCTCTACCTATTTTGGCAGGCGCCGGTGTATCTCCCCAAGCGGCTGTTTGCCAGTATTGAATCCCTACTGATCTCCTTTATATGGGGGGCAAAGCCGGCGCGGATTTCCCTTGGCACGCTGAAACTCCCTGCTCATGCTGGGAGTCTGGCGGCTCCGGACCTCCAAGCCTATTACTTGGCTGCTCAATTGACACACGTACATGCCTGGTTTTTCCCTGACCTGCAGAATGCAGCGGTTACCACATCGGCAGCGGTGATGGGGTCTTATGAGGCGCTGTTGAATTCACTATATAGGAAAGGGCCTTATCCGATAGAGGGTGCGGAGATCATTAGGTTAACATATAAGATCACCCATATGTGTAATGCTAGGATAGGGGGTTCTCCCTTTAATGGGTCCCCTAATGCCCCCTCGTGGTATAATCCGGGACTGCCGGATTTGTATAAGCTGGAAGCTCCTAGACGTTGGGCGGGATTTGATTTAAAATATGCTCATCAGTTATCTGTAAATCATGAGTTTAAGACCTTTGCTGAGTTGAGGGCGGGGCTGGGGGTTCCCTTGACATGCTGGTTCTTGTACCAGCAACTCAGGCATGCGGTGGCAGCGCAGTTTGGACTTCGGGGGGTCCACCTAGCTCCGACTCGGATGGAAAGGGAATTGATGGATCCCGATCATACTAAACTTATCTCCCGATACTATGGGCTGCTTCTTGGTGATGGTCGGGGGAAAATGGGGTCCCTGCAGGCGAAGTGGCAAGCGGATGTGCCCCAGTTGGAACTGGTGGACTGGGATGATATTCTCAGTGCTCAGTTCCATGGGCTGATAGCTGCGGGGGATAAGGTTATCCAACTGAACTACTTACACAGAATTTATTACACTCCTTATAGACTGTGTGCGATGGGGAGGCTCTCCTCCCCGTCGTGTTTCCGCTGCCAGGAAGCTCGGGGAGATTTCTTTCATATGGTTTTGTCGTGTTCGCTGATCCAGTCTTTCTGGAAAGAGGTGTGTACCTTTCTTGCGGACAAATTGGCACTTACGAATATTTGCTCCCCTGACAGGTGCCTTCTTGGAAATCTGGAGGAAGAGGGTCTTCGGCAGTCCCAGATAACTTTGCTGTGTATTTTCTTTTTCTATGCAGGAAACTAATTGCTCTACGATGGAAGCAGGATACGCCGCCTACGGTTGCTGCCTGGGTGGAATTGGTCAATAATGCTCTTCCCATGTATAAGCTTACTTACTTGGCTCGGGGTTGCCCGAAAAAATTTAATAAGGTGTGGTCCTCCTGGATGGACTCGGTTTTGGGGTCACGAGAGGTTTAGGTCCTTGGGATTCTAGACTAGAGAATACCTTTACTGACGTCCCTGATGCATCTTCTCTCCTTTCCTGGAGCCTAGTTTCCTGATGCGGTTTACTGTTGCGGGTGGCCATGCGTTGCTATTTACCGCTGGTCTGATAATATCTATGTTTTTTTTTTTTTGCAAGAATGTACTATGTGAAGGGTTGAGTTATTGTTTGTTTCTAATAAAATTTGAGAAAACAAAAAAAAAAAAAAGTTTTTCTTGTTGGAGGGGGAGGTGCAGGGAAGGAGGGAGTCGGGTGCTGCAATTCCTATTTGCTATGATATATTTGGTATGATATCGCTTTGTCTGCCTACACTTCTGTCTGTATGATTCCTTAATTTTTTTCTGCTGCACTCCTTTACCTGTATCGGATTTGTTATTTGTGTTTATGTGTTCTATTAATAAAATACCTTTAAAAAAAAAAAAACCCATTGGCTTCCTTAGGGGCATCAGTATCAGATAGGGAATCACTTACTGTTTTACCATCCACAGTTTTTTTCTCCTTTGATTCACCGGGCTGCTGAATGCAATCTCAAATAGAAGAGGAGTCTCCTTCTGGTCCTTGCGCAGCCGAGTTTCTGTGCTGGAGTTTCCCCTTATAGAGGCAGTCATTGCTGCTTGTCTGTATGCTGAGATAGCGGCACCGGTGCCATCTTGCAAAGTACGGGCGCCAGCCGGGCTGAAAAAGTTGGTGAGCCTCCGAGGCCCTTAACAGTCCTTTCCGTCAGTAGTATGAGGCGCTGGGGTGAAAAATAGTTTGTCCCGAATGCTGTGAGTTGTTTAAGAGATTCTGCTGAGCCGGAGCTCGTCTACAGTCCGACCATCTTCTCCGGCCCCAATTCCTACTAAATGTAAAAGCTAAAATTGTATTGAGTTAATAAAGTTATATGTGTAAATAAGGGCTTGGGGCTCATTAACGTGGGTGCTGTGGCCTGAACGTGGCATTTTTTTTTTTATGTGGCTACTGCTGTGTGCAGGCAGCCTATGTTATGCTATGGGGATGCAGCTGTATTAACACAGCCGCAGGTCCTAATTTGACAGGCATGCAGATGCAAGCGTACAGCCCCAAACACAGGCAGTGTGCATTCGGGGCCACTTTTCCTCACCTGTACACCTATCAAATTAGGACCTGCAGCGTAGTTCATGCAGCTGCTGCATCCCCACAGAGTAACAGATGGCAACATTCACACTGTGTGGTCCAGAAAACTCATGTGAATGAGCCCTCAATTTTGTTTAATGATTATTTACAATTTTAAAAAATATTTTACAATTTTGTGAAAAATTTATTTTTGTTACAATGTATTTTCTTAGATTTTTTTAAAAAATATCTTTCTTCAATGCTGTTGGGGGGGGGGGTGTGTATTGAGTGAAATATCTGGGGTCTGACAGAGACAGAAAAAGGAATTGAGGATACAGATTCTCCAGTTCCTTTCTCTGCAGCCTCAGCATTGAAGATGAATGAACGGGAGACAGAGGCTCTTGTTTGTTCATAAACTGAAGCATAGCAAACACGGTTTACTATGATTCATTATCAATGGACTCAGAAGTGATCAGTACAGATCGTTCACTGTGTCTAATCAGAAAAGGAAGGAGTGGTAAATTACCTATTTACTGGCCCTTCTCCCGCTCTCAGTCCTGACAGCTGAGACATCCCCCTGTGTACCCACAGCGCCCAGTGGTAGAGGAAAGCCAGCAGCACTGAGGGAGGGGGGATGATCAGATGTGGACAGAACAGGGAGGAGAATTGGTGGGGTGGGAGGGAGCCATTTACAGGAACAATGCACTGTTTGTTTTTTTCTCCAGCAGCTGAAAGCGGGAGGAAGAGGAGGAGAAACCAGATTTCAGCTGCTGCAGGGAAAGCAGTACAGTGCTTCATTCCTATAATTGCCCCTCCTCCCCGCAGCATCAATTTCCCCCTCGTCCGGGCCCCAGGATTTCTCTTTTGTTCATAGATGGACACCGTGCTCCATAAATCATAACTATAGGGTTGTATCACCTTCTGCAGGAGTAGTACTAGGAAGAACAAAAAACTTGGCTACGTCCATGAGCCGTCCTCAGCTGGTATATAACCCCCTCTCTGCTATAGGTATTCAGTTTTATTCTGTCTGGTCAGGAAAAGACCTAGGCTCCCTGCTGGGATCTCTTGGTCCTAGCAATTTTTTCTCCTTCCATGCATCTTTTTGCCTTTTTTCCTGGGAGATCTACAACCAACTGCCAGGCTGGGCAACGGGCTGGATAATCTAGATCCAATGATCCCCCAGTCCAGCCAGTGAGTGCATGCAGACCGCAGCTACGTGCTAGTATGGCCACGACATAGCCTCACGGGCAGAAGCTGGCCTGCGAGTTATCCGTCTCGCACCATGGATCTGTAAGTACAGTCCCCCCTTTACCCCTTTGTGTGGTTTGGGGTGGACACATGTACCCTCCAGGGATGGTCGGGCCTGCCTGCGGGTTCCCTCCTCCCATCCTTTAATTTGTTCAGTTGAGTTGGGTTTACCCCCCTCCCCCCCCTGTACCTGGAGGGGGTCCCAGTGCAGAGGATGCCCCTGGGTTTCTCCCCTCCATCCCCCCTCTGTAAAGTCCATGGGGTGGTGTATGTCTGGCCCTGGCAGTGTGGAGTACAGTGCCTTGGGGGGTCCCATTGCAGCAGTGCAGAGGTTGCAGGGAGGATCCTGACAGTCTGTACCGAGCATTTGGGGCGGTCAACGGCCTCAACGGCCATATTTTGGAATTCTGTGATGTCACAGCGGGCCGTTTTGGCTTGGTCTCCAGCCTGCGGCCATGTTTGTGTAGTCTGTGACGTCACAGCAACCTTTTTTCCTTAGTCCGGCATGATGCTGTAGACGGCCAAAGCCGTGTGGTGATGACGGGGCTCCTCCTTTTCCTCTCTTCCCAGGATATATGAACTGGATGGACACTGATGGCAGTTGCTGAGTCTGAATTGGTAGTGGTGAGTCCTTAGGGGTCCCTAATATCTCTTTCTGCCTATAGGTGCCCTGGGTTTGGGGGATCCATATGGGTGCCAAAAAAGTTTTGTGCTGCAGGCTCTCCCTTATCCTGATGGAGCCTTAGGGTCACATCTCCCCCACTGACCCCCTCATGGAGGTGGCAGGTCCCTCTGAACCTCAGCTCCCAATTGTTGCGCTGACGGCAGTCCTACAGCACTTGGTATCCCGGGTGGAATTGGCATGTGGGCAAAGGCCCAGGAGGAAGCATCCCACACCTTCTTCTGCTCAGTCTGTCTCATCTGATTACGAGCCTAATGCTGCTGTGGACACAGCCCATCCAGGGGGGCTTAATATCACACCCCCAGATCCATCTGATAGAGAGGATGATTGCTCTATGGTCACAGCAACGAATAAAAAAGCGCTGGTAAACGCACTTATTACTGCAGTGTGTGAGACTTTACAAATGGAGGATGCGGCGGCTGTGTCTTTCGGTACGCATAAGTCACCTCACACTCCAAAGGTGTTTCTTTATGTGCCTTATTTTGGTAGCTTTACCTATAAGGAATGGGAACAACTAAAGTTGCCCTTTGTGGTCCCCCAACGTTTTTCAGTGCATTACCCTTTTGAGGAATCCCTTTTAAAAAAGTGGACTGGCTCACCAGTGGTGGACTCTCCGGTTTCTAGGTTGAATAAAGAACCATGATCCCAGTAGAGGAATCCCTGTCCTTTAAAGACACGGCTGACAGGAAAGCGGAGGCTGTGGCATGCAGCATATTTACTCTGGCTGGTTCGGCATTACGACCGGTCTTGGCCTCAGCTCTGGTGTCTCAGACCCTAACTGAGTGGGCAAAGCTTTTGCGTCAGGGTTTGGTTAATGAGCAGGTTCCCTCTGGCCTAAGAATTGGTCTGCAGACCAAGCCTCCAGGAAAGCTCTCATCAATCTGCCCTTTCATGGCGATCACATGTTTGGGGCTACTCTTGATGACATCATTAAGGGTCTCATGGGGGGGAGTACCTTCCTGCCACAGTCTAGGAAAGGGAATGAGCCTTGTTGCATTGTTGGCCCTCCTTCTTAGCTCATATAAAATAATTTTTTGCTTCTTGGGCTGCAGATAAGGGAAACAGATCTTTCAAGTCTTCCCGGGAGGTTCCAAGCAACCTTGGTCTGCCTAGAGCTGTCTTCTCGGGACCCACAGAAGAAGACCCTTTCAGCATTAAGGTCTGCCCTCACCCATATCTGGGGTGGGGGGACATCTTCTAGTTTCCGGCTCCATGGACCTCCTTCGTGAGTGTCAAGGTGTCCACGAAATGATCCTTTTTGAGGTACCAAAATAGGGGGGCAGATTTTGTCTGTTTCTGTGTTCTAGGTCTGGAGTCTCCTTGGGCGGATATAATTCCTGCAAAGGTTCAGGTGACATTCAAACTACCTAAGGTCCCTACTATCCCCATCCAGGAATTTAATTACCTAGGTCTGGTTTTAATTCTGACCAGTGTGGTTTTTCCTCTAGTCAAGCTTCGGGAACCACAGACCGTGATTCGCGACTGCAGTCACACAGACGGTTTTCTCTCCTGACTTGCTTACAGGTTCTGGGTCTGGTGGTAGCTACCTTCAAGACAGTTCTGTTTGCACAGTCTTGTATGCAGCTTCTTCAGCAGGTTCAGCTCCACAGGAGGATACCGAGGTTCGTGGCAAGGTCACGAGTTTCTCTGGCAGATACCGCAGATGTCCTAGGGGCAATGTATAGTCAGCATCATCCTTGGCTCAGGCTGTGGTTCCTGCAAGAAATCGAGGGGAGGGTCTTCCAATAATTCTGGTGCCTGTAATTGTCCCTTGGGGGCTACCTCTGAGAAGGCCAGTTGTCCCAAGGGGTGATCTAACATCCTGCTTTACAGTCGCTGGTTTTAGTGGCTTTGCTATTGAAAGCCAGGTACTGAAGGATAGAGGTTTGTCTGGATCAGTAATCCCTACTATGGTTAAGGCGAGTCAGTTGACCTCTAGCAAGATATACCATCATACGTGGAAACTGTACATTTCTTAGTGTGAGTCGATTGGCGCTCATCCCCGATCCTTTTCTGTGGCTCAGATCTTAGCCTTTCTTCAATGGGGTGTTGAGCAGAAGTTGGCCTTGAGTACCATCAAGGGCCAGGTGTCTGCATTGGCAATCTTCTTTCAGCAACCCCCAGCCACGCACTCTTTAGTTCATACCTTCATTCAGGGGGTTCGACATGTGGCTCCACCATTATGGTCTCTTTTGCCGCCGTGGAATTTAAACTTGGAGCTCTCGGTTCTCCAGAAACCTCCATTTGAGAATATTTGGGAGAGTCCCTTGCCTACGTTGTCCCAAAAGGTGACATTCTTGGTGGCTATTACCACGGCCTGCAGGGCATCGGAGTTGGTGGCACTATCCTGTCGTACTCCCTATTTAGTGGTCCATAGGGATAAAGTAGTTCCTTCTCCATGTCTGTCATTCCTGCCCAAAGTTTACTCTGACTTCAGTTTGAATTGTGTCCCTTCCTTGTGTCCCAAGCCAACTCATCCCAAGAAATTAGCTTTGCGTACTTTGGATGTGGTCCGAGCAATTCGGGTGTATCTGGAAGCCACGGAGTCCTTTCGGAGGTCAGACTCACTTTTTGTGGTTACACAAGGACCAAGAAAAGGGCTAGCCACTTCTTCGGCTACCATCTCTAGATGGATCAGAAGGACGGTGACTCAGGCCTATTCTATTAAAGGTCAGGTTCCTCCTTTCCTTTGGCCACACACTCACTGGTGTTTGTGTTTGGCCCACACTGGTGGTTCCTCCAGTGTGGGCTCCGTTGCCACCTTGGGAATCTTAATTTGGTGCTTTCAACTCTACAGAAGCCTCCCTTTGAAAATATTCAGAATATTCGGAATTGGCGACGTTATCCTGTCGTTCACCCTATCTAGGGATTCACAAAGATAAGGTGGTGCTTCGCCCCTGTCCATCATTCCTTTTAAGGTGGTCTCTGACTTTCATTTGAATGAAGACATTGTGTTGCCTTCCCTGCGTCCCAAGCCTAAACATCCAAAGTAAATTACCTTGCATGCCTTGAATGTGGTCTGGGAAATTAGGGTGTGCTTGGCAGCTACAAAGTCTTTCAGGAAGTCAGACTTTCTATTTGTGCTCACGGGTGGACCTTGCAAGGGTTGTCTGCTTCCTCTGTGATCATTTCCAGATGGATCAGACAGAGGGTGGTTCAGGCCTATTCCATCAGGGGTCAGGTTCCTCCTTTCCCTGTCAAGGTGCACTCTCCTAGGGCACTAGGCGGCCACCTGGTCGTCAGTGCACACTTTTACAAAGTTTTATAAAGTGGATGTGTTGGCATCTGCGGATGCTTCCTTTGGCTGCAAGGTTTTGTCGGCTGCTCTTTAGGAGGACCTGATCCTCTTTGAGGGTGTATTGTTTTTTCAGGTAAGCTCCAGTTAGTTGTTTTGGTGGAGCCCCTCTTGCCTGGTTGGCTAATGTTTAGCCTTGGGAATTTTTTTGCTGTTTCCCACCCCTCATGTTTAACACTGCTTTGGGACGTCCCAATAGTCAAGAATGACAGGAGCTTTGTCCGTCAATGAACGAAAGAGAAAATGGGATTTTTGACTTACGATAAAATCCATTTCTCTGATGTTCATTGACAGACACAGCACCCACCCCTCTGTGGAGTTATAATTCTCCTGACACTGCTTGTAACAAAACTGAGTGACTATAGCAGGGAGAGGGAGTATACCCCCTGGAACTGCCCATGGGTGTAGCCAGAAGTTTTTTATGCCTAGTGTCCTACTCATGTAGGGGGCAGTATAACCCAATAGTCAAGAATGACAGGAGCTGTGTCTGTCAATGAACATTAGAGAAATGGATTTTACGGTAAGTCTAAAATCCCAGTTCATCAACGGACACAGCACCCACCCCTCTAAGGAGTTTTTGATACTTATAATACTGCTTACTACTAAACTGACTACCCATAGCAGAGAGGGGGTTATATACCAGCTGAGGACGGCCCATGGGCATAGCCAAGTTTTTTGTTCTGCCTAGTACTACTCCTGCAGAAGGTTTATATAACCCTGTAGTTATGATTTATGGAGCGCTGTGTCCGTCGATGAACTCAGAGAAATGGATTTTACGTTGAGTAAAAAATCCCATTTTTTTATCACAAGTGATCGTGTGATTGAAATAATTCTTTAACCTAAGTGAGTTTTCATTTTGCAAAGTGAACATGTATATCTCCTTTTTTAGCATTGATGATGTGTTATCTGTTTGTGGTATTAGTGTTATCTTAAAGGGTAACTCCACTTTTGTTGAGAAAAAAACATTACCCTCTGGGTGATCTATGTACATTACAAGGATTTTAACTAACTTTTTTGCAGTTTCCTACCTGTTGTTATTCTGAAGAAATCGTTGTTTGTTCCTCTGTGTCTCTGTGCTGAGTGGGTCAATTGGGAGTGGTTTCATAATTATCTATCAGCTGTGGCAGCTGCAGGGCTCTAATAAAGGAAATCTGCTTGGCCTGCATCCCTTTAGATGTGCTCCTATTGGGAGTAGCTCACCGAAAATGCATTTATTGCAGGGGACTTGTATCTTAAGCAGACTTCTGTGAAAATGAGTGAGCCAATCACACAAGCAGGAGATTATGTTTCTGGGGTGTGGTCAGTACACATTCTGTGTACAGAACAGCTCCAGAGAGCCATATTGCATTGCAAATTCAGAAAATTACAACAGTTGCAGATTGAATCATCACAACATGATTTGTGTTGCAATTGTATACGCCATATTTTTTCTTTATTTTCTATTTTTCCAACACAAAAGTGGAGTTACCCTTTAAAGAATGATTTATTTCATATAATTTTCCACTATTGGTAAATTATACACTCTAAAGAAAGTTGGTGATTGTATTTTGTTTAAATTTATTTATCTCTATATCCTAGTTCTGTCTCAACATTTCCCCTATTGTATAAAATAATTTTACGTTGTAAGCTGTAAAGGGTATAATACCAAATCACATTCTCATCTGTGTTCTTATTTAACAGGTGGTATCACCAGAGTGTTGCGATGACATAGCTGTTAAAAAAGATTTTATTTTTGTACGCTCATTTAAAGATGGCAAATTGTAAGTAAGTTTTTTCTTTCTTTATTGTTGACAGATATAATAATAAGTAGTCAATTCTGATAACTTTTGTTGATTTTTACAGTTTTTCTGTGGGGAGGGTAGATATTCGAGACATTGGCAACATTTCTCTTAAAACTGACTGTGTTTTAAAGCCAGGTAAGAGCTATTTCAAATTCAGATGCAGAATACTTTAATAATCCCAATTACCAATTTGCTAAAGTGAATATTTTCCGGTTTCAAAAAAGTGGGGGAATTTTGTTGACAACAGAGGCAGAGAAGGGCAACCAAACTGATAAGAGGCATGGAGGAGCTCAGCTATAAGGATAGATTAGCTGAACTGAATTTGTTCTCTCTTGAGAAGAGGAGATTAAAGGGGGATATGATCAACATGTATAAATTTATAAGTGATCCATATAGTGATCTTGGTGTAGAAATATACACTTTAAGGTCATCACCCAGGACAAGGGGGCACTCTATACGTTTGGAGAAAAAGAGAAATAGTCTCCAAATACAGAAAGTCTTCTTTAAAATAAGAGCTGTGAAAATGTGCAATACACTCCCTCAAGAGATTTTTCTGGCCAGTTCAGTAGATTGTTTTAAGAAAGGTATGGATTCTTTCCTAAATACACTTAATATAACTGGATACTAATATTTATAGGTAACGTTGATCCAGGGAATATCCGATTGCCTCTGGGGGGATCAGGATGGAATTTTTTACCCCCGCTGGAGCAAATTGGATCATGCTTTATTGGGGTTTTTTGGCTTCCTCTGGATCAACTGTGAGTATTGGAAAGTGCAGGGTTTGACAAATTTAAGGGACAAAACCTCCCCTGCATGTCTTCCCTGTGCTCCACTGAATGTATTGCAGTGCCAATTGCACTACATTACATTCTTTCCTGGCCATGCTGGGGAAACTGTCAACGGGGAAAGTGACATTATACGGGTCAGGAACAAGATGGGGAGGAGAGCAGAAGTGTGACCACTCGCCTCCCTTCCCCTCTACCCTACAGTGCCTGCTATGCCAGCCCAAGGCCCACTGATGGGCAAGCGGAGGCTGGGATACCTGAAGGGGGAGTATTGGCGTGCATGCTTCCACCTGACAAGTGAGCCCTGCTGCTTACACGCAACAGGGCTAAATTAAGAAAAAAACTGTCTGCCCGGAACTGCATGTTCTGGGCATCAGGCGATACAAATTGTGCATTCCTGCAACGGTAAATAGGCTAACAAAAGCTGGGATTTGTGTGCATTCTTTGCTTTGTTTTTTCTCTTTTGAACTGGATCAACTTGTCTTTTTCCAACCAGAATAACTATGCAAGATTAAACTATACCGGTCACCTTTCTAATCTGATTGCTTTTACGAAGCTCCACGTATACTGTGTCAATGAAGAAAAGCAGTATGATTGCAAAATTAAGAAAAAAAAATATGATTATATTCTGCTCTGTGCCCCATGATGTACTTATCGTACATCACGGAGCACAGAGCAGAATATAATCATTACAATGTAGGTTATCTGCCACCTATAGGTGAATGGACATTGGCAGATCAATTAAACAGGAAGTCCTTCCCTATATAACCCCTCCTATATACAGGAAGTACCTTCATTTTTGGCCAGTGTCTGTACGGTGCTGGTCACTGATGTGTTGTTGGAGCATTTAGGTGCATCTCAAAAAATTAGAATATCAAAAAGTGATTGTAAACGATCACCTTGTAAAACAACCCATTCAGTTTAAAATAGAAATGAAAGAAAAAACATTTTTGTATAGATATAAAAAACATAAATACATTTTTTCCCCTTTTTTATAAGTAATCACATTCCCTCATTCGCTGCATACGACCTGGGAGGAGGAAAAGCAACAGCACACTAAACTTCCAAGTGAATGGCTGTGCAGCAAGCGCGTGTCAGGACAAGTCTAATCATTGAAGGAGTGTACACTGACTTCCCAGAATAGCTAGAGAACTGACCACATTGTGTTCCCCTGCTTGGTGTGGTCCCTTTTTAGTAGGAAAGCAAGGGGACTAGCAGAAACACCAGGGGTTTTACATAAAGGAAGCAATACAAAGAGAATAGGATACTTTCTTATACAAGTACAGTATCTCACAAAAGTGAGTACACCCCTCACATTTTTGTAAATATTTTATTATATCTTTTCATGTGACAACACTGAAGAAATGACACTTTGCTACAATGTAAAGCAGTGAGTGTACATCTTGTATAACAGTGTACATTTTCTGTCCCCTCAAAATAACTCAACACACAGCCATTATTGTCTAAACCGCTGGCAATAAAAGTGAGTACACCCCTAAGTAAAAATGTCCAAATTGGGCCCAATTAGCCATTTTCCCTCCCTGGTGTCATGTGACTCATTAGTGTTACGAGGTCTCAGGTGTGAATGGGGAGCAGGTGTGTTTAAATTTGGTGTTATCGCTCTCTCTCATACTGGCCACTGGAAGTTCAACATGGCATCTCATGGCAAAGAACTCTCTGAGGATTTAAAAAAAGATGGCCTAGACTATGAGATGATTGCCAAGACCCTGAAACTGAGCTGCAGCACAGTGGCCAAGACCATACAGCGGTTTAACAGGACAGGTTCCACTCAGAACAGGCCTCACCATGTTAAATCAAAGAAGTTGAGTGCAGGTTCTCAGCATCATATCCAGAGGTTGTCTTTGGGAAAATACATGTATAAGTACTACCAGCATGGCTACAGAGGTTGAAGGAGTGGGGGGTCAGCCTGTCAGTTCTCAGACCATACGCCGCACGCTGCATCAAATTGGACTGCATGGCTGTCGTCCCAGAAGGAAGCCTCTTCTAAAGATAATGCACAAGAAAGCCCACAAACAGTTTACTGAAGACAAGCAGACTAAGGACATGGATTTCAGGAACCATGTCCTGTGGTCTAATGAGACCAAGATAAACTTATTTGGTTGAGATAGTGTCAAGCGTGTGTGGCGGCAACCAGGTGAGGAGTACAAAGACAAGTGTGACTTGCCTACAGTCAAGCATGTTGGTGGGAGTGTCATGGTCTGGGGCTGCATGAGTCTGCCGGCACCGGGGAGCTACAATTCATTGAGGGAACCACGAATGCCAACATGTACTGTGACATACTGAAGCAGAGCATGATCCCCTCTCTTTGGAGTTTGCTATTCCAACATGGTAATGACCCCAAACACACCTCCAAGATGTCCACTGCCTTGCTAAAGAAGTAGAGGATAAAGGTGATGGACTGGCCAAGCGTGTCTCCAGACCTAAACCCTATTGAGCATCTGTGGGGAATCCTCAAACCGAATGTGGAGGAGCGCAAGGTCTCTAACATTCATTAGCTCCATGATGTTGTCATGGAGGAGTGAAAGAGGACTCCAGTGGCAACCTGGTGAACTTCATGCCCAAGAGGGTTAAGGCAGTGCTGTAAAATATTGGTGGCCACACAAAATATTGACAATTTGGGCTCAATTCAGACATTTTTACTTAGGGGTGTACTCACTTTTGTTGCCAACGGTTTAGACATTAATGGCTGTGTGCTGAGTTATTTTGAGGGGACAGCAAATTTACACAATTATATAAGCTGTACACTCACTACTTTACATTGTAGCAAAGTGTTATTTCTTCAGTGTTGTCACATGAAAAGGTATAATAAAATATTCGCAAAAATGTGAGGGATGTACTCACTTTTGTGAGATACTGTATATGGTACTGCAGGCACATATCAGGCATATGAAATGTTGGGTTAACAAACGCCTTAATTTATTTCCGTAATTAAATTCAAAAAGTGAAACTCATGTTATAAAGATTCATTATACACAGAGTGATATATTTAAAGCATTTATTTCTGTTAATTTTCATGATTATGGTTACAGCTAGTGAAAACCCAAAATTCAGTATCCCAGAAAATTTGAATATTGTGAAAAGGTTCAATATCGTAGACTCATGATGTCACACTCTCTAATCAGCTAATTAACTCAAAACACATGTAAGGGTTTCCTGAGCCTTTAAATGGTATCTTGGTCTGGTTCAGTAGGTTACACAATCATGGGGAAGACTGCTGACTTGACAGTTGTCCAGAAGACAGTCATTGATACCCTCAATAAGTAGGGTAAGCCACCAAAGATCATTGCTAAGGAAGCTGACTGTTCAGAGTGCTGTCTCTGAGCATTATACTGTAATGTAAAGTTGAGTGGAAGGAGCCACCAGGATGCGTTGGATGCATGTGTGCTTGGCTAGTCAGGCAAAACTAGTATGGGCCCAAGCGCAGTTGGGCAGGAGCAGCATATGATGTCATTATGGCATGCTACCTGCATGTTTGCATTTGAACTGCATACCTACCTGCATATTTGCATTTGAACTGAATACACTTGCATTATGCTTGCTTGCAATGATATGCAAACCTTATATGCTTGTTTGCATTGAATTGCAAACTTATATGCTTGCTTTGAACTGCAAAACTATATGCTTGCTTGCATTGAACCGCATACATACACATTTGCATTGAACTGCATCCATCCATACACATTTGCATTTGAACTGCATACATGCATGCTTCTTTGCATTTAAACTGCATACATGCATGCGTATTTGCATTTGGACTGCATACATGCATGTTTATTTGCATTGAATTCTATACAAACCTGCTTATTTGCATTGAGCTCCATACAAACGTGCTTTTTTGCATTGAACTGCATACATATATGCTTTTTTGCATTGAACTGCATACATGCTTGCATTGAACTGCATACTTGCATGCGTATTTGTATAGAACGGCATATTTACATGCATATTTGCATTGTACTACACTGAACAAAATTATAAAAAAATTAACAAATAAATAATAAACAAAATTTGCCCCCATTTTTCATGAGCTGAACTCAAAGATCTAAGACTTTTTTTTTTGTACACAAAAGGCTTATTTCTCTCAACAAATATTTTTCACAAATCTGTCTAAATCTGTGTTAGTGAACACTTCTCCTTTGCCGAGATAATCCATCCACCTCAAAGCTTTGGCATTGCAAGATGCTGATTAGACAGCATGATTACTGCACAGGTGTGCTTTAGGCCGGCCACAATAAAAGGCCACTCTAAAATGTGCAGTTTTACTGTATTGGGGGGGTCGGGGGGTTTCCGTAAACCAGTCAGTATTTGGTGTGACCATCATTTACTTCACGCAGTGCAACACATCTCTTTTGCATAGAGTTGATCAGGTTGTTGATTGTTGCCTGTGGAATGTTGGTCCACTCCTCTTCAATGGCTGTACGAAGTTGCTGAATATTGGCAGGAACTGGAACATGCTGTCGTATATGCTGAACCAGAGCATCCCAAACATGCTCAATGGGTGACATGTCCGGTGAGTATGCTGGCCATGCAAGAACTGGGGTGTTTTCAGCTTCCAGGAATTGTGTACAGATCCTTGCAACATGGGGCCGTGCATTATCATCCTGCAACATGAGGTGATGGTTGTGGATGAATGGCACAGCAGTGGGCCTCAGGATCTTGTCATGGTATCTCTGTGCATTCAAAATGGCATCAATAAAATGCACCTGTGTTCGTTGTCCAGAACGTAGGCCTACCCCTAACATAACCCCACCACCACCATGGGCCACTCGATCCACAACATTGACATCAGCAAACCTCTTACCCAAACAATGCCATACACACTCTCTGCCATCTTCCCTGTATAGTGAAAACCGGGATTCATCTGTGAAGAGAACACCTCTCCAAAGTGCCAGACACCATTGAATGTGAGCATTTGCCCATTCAAGTCGGTTACGATGACGAACTACAGTCAGGTCGAGATCCCAATGAGGACGACGAACGTGCAGATGAGCTTCCCTGAGACAGTTTCTGACAGTTTGTGCAGAAATTCTTTGGTTATGCAAACCGATTGTTGCAGCAGCTGTCCGGGTGGCTGGTCTCAGACGATCTTGGAGTTGAAGATGCTGGATGTGGAGGTCCTGAGCTGGTGTGGTTACACGTGTTCTGCGGTTGTGAGGCATGTTGGATGTACTGCCAAATTCTCTGAAACGCCTTTGGAGACGGCTTATGGTAGAGAAATTAACATTCAATTCACGGACAACAGCTCTGGTGGATGTTCCTGCAGTCAGCATGCCAATTGCACGCTCTCTCAAAACTTGAGTCATCTGTGGCATTGTGCTGTGTGATAAAACTGCACATTTTAGAGTGGCCTTTATTGTGGGCAGCCTAAGGCACACCAGTGCAATAATCATGCTGTGTAATCAGCATCTTGATATGCCACACCTGTGAGGTGGATAGGGTTTCTCAGCAAAGGAGAAGTGCTCACTAACACAGATTTAGACAGATTCATGAACAATATTTGAGAGAAATAGGCCTTTTGTGTACATAGAAGAAGTCTTAGATCTTTGAGTTCAGCTCATGAAAAATGGGGGCAAAAACAAAAAGTGCCACATTTATAATTTTGTTCAGTGTTTATACTTATATGCTTACTCGCATTAAACTGCATACCTATATAAAGTGCATAAGTGCATGAACTGCAGAAATACATACTTATATACCTGATTAACTGCATACTTGGATATTGCGTATATTCATACTTACATATCAGTACTGCATACTTGCATAGCGGTAGACCAACATAGCTTTGGGCCTTCATCCTTGAGAAACTGCATATTAGGTTTTGGCAAATATAGTTGCTACATTATTTACTTGTTATACATGTTAAATTGCTCTAGAAGTCCAATTCCTCTCCTCAGGGAACCATTGCGCAAGTTTCAAAATTCAGTAATCAACTTTATTTGGGGGGGCCTGGGTCGTAGACTCTCCCACAAGGTTTTATATACCCATAGACGGAAGGGGGGTTTGGGAGTCCCTAACCTCTGGCTCTACTCCCGAGCGGCGCGATTAGCTCAGCTCTCTGTGGTTTACTCTAGATTTGAAAAACCAGACTGGATACAACTTGAGAGACAGGCAGTCCCATCTTACACTCTGGATTTCCTCCTCTGCAGTCCACCCAGACTCAGACCTCCCATACTGTCACCAGTCTTGTCCTCTTCCTTCGCTTTGTGGGATAGTCTGCGACAGTCCTCCTCTCTTACTTCCCGTATGAGACCACTTTCGCACTTATTCCATAACCTGGCCTTCCAATCCCGGTATGGACATCAAGGCTTTTCAATGGTGGCTGGATAAAGGAATTTATCGTATAGGACACTTCTTCACCCCCCAAGGGTCCCTTCACCCTCAAATATTGTTCTGACCAGCTCAAAATGCCACCATCGGAAATGTATAATTTCTACAAATCTCTCACTTTCTTACAACTATTTCGAAAGATGAGACACCCCCCTTCTCCTTCACAAGCTATGAGGTATAGTGCTGTAATTCAGCAGAGCAAAGAGGGGGCATCTCAATAATCTATCAGTCACTGGTATCCGACCAAGAGAAGCTTCCATATATGCAGGCCTGGGAAAGAGATCTGGCGATCACCTGGGACATGGAGGAATGGAGTAGAGCCGGCTTTCAGGGAATCGGAAGTGTTCCTTTAATGGAAGCGGGCTTAAAAGTAATAACCCGATGGTATCTTGTACCCGTTAAACTACACAAGATGTATCCCTCTTCCTCACCTCTATGCTTCAGGGTATGCCAGATGACTGGTTCTATGCTACATGTTTGGTGGGAGTGTCCTAGACTAAGAGGCACATGGAACAGAATTTTTCACATGATATACAAAGTTACCGGTCACAGGCTTCCCACCACTGCCCCTGTTGCTCTTTTGCATTCGAAGCTTCCTGGCATCCCGAAATACACCCAAACATTAGTTCACTATATACTACTGGGAGCCAAAATCTCCATAGCGGGATCCTGGAAACTACCCAGGGTCTCCATCAGGAAGATACGGAATAAAATAACCTGGATAATGACCCAAGAAAAGATGGTCAGTGTTCTGACCAATTCGGTACCCAAATTTGAACTAATCTGGGAGCCCTGGGCAACATATGTAGGTATCTCACTGGTTCCCGGAGTGACCTTAATTTAGATTGTCTTACTGTTGTCTCCTGGGGACTGTCTGTACCCTCTTCTTTCTATCCTATTCTCTCCTCTGTTCTCCTTCCCTTCATCTACTACCTCTGATCCTCCACTACCTAGTTCTTCTTTGGGCCTCATGGCCCCTTTTCTATGTTTTTGAGAGGTAACTAATCCTTACTACGTTAAGTTTGAGATGGGAGACAGCACCCCAGTGGGCTATCGAAATGTACAAGGTGTTTCCAGCTTTTTCTTGACCTATTTTTTGTTTATTTGTTTTTTTTATCTCAACCATGTACAAATGTGCCTCCCTGTCAGGAAGTGCGCTAGTTGACAGGTTTGCTAAATTTGAAGCCGCACTGTTACCGTTTAATTGCACTATTTTGGTATTCTCATTGCCCATTGAATTTTTGGTGTCTTCAGTACAGCATTGCTCTTAGGCATGCAACCACATGGACTGGATACCTTCCATATTTTGTTTGTCTTGTACTATTATTACTGCTATATCTCCAAGTTATGTTACTCTCTCAACATTTCTGTTGTATTTTGATGCAATTTTCACTTGTTTTTCTTGAATAAAAATTATAGAAAGTAAATTGCTCTAGAAGGTAGAGGCAGCCAGGTGAGGCATGTGTACCTCCCTCAGGTCCAGTAATCTGACGGTGTTCCTATCTCCCAATGGACTAGTGATATCAGGTATATCTGAGCCACTGTGGTGTTTGGCACTGCAGTGATCCCTGACGCATTAGAAGGCCATAAGGAGAGTTTAGTGGTGGCATTGACAGCTGCAATGAACTGCGGTCACATCACCCTGAACATGTCTGATCTCGGCGCCTAAGCAGAATCAAGCCTGGTTTAGTACTTGGATGGGAGACTGCCCGGGAATACCAGATGCTGTAAGAATTCCCCCTCCAGAGTGAGGAAGGCATCTTAGGCTGCTGTGTTTTGGGAGTATCTCAGGCCTGAGAATCTTAGGGCTGTCTCTGATATGGTTCACTCTGTCTTTAGGCAGCAGAAACCTGGTAGGTTAAGTACGCCTTTTTAGGACCTTCTGGGTCTGCTACATGAGCCTTTTGCCTTGCATTTGCTCTTGGATTACAAGTGACAGGCTTATTATTGTAAACACTCAACCGGTAGCAGCCTCAAAAACCAAACGGGGACATGAGGACTACCTTAGATCTCAAGGTACTAAACAAATTTCAAAACCTCCTTCTGTTCAGATGGGGTCAGTGCAAACCCTGAAGGCCTCTCTGCAAGAGGTGGATTTTGGGTGTCCAAAGTCATCAATGACGCATATCTTAATATCCCATTTTTTCCAGGCTCATCAAAGGTTCCTGCAATTTGCAGTAGAAAGTCACCTTTTTTCATTTTGTGACTCTCCCCTTTGGGCTGGCCACAGCATCCCGAGGGTTCACAAAGAAAGTATCTACTGTGCTGGACTTCCTGAAGACACAGGGGGTGTCAATCTCAGTATACCTTAAAATTCTGCTCAGGGAGCAGTTGATTGCAGATTTAAAGCGAAATATAGGAAGCAAAGGGTATCCTTTGATACATCTTAGCAGGAGGAAATTATATCTATGTTGAAGCAGTTCCCTACATGCAGTTCTCCAGGTCTTTTGTAGAGGAACATTCTCTCTGTTTGGAACATAATAGTCCAAGCATGGGATGGCCGGAGGGCTCTGTCCCCGGGTTATTGCAGAGCTCAAATTGATGGCTGATTGTTTGGGATTTGGAGAAGGGGAAATATTTCCTTCCAGTGATATGGAAAATAATAACTCTCCAATTGGAGGACTGGTTTGTAGGTGGCTACAGTTCAGGAGAATTGGTCTCCACAGGAGAGAATACTGCCCATCAGTATCTTGGACATTCAGGCAGTACACCTTTCTCTGGATTATTGGACGAACCAGTTGCACAGGTTTGTGGTCAGTGTTCAGCCTAACAATGCCACTGCAGTGGTATATATAAACCTCCATAGAAACATAGAAACATAGAATGTGTCGGCAGATAAGAACCATTTGGCCCATCTAGTCTGCCCAATATATCTGAATCCTCTGAATAATCCCTGGCCCTATCTTATATGAAGGATAGCCTTATGCCTATCCCATGCATGCTTAAACTCCTTCACTGTATTTGCAGCTACCACTTCTGCAGGAAGGTTATTCCATGCATCCACTACTCTCTCAGTAAAGTAATACTTCCTCATATTACTTTTAAACCTTTGCCCCTCTAATTTAAAACTGTGTCCTCTTGTGGTAGTTTTTCTTCTTTTAAATATGCTCTCCTCCTTTACCGAGTTGATTCCCTTTATGTATTTAAAAGTTTCTATCATATCCCCTCTGTCTCTTCTTTCTTCCAAGCTATACATGTTAAGGTCCTTTAACCTTTCCTGGTAAGTTTTTTCCTGCAATCCATGTACTAGTTTAGTAGCTCTTCTCTGAACTCTCTCTAGAGTATCTATATCCTTCTGGAGATATGGCCTCCAGTACTGCGCACAATACTCCAAGTGAGGTCTCACCAGTGTTCTGTACAGCGGCATAAGCACTTCTCTCTTTCTACTGCTTATACCTCTCCCTATACATCCAAGCATTCTGCTGGCATTTCGTGCTGCTCTATTACATTGTCTTCCCACCTTTAAGTCTTCTGAAATAATTACTCCTAAATCCCTTTCCTCAGATACTGAGGTCAGGACTGTGTCAAATATTCTATATTCTGCCCTTGGGTTTTTACGTCCCAGGTGCATTATCTTGCACTTATCCACATTAAATTTCAGTTGCCAGAGTTCTGACCATTCTTCTAGTTTTCCTAAATCCTTTTCCATTTGGCGTTTCCCTCCAGGAACATCAACCCTGTTACATATCTTTGTGTCATCAGCAAAAAGACAAACCTTACCATCGAGGCCTTTTGCAATATCACTTATGAAGATATTAAACAAAATTGGTCCCAGTACAGATCCCTGAGGTACCCCACTGGTAACATGACCTTGTTCTGAATGTTCTCCATTGACTACAACCCTCTGTTGTCTGTCACTCAGCCACTGCCTAATCCACTCAACAATATGGGAGTCCATGCTCAATGACTGCAGTTTATTGATAAGTCTTCTATGTGGGACAGTGTCAAAAGCCTTACTAAAATCTAGATATGCAATGTCTACTGCACCTCCACCGTCTATTATTTTAGTCACCCAGTCAAAAAAATCTATAAGATTTGTTTGACATGATCTCCCTGAAGTAAACCCATGTTGTTTTTCATCTTGCAGTCCATGGGATTTAAGATGTTCCACAATCCTATCCTTTAATAGGGTTTCCATTAATTTGCCTACTATTGATGTCAGACTCACTGGTCTATAGTTGCTCGATTCCTCCCTACTACCTTTCTTGTGAATGGGCACGACATTTGCCAATTTCCAATCTTCCGGGACGACTCCTGTTACTAATGATTGGTTAAATAAATCTGTTAATGGTTTTGCCAGCTCACCACTAAGCTCTTTTAATAATTTTGGGTGTATCTCATCAGGACCCTGTGACTTATTTGTCTTCACTTTAGACAGCAATCTTAGAACGTCTTCCTCTGTAAAGACACATGCATCAAACGATTCATTAGTCATCCTTTCAAGTGGAGTTCCTTCTCCTTCTTTTTCTTCTGTAAAAACTGAACAGAAGTATTCATTAAGGCAGTCGGCTAGCCCTTTATTCTCTTCTACATACCTTCCGTCCTTTGTTTTTAATTTAGTTATTCCTTGTTTTAATTTCCTTTTTTCATTTATATATCTGAAGAATGTCTTATCCCCCTTTTTCATAGACTGAGCTAGTTTTTCTTCTGCCTGCGCTTTAGAAGTTCTTATAACTTGCTTGGCCTCTTTCTGCCTAATCTTGTAGATTTCCTTATCTTCATTGCTCTGGGTTTTTTTATAATTACAAAATGCTAGCTTTTTATTTTTAATGATTTGGGCCACTTCTGCTCCAGGGTGGCACCAGGAGCCATGCTGCCCAGAAAGGTGAACCACATTCTCTGGGGCATCACAGCATGTGCCATCTCTGTCGCCAGTACATATTCTAGGTATTGAAAGCTGGCAGGGGGTTTTTCCCAGTTGTCAGCGACTAATACCGAGACAGTGATCCCTGCATCCCGAGATGTTCTCTGCAATCTGCCAGCATTTGGGAACTCTGCAGGTGGATCTACTGGTTTGCAGGTTCTACAACAAGTTGGACAGGTGGTGTCTGGGACTAGAGTCCCACTGGCAATAGGTATAGATGCACTGGTAGCAACTTAAAGACCAGTTCTCGCTAATCTACGCCTGATTTAACCACTGCTGCATTTTTTGCTAGGAGATGGTAAACACTGATAATGGTGATAACCAGCCTAGCCCGGGAGGGCTTGGTACACTGATATAGTGAATCTTCCGGCGGATGCTCCTTAGACACTTCTGGTCCGGCCAGATCTATGGTCCTGGGTCTTATTTTTTCTGCACTGTTGAGCGCCAGGAAGCCGACTTCAGGGAGCTTCCATTATGGGACTTGGAAATCTTATATGCCTGGTGTGAAACCAGGAAGTGGTACCCGCGGAAAAAGGTGAGGGAGAGATTTTTTTCTTTCTCCAATTGGGAGGGGAAATCTAATTGGCCTTAAATACCATTAGGGTCAGATTTTGCATCTATCCATTTTTTTCCAGACACTGTTGTTTCTCACTCCTTGATTCGTACTTCATGCAGGGTGAAACGCAGACAGTCCCACCTGTCAGGCCACCCTTGTGTCCTTCGGACTTAAACTGGGTCTTGGCTGTCCTTGCAGAAGCCACCTTAAGAACCAATTAGAGAAACTCTCTTAGTCCTTTGACTCTGAAGGTGGCTTCTTTGGGTACTATCACTTCAGCAAGAGGAGTAGCAAAGCTAGGGGCCCTTTTATGTAAATCCTTTCTTGATCTTGCATCATAAGGTGATGTTGCATCCTCATCTATCTTTCTTGCCTAGAGTGGTTTCTAGTTGTCACCTGATTCAGGACAGTATCTTGCCTTTCTGTTTTCTTAGTCCACAGTCGGCAGGGGAAAGATTGCGGCATACTCTGGATGTAGTTTTGGTTGTCAGAATTTACTTGAGTTTTTCGGCATAAGGCAGGAATCCTTTCTGGTGAGAGTACACTCTACCAGGAGTGTCAGGGCATCTTGGGCTATCCGCCATCCGGTGTCAATAGCTCAGGTTTTCAAGGCCGCTACATGGTCTTTGGTTCATACATTCACAGGGTTTTACCAGGTGGATTTCCAATCTGAGGTGGATACTGCCTTTGGCCGCAGTGTGTTACAGGTTGAAGAATAGGTCCCTCTCTGGTGGGGGTTTCTGTGATTGTGTCTCTCTCCCCCTAAGTGTATTGCTATGGGACATGCCACATAGCAATGATTATAGCTTACTCTATGTCCCGTGATGTACGATAAACAAAATTGGATTTTTTTCTACATACTTACCTGTAAAATTAATTTCTTGGGAGTATATCACGGGACACAGAGTTCCCTCCCCTTTTTCTGGGAATTCATTGCTGCTACAAAACTTGGGTACTTCCTGCATAGGAGAGGTTATATAGGGAAGGACTTCCTGTTTGATCTGCCAGTGTCCATTCACTTATAGGTGGCACATAACCCACATATTAATGATCATAGCCTGCTCTGTGTCCCGTAATGTACTAAAATAAATTTATTTTACAGGTAAGTATGTAGAAAAAATCAAATTATTTTGTATGAAAATGTGAATACTTTGAATTTTTTATTTATATTTTGCATATTTGCAACACCCCTCTAGTTCTATAGCATTTGAAATATGCTGTACAATTTTCTTACAGAATAGTTGTGGCTGTATTCAGCATTTGTATTACTTACTGTGTGACTGCTTAAACACATTGTAGATAACTATCTAGTGAATAAATCCTGATGTTAAGTTTTGAAATGTTATATTTATTAAAAGGAAAATCATTTTAATTGAGAGGGGGAAAACCAAAAGGGACACAAACCGTAAATACCTGGGTGAGTTCAATATTTAAAACCAGACCCTTTCCCACTATAGCAAAACTAAATAAAATGTTTGGGCTGGAGCTGGGCTCTAAAAATATATACATGTTGAAAAATATATACATTTTATAGATGTTTGATTATCTTCTGGTAAATCACACCTATTTTTTTAGTGTTCAATACTGTAAGTACCATAATGATATTTTAACTCACATTTGTATGTATTGCAAAGCGTATGACCATGCCATGGAATTTATAAAAAACAAAGCAATACCCACCACCTGGAAATCCGAGTTGATAGAGGAAAGTTCAAATAGTGAAACAGAAGAGGAAGTTGGGGAGACAAAATATGATCAAGAAAACAGTAGTGGTGAAGATGAGGCAAGTTTCTTTGTTTTTTTTTTTTTTCTTCCTTTTAGCATTGGATTTTGTTTTATTGGGTAATAGGTTTGCCAAGATGAATTGTTTATATGTTTACTAATAAAAGGGAAAACAATATAAGTATGCAAAGGCTTTTGATTCATCAGTTTGAATTCAATACACAATATAGTCTCCAGACTCAAGGACCCCAGCTATACTGTACATCGTTACAAATACATTTATAACCATACTACATTATATTCAGCCCAAACTAAAATAATCAGTAGATGGCATAAAACAATGTTATTTAAATATGTAACATTTTTTTTTTTTTTATTGAAGAATTACCTACACACCTTTACACCTCAGATCACCCCAATTCCTGCACCTTTACACCTCAGATCACCCCAATTCATGCAACTTCACACCTCAGATCACCCCGATTCCTGCACCATTAGACATCAGGTCACCCCCATTCCTGCACCTCTAAATTAGTAATTCCCAATAGCTGGTTAATTATCAGTCCACAATGAAAGCAGGCAGCTTGGGGCATCTGACTTAACACCAGGACCAGATCTAGTCTGTCTGATGTGGAGGTGCATCAGGGGGCCGAGGATGGGAGGTTAGAAGAGCAGAACCTAAGGTCAGCAGTTTGTAGAGCAGTGTACAGAGGCCAGAAATGCAGGAGATGGGAGGTCAGCAGGGCAGAGGAGAGGGGTCAGCATGGAAGAGGGTGGAGTCATCAGGGCAGAGGACAGGGGTTCAGCAAGGCACACAAGGATTAGCAACAAAAAGGTCATGGGTCAGCAGGGCAGTGTACCTGGGTCAACGGGCAATAGGACAGAGGTCAACAGGACAGAGGAGAGGGGTCAACAGGGCATGGGGCAAGGTAAGCATGCAAGAGGGTGGGAGTCAGGGCAGAGGTTGGGATAAGCAAGGCAGAGGATGGTGGTCTTTAGGGCATAGGGCAAGGTCAGAGGGGCAAAGAATGGGTGTTAGCAGGGCATGGGATGAGGTCAGCAGGTTATTGGACAGTGATCAGCGGGGCAAAGGATGGGGGTCACTGCTAGCAGGGGCACTCAACAGTGCCCCTCTTCACCACACTGCACACAGATGACATCTGATTATTTTACAGTCACAACCTCAATTCGCACAATGTGTATCTGACTGTTGTAGCTGTGCTGCTTTTCAGATCTGAGGATTTTGCAGGTCAGAACTGCAACAGCCAACTACACACAGTGCCATCTTATAGGCCCCCGGCCAATGCAGTGCACTGGGGCCCTGCCTACACAATCACCCACGAGAATAAAAATGCAAATTATCCATAAGGCTATATTTATTGTTACCTCCAACAAAATCAGTGTTCAAACATTAACACAACGAGAGAGAGAGAGTGAGAGAATCACACAGAGGATGGACATGGCAGATATAGGATGGGACACAGAGGATGTACATGGCAGGTATAGGATGGCAGAGACAATGGATGTACATAACAGGTATAGGGTGGCACACAGAGGATGCACATGACAGGTATAGGATGATATACAGAGGATGTACTTAACAGATATAGGATGGCACAGTGAGATGACTTACAGGACAGGTACATGAGGGCACATGGCACAGAAAGTACATGGGAGGTATAGGATGGCACACAAGAGGATGTACATGACAGGTATAGGATGGCACACAGAGGATGTACAGGACAGATATAGGATAGCACACAGAGGATGTACATGGCAGGCACTATAGGGAAGGTAATATTGGACGTATGCTATAGGCCCCCCAACCAGAGGGAGGAGGGGGAGGCGGACCTCCTTTTACAGATAGGATTGGCAGCAAGGATGGGAAACGTCATTATAATGGGGGACTTTAATTATCCAGATATTGACTGGGCAGAAGGAACCGCTCATTCAGCCAAGACTTGGCAATTCCTAAATGTTTTGCAGGACAATTTTATGGGTCAGATGGTGAACACACCGACAAGAAACAATGCGGTACTTGACCTACTGATTATAAACAAATATGTATACAGCGCTATATAAAATCAAATAAAGTGACAATGTGCATCATATAAATCAATAAACTCGCTTAAAGTGCAATATATATTCCTCTGTGCAATATATAATGTCCATATAGTGCATTCAAAGTAAAGTGCATAAGAGTCCACTAAAATATAAATATAATTGTGGATTAAAATTCAATAAAGTGCTTGATAGATGTTTCATATAAAAGTGCAAGTGACACCACCACCGTTTAGCCACCAGATGGCCTCTCACCTCACTGAAGTATTAAACCAGCATTGCATCCTCAATAAGACCAGTATAGAGAATGCCACTTCCTGAACCGATCTCACTGAAGCATTAAACCAGCATTGAATCCTCAATAAGACCAGTATAGGGAATGCCACTTCCTGAATCGATCTCTCACCATCCCATGGACATGATATGTGAATAAAGATAATAAGGCATCTAAGTGTACACTGCTATTATCCTTTAATTGGTTCACATTCAAAGTAGAATTGCACTCACATGAATCGGCACAATCGGCTTGTGCGGACCGTACACGCCAAAAACAGTAGCTGTCGGGAGCCGTGCTGGTGGGTCGCTGCTCGTCCGTCCAGGTCTCCTCCCCCTATACGCGTGGCGTCTTACGCTTTCGCGACACGACTTCCTCAGTAGGGTAGACCCTAAACATAAATAAATCACCAGGACTGGATGGCTTGCACCCGAGGGTTCTTAAAGAGCTCAGCCAGGTGATTGCCAGACCATTATTCTTGATCTTTAAGGATAGTCTACAGACAGGTATGGTGCCAGCTGATTGGAAAAAAGCCAACGTGGTACCAATATTTAAAAAAGGGCCGAGATATATCCCGGGTAACTATAGGCCGGTCAGCCTAACATCAGTAGTCTGCAAGATTTTGGAGGGGTTGTTAAGGGACCACATAAAAGACTTTAGTAATGAAAACTGTATTATTAGTAGTAATCAGCATGGATTCATAAAAATCATTCTTGCCAAACCAATCTATTAACCTTCTACGATGAAGTGAGCTGCCACCTAGATAAAGGTAAGCCTGTGGATGTGGTGTATCTGGACTTTGCAAAGGCCTTTGACACCGTTCCCCACAAACGCTTACTGTACAAACTAAGGAAGGTAGGTATGGACCATAGGGTGAGTACCTGGATAGAGAACTGGCTCCAGGGGAGAGTACAGAGGGTGGTGATTAATGGGGAGTACTCGGATTGGGCGGGTGTGGAAAGTGGGGTCCCCCAAGGTTCTGTCTTGGGGCCAATCCTGTTTAATTTCTTCATAAATGATCTAGAGGAGGGGATATCGAGTACAATCTCAGTATTTGCAGATGATACTAAACTAAGCATGCCCATATCTTCTATGCAGGATGTGGAAACCTTACAAGCGGATCTGAACAAAATAAAAGGGTGGGAAACTACATGGCAGATGAGGTTTAATGTTGAAAAATGTAAAGTAATGCACTTGGGCGTGTAAACTGGATGTAACCGATTCAATTGCAAAATAGCAGCGCTAATAAATCATAAGCATGAATACATGATATATATAACATATACATAAATGCAATAATCAAATTGAGTGGCGTCGGGCGTAGCCAAGGTGACCGCGTACTCACGCCCTTACGCGTTTCATCATCAAGGACTTCTACGGAGGGCGTGAGTATGCGGCACAATCACCCTATCTTATACCTCCCAGGGCGCGGGCGCAGCAGTTCCCACTCTGTAATCCAGAGGACCCGGAACAGCCAACACTTCCGCCCTCACTCTTAAGAGGACCATACTATTATAACTTCCGCCCAAAATGTGTGTAACCTCTTCCTCGGATCCGTTAACCATTCACTGCACATAGCGTACAGATATATATGGCAACAAATGGCTCCCAAATCATCAGAGGATCATAAAAACATGCGGAATAGTTATATACTTCAAAATAGCAAAAATCAATGAAACTTAATTTAAGCCATACAATATTAAATACCCCTAAAGTCTCACAACCTCAGAATATCCATAATACTAGTAACAAACTGATATATAAATATCACATAAAATATAATATAAAACTGATATATATATATATATATATATATATATATATATATTACATAAAATGTTAAACAAATACATCAATACCAAATACATGCTTATATATATATATATATATATATATATATATATATATATATATATATATATATATAATGAATCATGTACACAAAACAGCATAGAAATATATAAATAAATTAACATAAATGCAGGAATGAATGCTAGATGGCTATAATGTGATACATGTAAAAGATGTGTAATATCCAGGAAAAATACAAATAAAATACATGATAATAAAATTAATTAAAATTGCAATTGCAATTACCCCCTCCCAGACCAAAATGGCCAAAGCTACATTGATGATTTGTTTTTCATCTGGGCAGGAACAGAGGAGTCTTTGGTTAATTTTGCTAACACCCTTAATGCCAATTGTAATAACATTTGGCCGAATTTCAATTGGAGCAGATGTAATGTACATTATCTGGATGTGGAGATATCCCTTGTTGATCATAGGTTGGAGACCAAGGTTTACTTTAAACCTACTGACCGAAACTGATATCTTCCCATCCACAGTTGTCATCACCAACAGTGGTTGGCAAATATTCCTAGAGGCCAATTACTAAGAGTAAGGAGGAATTGCACCACTGATGCCGATTTCCAAGTACAAGCCCAGGTTATCAAACATAGATTTGTTGAGAAGGGCTATGATACCCGAGGTTTGGATAGAACCATTGCTGAGATCAGTACCCTTTCTCAAGATGAATGCTTGATGGAGCGTACTAGGGAACCAAGGAATGGACATGAGTGGGGCTTTATTACCCAATACAATGCCCAATATAAAGAGGTGGAAGCAGTGATTAAAAAACACTGGTCGGTTTTGTGTATGGATAAGACTTTGGGAAAAATTTTACCTCCTGCTCCCTCTTTCATTTATAGGAGAGGGCCCACCTTTGGTGACCAGGTAGTTGAAAAAATTCTAGACCCACCTATAAGACCAAGGATGTTCTGGGACAACACAACTGGATTTTTTGCCTGCCGTAAGTGTAGGTCTTGTAGGCAAGTACAGACCCATTTGAGGAATTTTAGATCATTTGCATCTTCTGCGAATGGTCAGATTTTTGACATAAAGGATTTCATATCCTGCAATACCACACATATTGTATATGGCCTACAATGTCCTTGTGTTTGAATTTATATAGGCAGGACTAAGAGAACACTAGCTGTCCGGGTATCAGAACACATTGCTAATATCCGTAAGGGTTTTAAGGATCATAATGTATCCTTACATTTTCATCAATATCATAAAAGAGATCCTTCCCTTCTCAAGTTCTGGGGTATTGAGAGGGTTGATCCAGTTTGGAGAGGCTCCAATAGAGTGAGAGAGCTCTCCAAACGAGAGACTTACTGGATATACCTTATGGATTCTTTACACCCCAAAGGGTTAAATATTGACTTGGACATAAATTGCTTCATCAGCAATTATTAGAATTGACCTTTATTTCCTTTTTTTATTACAATAGTGTCTTTGATCCCGTTCCGTATATATTCACTTTATGTTCCCATAGGGGGACATTCAATACCCTACAGGCCATTTTTGGTCTGGGAGGGGGTAATTGCAATTTTAATTAATTGTATTATCATATAATTTATTTGTATTTTCTCTGGATACTACACATCTTTTACATGTATCACGTTATAGCCATCTAGCATTCATTCCTGCATTTATGTTAATTTATTTATATATTTCCATGCTGTTTTGTGTATATGATTCATTTTATATATATATAAGCATGTATTTGGTATTGATGTATTTGTTTAACATTTTATGTAATACATATATATCAGTTTTATATTATATTTTATGTGATATTTATATATCAGTTTGTTACTAGTATTATGGATATCCTGAGGTTGTGAGACTTTAGGGGTATTTATTATTGTATGGCTTAAATTAAGTTTCATAGATTTTTGCTATTTTGAAGACTATTTCGCATGTTTTTATGATCCTCTGATGATTTGGGAGCCATTTGTTGCCATATATATCTGTACGATATGTGCAGTGAATGGTTAACGGATCCGAGGAAGAGGTTACACACATTTTGGGCGGAAGTTATAATAGTATGGTCCTCTTAAGAGTGAGGGCGGAAGTGTTGGCTGTTCCGGGTCCTCTGGATTGCAGAGTGGGAACTGCTGCACCCGCGCCCTGGGAGGTATAAGATAGGGTGATCGTGCCGCATACTCACGCCCTCTGTAGAAGTCCTTGATGGCAAAACGCGTAAGGGCGTGAGTACGTGGTCACCTTGGTTACGCCCGACGCCACGCTGTAGTCTCCGGCCTGCTGTGGTACCGAGCGGTCGCACATCAGAGAGCAGCGTAGGATTAACGGCAACATGTTTTCAACGCCTGATGATATCTACAACTTTGTGAGTTGCATTCTGATGGGAACGGGGTACTTTTATTGTGATATCTTTAATAAAACTGTACGAAATTACGCTATAAGTCCCCGCTCTTGTGCTTTACTTCCATGATATTGCTGGCGTGAGTGAGTTCTATTTGGAGACACAGATCCATTGGAGACAAGTTGCAGCTGTACCTTTTTGGTTTGGGGGATCATCCACTCTGTTCATACAGGCGTATATCAATCAGCCTTTTGGCAAGTGTCCATTCTGACGGGGGTGGCACTTTTGATGCTGGAGGCGCACTGGTGCATGGAGGAATCCCATATTTCCATTATATAGTCTAAAGGACGTTTGCACTTGTATTGGACTTTATGTGCATGTCCATTCAGTCGATGTGAATTGGACTTTTGTTCATTTTCGCTTTTTGCATGCTGCACACTTTCTGTGATCACCTTATACATCTTCTATCACTCAATTTGATTATTGCATTTATGTATATATTATATATGTAATGTATTCATGCTTATGATTTATTAGCGCTGCTAGTGTCACTGCATTCTATATCCAATTGAATCGGTTACACCCAGTTTACACATTTGTTATTTTATAGCAGCAGCTGTTTTGGCTTTTATTGCCGTATATATATATATATATATATATATAATATAATTTTTTTTACATTTATAGCGCTGGGTGAGTGGGATTTTATATAGACATTTGTTCCTACTCCTGAGTTTTATAATGCAATTGGGCATCAGAAATACGAAAGCAAGCTACTCACTGGGGGGGGGGACCTCTGGGTGAGTCTAGGATGGAAAAGGACCTGGGGGTACTGGTAGACAACAGGCTTGGCAGTGGCATGCAATGCCAAGCCACTGCAAGCAAAGCCAACAGAATACTGGCATATATAAAAAAGGGGTTTCACTCCAGAAATAAAGAGATTATTCTCCCACTCTACAAGACTCTGGTCTGGCCACATCTGGAGTATGCTGTCCAGTTCTGGGCACCGGTCCTCAGGAAGGATGTGCTGGAACTGGAGAGAGTCCAGAGAAGGGCAACAAAAATAATTAGGGGAATGGAGGGCATCGGCTATGAGGAAAGACTACAAGCACTGAACTTATTCTCTCTGGAGAAGAGACAATTGAGGGGGATATGATATCAATGTACAAATACTGTACTGGCGACCCTAGCATAAGGAACAAACTTTTCAGAGAAAAGGGAATACAATAAGACACATGGCCACTCACTAAAACTTGAGGAAAAACGGTTTAACTTTAAAATACGAAGGGGGTTTTTCACTGTCAGAGCAGTAAGGATGTGGAATTCTCTTCCACAAGTAGTCGTATCAGCAGGGAGCATAGATAGTTTCAAAAAACTATTAGATGGGCACCTTAAAGACTACAACATACAGGGGTATACAATGTATGGTTAACAGGAAACACACACACACATAGGTTGAACTGGATGGACTGATGGACTGGTGTCTTTTTTCGACCTCACAAACGATGTAACTATGTAAGGTATAGGATGGCATAGACAGAGTATGTACATGGCCGGTATGGGATGGCACAGAAGATGTACAGGACAGATATAGGATGGCACAAAGGATGGCACAAAGAGGATGTACATGGCAGGTATAAGATGGCACACAGAGGATGTACATGGCAGGTATAGGAAGGCACAGACAGAGGATGTACATGGCAAGTATAGGATGGCACACAGAGGATGTACATGGCAACTATAGAATGGCACACAAGATGACACACAGAGGATGTACATGGCAAGTATAGGACGGCACACAGAGGATGTACATGGCAGGTAAAAGATGGCACAGACAGAGAATGTACAAGGCAGGTATAGGATGGCACAGACAGAGGCTGTACATGGCAAGTATAGGATGGCACACAGAGGATGTACATTGCAGGTAAAGGATGTCACAGACAGAGGATGTACAAGGCAGGTATAGGATGGCACAGACAGAGGATGTACATGGCATGTATAGGATGGCATACAGAGGATGGCACACAGAGGATGTACATGGCAAGTATAGGATGGCATACAGAGGATGTACATGGCAGGTATAGGATGGCACAGACAGAGGATGTACATGGCAAGTATAGGATGGCACAGAGTGGATGGCACACAGAGGATGTACATGGCAGGTATAGGATGGCACACATAGGATGTACATGGCAAGTATAGGATGGCACAGACAAAGGATGTACATGACAAGTATAAGATGGCACAGACAGATGATGTACATGGCAGGTAAAGGATGGCACAGACAGAGGATGTACATGGCAGGTATAGGATGGCACACAGAGGATGTACATGGCAGATATAGGATGACACACAGAGGATGCACATGACACGTATAGGATGGCACACAGGATGGCACAGACAGAGGATGTACATGGCAAGTATAGGATGGCATGAGATGATTGACCGCACTCTGGTAGAAGTATTTCTTGAAATCAAAGATGTTTCCTTTATTGTTCCAATAAAATCAAATGACAGTGTACAAGCAGACAAAGGTTGACACGTTTCACGACATTACCAGTCGCTTACTTATAACCACGTGTGTGGTTATGAGTAAGCGACTGGTAATGTCGTGAAACGCGTCAACCTTTGTCTGCTTGTACACTGTCTGTCATTTGATTTTATTGGAACAATAAAGGAAACATCTTTGATTTCAAGAAATACTAATACCAGAGTGCGGTCAATCATCTCATGCCACCCTATACTTGCCATGTACATCCTCTGTCTGTGCCATCCTGTGTGCCATCCTATACGTGTCATGTGCATCCTCTGTGTGTCATCCTATATCTGCCATGTACATGTCACACTTTGCACGCTTCCGGATTACGGCTCCGACCTGCACTAGGCTCTTAGACATACACCTGAGAGGCTACACTTTCCTGTTTTCCAAGTATAGGATGGCACACAGAGGATGTACATGGCAGGTATAGGATGGCACAGACAGAGGATGTACATGGCAAGTATAGGATGGCACAGACAGAGGATGTACATGGCAAGTATAGGATAGCACAAATAAGATGTACATGGCACACAGAGGATGGCACACACAGGATGTACATGGCACACAGAGGATGTACATGGAACACAGAGGGTGGCACACAGAGGATGGCACACAGAGAATGGCACACAGAGGATGTACATGACATACAGAGGATGGCACACAGAGGATGTACATGGCACACAGAGGATGGCACACAGAGGATGTACATGGCAGATATAGGATGACACACAGAGGGTGTACATGGCAGGTATCGGATGGCACACAGAGGATGTACATGGCAGGTATAGGGTGGCACGCAGAGGATGTACATGACAGATACAGGATGGCACAGAGACAGAGGATGTACATGGCACACAGAGGATGTACATGGAACACAGAGGATGGCACACAGAGGATGTACATGGAACACAGAGGGTGGCACCCAGGATGTACATGGCACACAGAGGATTGCACACAGAGGATGTACATTGCACACAGAGGGTGGCACACAGAGGATTTATATGGCGCACAGAGGATGTATATGGCAGGAAAAGGATGGCACAGACAGTCGATGGAGAGAGAGAGAAAAAAAATCAAGCAGCCTGCAGCAGTCTGATTACCTTCCGGCCGCACAGTCAGCACATGAAGGGAGGAGGTGGGTGGAGCCTTTCTTCTAGGCGCGGAGGAGAGGAGGACGAGCCGACGAGGAGGACGAGCCGACGAGGAGGATCCTCCTCCGCTGTGCATGATGGGTTCTCCTCAGAACGTCACTGGTTGCTAGATATAAACGGTAAAATTGCTGCGCTAAAATCGTATAAAAACATACACAAATGAATAAATCAATAAATAAAAAGTCAATCACAGGAAAGCAGCTGACACAAAAAGATAGAGAACATATATCTTCAAAGAGATGTTGTAAAATGATGTCGCGCTAATCCATAATCAGCAATGCTGATAAGCAAACTAATATGTAAGAGTAAGTCCCAGAAGTGCTGGCAGAGTCCACATCCACTGTAATGATGGAGAAGTGTGATACAGGAAAGACCACCACCAAGCAAAATAACAGGGTACTCTTACCGACTGTACAGACCCCTACGGGTCAGAACAAGCCCAGAAAGTATTGCTGACACTGGCAGGAAGGGACCAAACAATTTCCAGAAGCCTCTCTCCAATGGTCTTAAACCTGGGTTCCCCCAACTCCTCCTTCAGGCACTCGGGAAATATAAAAGACAGAATCCCCTCATGGTGTAGCATTTCCATAAAGCATTTATTTCAGAAGATAAAAAGCAGCTTACATTTCCATAGATGTATCATCGCAAATCGGTAGCGTGGGTTTCTAACCGACAAGATGGCAGCTGCGTCCCTCGTCTGCGCATGCGTCTCGGCGCCAGCCAATCCCGACGCGTTTCGTCATAGAGTGACGTCGTCAAGGGTGTGGCTTGGCCCGAGATGCTCACCAATAAATAGCAGAGGGAGGCGGGATAATCAGGCCCCGTCCGGAAGTCCGCCCATCATAGGCGCCTTATGGAGACCGGACGTGACACCTAGCCCGGAAGTATACGCCCCTCATGGGCACCATAGAAACCGGACGTCGCTCCTAGCTGTCTGCAATTAATGCATGCCCATGGAGAACAGACAGATAAGAGTAAATGGTAGAAAAACCCGATGGAAGCAATTTAACATACAGCGGGCCTCTCAGATCATTTTAAAAGATCAAAACTAATCCCAAATTAAATTAAGAATAGTTATTTAAATAGAAAGGCACAAACTGGGAAGCAGCTCCATCCTGTGGCCAAGAAACCCATTACATCGCCACCTCAAAAACAACCAAATACACATATTCCATATTAAAAAATCCATATTGTAAAATTATAAAGATGACATCCCAATGGCCTAAAGCCTTTGGATAATAAATTTAAATGGCTACGTGACCAACACACTCAATAACCATGATGTCATAGTACTCAACTTAAATACCACAAAAGACACTAAATTAACATTTTATAAAAGAGCACATGAACAAGGAGGTACTAGAGGAAAAATCAAAGGAGTGGAGGATACTAAGAATTATTAATGAAAGCATTTAAGTCCCAGTCGATATTCAAACTGAAAGGGACATAGCATTTCATCCTATAAATCCAGGAGGTTTCAAGCTTAGAAACACCTCTTGTCTTGTTACCTCCTCTCCAAATCCCCTCAAAGCGGTCTATGCCCAAAAACAATGTACCCCTGGGATCCGATTATGACATAAGTCATAATGACGGGATACACTGTGTTTTGGGAACCCTTTTGCAATGTTCGCAACATGCTCTTGTAGGCGAACATGGAGCTGGCGAATAGTACGGCCTACATAGTCCTTACCGCATGGACACCTTAGTAGGTATACTACATGCGTAGTACAACAGGAGATAAACGGCCGTATTTTATGGGACTCCTGTGTGGCTGATGAATGGAATTCATGAAAGGAGTCAATTCTCCTGCCCCCTGCAATGTTTACCGTATATACTTGAGTATAAGCCGAGTTTTTCAGCACATTTTTTTGTGCTGAAAACGTCCCCCTCGGCTTATACTCGAGTCAAGGAAAAAAAAAAAATTCCCTGTCCGCGCACATGTCACCGCGCATGCGCCGCCGCCGCTCGTGTAATTTCGGCTATTCCCGGCCTCTCCCGAGAGGCGGCGCCGCTCGGGAGAGGCCGAGAATAGCCGAAAGTATACGAGCGGCGGCGGCGCGTGCGCAATGATGTGTCGGCGCCGGGCGGCGCCATTTTTAAAATGAAGGCGCCTCTGGAACAGGTAAGTGAAACAGCTTCACTACCTGCCATTATGCAGGGCTGCGGGCACACTACAAGGGATGCAGTGCTGCGGGCATGGTCCACCTGTACCATGCCCACAGCACTGCATCTCCTGTAGTATGCCCACAACCCCGGATCCTCTTGTACCATGCCAGTACCCTGCATTCTCCTGCACCATGCCAGTACCCTGCATTCTCCTGCACCATGCCAGTACCCTGCATTCTCCTGCACCATGCCAGTACCCTGCATTCTCCTGTACCATGCCAGCCACCCTGCATTCTCCTGTACCATGCCAGTCGCCCTGCATTCTCCTGCACCATGCAAGTCGCCCTGCATTCTCCTGCACCATGCCCGCCGCCCTGCATTCTCCTGCACCATGCCAGTACCCTGCATTCTCCTGCACCATGCCAGTCACCCTGCATTTTCCTGTACCATGTCTGCCGCCCTGCATTCTCCTGCACCATGCCAGTACCCTGCATTTTCCTGCACCATGCCAGTACCCTGCATTCTCCTTCACCATGCCAGTACCCTGCATTCTCCTGCACCATGCCATTACCCTGCATTCTCCTGCACCATGCCAGTACCCTGCATTCTTCTGCACCATGCCAGTACCCTGCATTCTCCTGCACCATGCCAGTACCCTGCATTCTCCTGCACCATGCCAGTACCCTGCATTCTTCTGCACCATGCCAGTACCCTGCATTCTCCTGCACCATGCCAGTCACCCTGCATTCTCCTGTACCATGCCCGCCACCCTGCATTCTCACCCTAGGCTTATACTCGAGTCAATGATTTTTCCCATCTTTTTGTGGTAAAAGTAGGGGCCTCGGCTTATACTCGGGTCGGCTTATACTCGAGTATATACGGTATTTTGCAAATGTTACATTTCCTGCAGGGATAATATCCTCCCCTCTCCTGACAGAAAGAAACCCTTTTAGGTGGGTTTTGTATATTTGGCGCTATTTGCAAACGCAGTGGTGGTACCCCTCTAAACACCACCGAGGGTGCTTCAGGAAGAGAGGAACCCAAAACACTGTCATTGCGTAAGACTTGCCAGTGTCTCCTAAGGATCTTCTTGACAGAGTAATGTTGCACCGAATACGAGGAAAAAAATGCATGCTGAAAAGCATCATTCTTAACCTTCGGCTTCGGTCTCAACAAATCAGTCCTTTCTCTCTGATCCGCTTTAAGAAAGGCTCTATCCAATTCCTCCTGGCAATAGCCTTTCTCCAGGAATCGCTCACGGAGGATCACAGCCTCGTTAAGGAAGTCACTCCTGGTTGAGCAATTACGCTTCAACCTAAGGAATTGACTGACAGTCAATTTCAACCATGCCGCATGGTGGCAGCTGGTTGTCTCGATAAATCCGTTCCTGTCAGTCTCCTTAAAAAAGGTCGAAGTGACCAAACGTCCCTCCAACACTCTGATCCTGAGGTCCAAAAAGTGTATCTCAGACCTACTGGACTCAAACTGTAGGGAGATACCTCTGTCATTGGTATTAAGGGTGGACATGAAATGGCTCAAGCAGTCGGAATCTCCATCCCATAGGAGGATGATGTCGTCGATGTACCTGCGCCATAGGACCAACCCCGGCACAGGGACACCACCGACAACATCCTCCTCCCATCTTGCCATAAATAGATTTGCCATGCTGGGCGCGAATTTCGCGCCCATGGCAACACCACGACATTGCCGGTAGTAGATGTTATCGTACCAGAAATAGTTGTGTTGCATGGCGAAATCTAATAGGGATAACAAAAACTCCCTCTGAAAGCTCAGCAAGGTATCCCGTCCCAGATAATGGGCAACTGCCTCCATACCGTGATGATGTGAAATGATGGTGTATAAAGAAGACACATCCGCAGTTGCTAAGATGTAACTATCTTTCCACGTTATCTGGGCTAATTCATTGATTACCTGCGTAGAATCCCGGAGGAAGGAAGGTGTCTTCAACACTAGAGGTTGCAAAAAGCTGTCTATATTTACCCACCCGGGAGGTGACAGAATCAATGCCACTGATGATGGGTCTCCCGGGTGGGTTCACCAAATCCTTATGGATCTTCGGTAAGTAATACATTACCGGGATTCGAGGAGCCGAGGGGACCAAAAAGTCCCTTTCCTTCTCGGTCAGCAGCTTTTGCTGGAAACCCCTATCTACCAACACCTGAAGCTCCTTCTTATAACTAATCGTGGGATTCTTGGGCAAGGGAACATATGTGTTCCGATCAGATAGCAATCGTTTCATCTCACTATCATAGGCAGAAGCATCCAAGATCACGATGCCTCCCCCTTTGTCCGCAGGGCGGACAACTATGTCCTTCCTTTCCCTAAGTGAATTTAATCCTTTCTGGAAGGTGGTCGTGATCCTAGGTTTCGTAGGCCGTACTATTCGCCAGCTCCATGTTCGCCTACAAGAGCATGTTGCGAACATTGCAAAAGGGTTCCCAAAACACAGTGTATCCCGTCATTATGACTTATGTCATAATCGGGATCCCAGGGGTACATTGTTTTTGGGCATAGACCGCTTTGAGGGGAGTTGGAGAGGAGGTAACAAGACGAGAGGTGTTTCTAAGCTTGAAACCTCCTGGATTTATAGGATGAAATGCTATGTCCCTTTCGGTTTGAATATCGACTGGGACTTAAATGCTTTCATTAATAATTCTTAGTATCCTCCACTCCTTTGATTTTTCCTCTGGTACCTCCTTGTTCATGTGCTCTTTTATAAAATGTTAATTTAGTTAGTGTCTTTTGTGGTATTTAAGTTGTGTACTATGACATCATGGTTATTGAGTGTGTTGGTCACGTAGCCATTTAAATTTATTATCCAAAGGCTTTAGGCCATTGGGATGTCATTTTTATAATTTTACAATATGGAATTTTTAATATGGAATATGGTTATTTGGTTGTTTTTGAGATGGCGATGTAATGGGTTTCTTGGCCACAGGATGGAGCTGCTTCCCAGTTTGCCTTTCTATTTAAATAACTATTCTTAATTTAATTTGGGATTAGTTTTGATCTTTTAAAATGATCTGAGAGGCCCGCTGTATGTTAAATTGCTTCCATCTGGTTTTTCTACCATTTACTCTTATCTGTCTGTTCTCCGTGGGTATGCATTAATTGTAGACAGCTAGGAGCGACGTCCGGTTTCTATGGTGCCCATGAGGGGCGTATACTTCCGGGCTAGGTGTCACGTCCGGTCTCCATAAGGCGCCTATGATGGGCGGACTTCCGGACGGGGCCTGATTATCCCGCCTCCCTCTGCTATTTATTGCCGAGCGTCTCGGGCCAAGCCACATCCCTGATGACGTCACTCTATGACGAAACGCGACGGGATTGGCTGGCGCCGAGACACATGCGCAGACGAGGGACGCGGCGGCCATCTTGTCGGTTAGGAACCCACGCTACCGATTTGCGATGATACATCTATGGAAATGTAAGCTGCTTTTTATCTTCTGAAATAAATGCTTTATGGAAATGCTACACCATGAGGGGATTCTGTCTTTTATATTTCCCGAGTGCCTGAAGGAGGAGTTGGGGGAACCCAGGTTTAAGACCATTGGAGAGAGGCTTCTGGAAATTGTTTGGTCCCTTCCTGCCAGTGTCAGCAATACATTCTGGGCTTGTTCTGACCCGTAGGGGTCTGTACAGTCGGTAAGAGTACCCTGTTATTTTGCTTGGTGGTGGTCTTTCCTGTATCACACTTCTCCATCATTACAGTGGATGTGGACTCTGCCAGCACTTCTTGGACTTACTGGTTGCTAGATGCCAGTTGGCTGGCCTTCCTAGCAACCAGTGCAGCGGAGACTCAGAGCCACACCAAGGCAGCCCAGCGCCCGCTCCCGGCGGACAACGGGGGGGGGGTGCCATAGACCACCAGGTAAACTAATCTGGCCTGGGGGCGGGGGGGACAGATCGGTGTGTAAATTGCCACCCTGTGTGTGGGGCCCCTTGGCAAGTGGGGCCCCCGGGCAACTGCCGGGCATGCCCATTTGAAAAGACGGCCCTGACTACACACTGTGCAGATCAATGATCTGTCTGTAAAGGAATCAGATCTCATCTGAGTGCAGAAGCGGCTCTTCAACATGTCCTGTATTGAGGCTGAGTGCAGTCCAAGGAATGTGGGAGGCGCATACTAACCCGGGAATCGACACAGCTCTCTTGATTCGGCCTTGCTCAACACTGCTTCAGAGTATGCATCTAAAGCATTTCTAAATTTTGAGGCTGCCATCCAATAATAATCGGAAACCTTTCTCAAACTTCTGTTGTATAGGGATTATAGTGATCCTTACGGATATACTTAAAACTGAACATTTATTAGGAATAAAACTAATTTTAAACATGCTAGTGTTTTCTCTATTTTGTATAAATTAAGCTAAAAGGGCCGCTTGAGCTATGCAGTAAACCACTTTTCTGAGTAAACAAATCTTGTCGTAAACAGCTTAGAAGGAAAGATTTTCCTTGCATCTTGAGCACCCCAATGTGTAATTTCTTAATGCATGTTGTGTTATAAGAAACCATATTAAGGAGGAAGCTCTTAAGGCATGCAGAGCACATATTGAACAGCCTGATATGTGTGTGTGCTCTCCGTAATTGCATAATATATCAATGTAATTTGGAAATTTATCTCGTCTGTAAGTAATTCTACAGGTTTCCCACAAATTCAGGAACTTGTGATAATAAATCTCTGTTCACTGTACTTGATGAATTCCTAAAAAAATGCAAGTAAATGCCCTTTTCTCTTACGTCCTCTGACAGTCGTCGCCCACTCATACAGTCTTCACTACTGGGTATTGGTCTTATCCACAGGAGTAAGCTAGGCAGAAGATTTTGTTAGAAACATTCACAAAAACTTTGCATAGACACACCTACAGGGGGCTGTCCCTCTGGTCCAATACCCCCCTGCTAGCAGCATTCCCAGTTCAGTTTGTCTTTTGCCTAGTTAGGAGTAGGCAGGCTTCCCTTGGCTGGGGCTGCAGTCTCAGCCTTTTCTTCTTCTTAATTTTTATTTCTGCAAAGTGATTTTTCTTTACACTTATAGCTTTTTTTTTTGTTCCTGCGCTTAGTTAGTCAGACTTCGGAAGACTACAGCGTTTGCGGAGCTGGGAATAGCACTGGTTGTCCTAGGGCCTTACGGAATCCCAGCCTGCCATTGAGCGTTAGCAGGCTATGCGTACGCCCAGGCCTCGCAAACAACCTGTCCCTGACCTCAGGGACAAAGCCTGTGAAGTGGTTACTTCGCTGGGATGTCTCAAGTGCGGTACGCCACGTGTTGCTTGCATCCTGTTTGGCTGATGGCACCCCCACCCAGAGTGGGAGGCTTCCTGTCACAGAGCGGTACCCACGTTTTCGCTGGACCAGTGAGTACCATGCTACCCCTCTGTCTATGGCGGTTTCTGTCGGTGGGTGTATGTGGGGCCTCCGTTATGGGGATAGCAGTCTATGTGGAGTCTGTGATATCCCCCTCATGTCTGTCAGTATGTTTCCCGTGTGTCCCTTCACGATCCCTGTGGGGGAGCTACAGTTGTGTTCAAAATTATTCAACCCCCAATGCTGTAAAGGGTTTTAGGGAATTTATTGTACATTTGTAATTGTATTCAGAATGAAATCCTACAAGGACTTCTTAAAGAACCATATGCAACTAAAATGACATCAATTGGTTTTGTAATACAGTAGTAAATGTTTCTTTTGTGAATTCTTCATTGACAGAATTATTCAACCCCTTAAAGACTACCACTCTGAAGAACAGAGGTTCATTGAAGTGTTTTCAATCAGGTATTGAAGACACCTGTGGATGTCAGGGAGCAGCAATAAAGCCTAATAAGCACCAATTAGGCAGCTTTAAAATGACTGTGATACTCAGCTCCTTCTAGACATTTACTGGTGTGGTTACAAACATGGTGAAGTCAAGAGAATGGTCCAGGAAGACAAGAGAAGAGGTGATTACTCTTCACAGGAAGGGCAATGGCTATAAGAAGAATGCAAAGATGTTAAACATACCAAGAGACACCATAGGAAGCATCATTTGCAAATTCGAGGCAAAGGGCAGTGTTGAAAAGCTACCTGGTCGTGGCAGAAAGAAGATGCTGACTTTGACTGCTGTGTGCTACCTGAAGCGTAGAGTGGAGAAAAGTCCCCGTGTGACTGCTGAGGAACTGAGAAAAGATTTGTCAGATGTGGGTACTGAAGTTTCTGCTCAAACTATACGGCGCACACTGCGTAATGAAGGCCTCCATGCCAGAACTCCCAGGCGCACCCCCTTGCTTTCTCCAAAGAATAAGAAGAGTCGACTGCAGTATGCCAAAAGTCATGTGAACAAACCACAGAAGTTTTGGGATAGTGTTCTGTGGACTGATGAAACAAAATTAGAACTGTTTGGGCCCATGGATCAACGCTATGTTTGGAGGAAGCCTATGAAGAAAAGAACACCTTGCCTACTGTGAAGCATGGCGGGGGGTAAATCATGCTTTGGGGCTCTTTTGCTTCTGCAGGTACAGGGAAGCTTCAGCGTGTGCAAGGTACCATGAATTCTCTTCAGTACCAGGAGATATTGGATGACAATGTGATGCAGTCCGTCACAAACCTGAGGCTTGGGAGACGTTGGACCTTTCAACAGGACAATGATCCCAAGCATACCTCCAAGTCCACTAGAGCATGGTTGCAGATTTAAGGCTGGAACATTTTGGAGTGGCCATCACAGTCACCAGACTTAAATCCGATTGAGAACCTCTGGTGGGACTTAAAGAAAGCAGTTGCAGTGCACAAGCCTAAGAATGTGACTGAACTGGAGGCTTTTGCCCATGACGAATGGGCGAAGATACCCGTAGATCGCTGCAAGACACTTGTGTCAAGCTATGCTTCACGTTTAAAAGCTGTTATAACTGTAAAAGGATGTTGTACTAAGTACTAAGATTGAATGTCACTTGGGGGTTGAATAAAACTGATAATGATGTGAGCACAGAAAAGACATTTGTGGTTATTTCATTATAAATGTTATGTTATATTTGTCTGACCTACAGGTGCCTCTTTGATTTAATTATAAGCAGGATCACTGAATGATCAAAATCAATGTCAAACTGGCCAAAACAATCAATTTCAGTGGGGGTTGAATAATTTTGAACACAACTGTATAGCGGTTTTGCCGCAGTGTGGTGGGGGTTATGGGGGGTCCCTGAGTCCCTGGTGATGCTTGTGCAACGTTTTGGGGGTACAGACATGTTTGTGGGGGCCGCATCGGTGTAAAACCGTGGGGCCACCATTTCAGGTGTGGGCAGGCTGTTTGGCCTCATTGTGAGGGCAGCAGCCATTTTCTGTAATGCCTTTAGTGTGGGCAATGTGTTTCCTCATGTGCTCGGCGGCCATTTTTTCGGAGCCTCCCCCATAGACTTACATTGGCAACCATTTTCTTGTGGCTCAGACCTATGTTCGGCCTCTAGTGGCGTGACATCATTTCCTCTTTCCAAGCACACAGATCGTGCTGGCAGCGTGGGTACAGTATAGACACACTTCTGGGGGCTTTTTTGCTATTTTTTCTGGTTTATTTCTCTGCTGGCAGTTATCTTTTAGTGCTTAGTAGCCCAGGCTAGTCACTCATTGCGGTGCATTACGGTGGGAACCGCCGCTATCGCCGATTTAAAGGGCCAGTGCCATTTAATCTCCAAGTATTTCTGATGGAGTACCAGGATAGCAAATTCCCCCCAGCTCTGGTGGAGTGTTCAGGTACTCCTGAATCCTCTGCAATAGTCTCACTTACTGCTGCACTTACGACTTTTAGCATCCAAAGTGGATCTGTTGATGTCTGGGCGGGCTTCTAAGAAATGGCCCAGGCTAGATATGGTTGCCATGGACAGTGTACCCCCTGAGGGGTCTCAGTCCGATGGGGGGGGGGGAGGAGGAGGAAGATTCCCCCTCCGGGTCGGCCAGAGAACGCGCTGCAATGTCTGCGCTCATTAGCTCTGTTAAAGACACGATACATTTAGAAGATGACCCCCACCTGCCGGGTAAGCGGTCTTCCTTTGGTACCCGCAAAACCCAGAAGTCAGTTCATGTGTTTCCCTGTCCCGCTGAGTTTTATGAAACAGTGAACGAACAATGGCGCAATTTAAAGCGCAATTTTGTGGTGCCTAAGCGGTTTCAGTACCGTTATCCCTTTGCGTCTCCGGTGGATTTGCGCTGGACTGTGGCCCCTAAGGTGGACCACACGGTATCCAGGTTAAATAAAGCCACTCTGATGCCCGCGGAGGACTCTCCGGTGTTTAAGGACCCGGCGGATAGGCGGGTGGAGTCTCTTACCCGTCACTCCTATCTGGTGGCAGGCTCCTTGATGAAACCGTGTTCGCCTCAGTAATGGTCTCTCAGGCTGTGGTGGAGTAGACTAAGGTGCTAAGACGCACCCTTGTGGCTGATTCCGCCCCTCCTGCTACTCTGGAGATGGTGGAGAAAAATTATTCAGGCTGTTTTATACCTGTGTGATGCGGCCTTGGATGATGCCCCTTTAGTCTCACGCTTATCTGCAGTCGCAGTGACGATCCGTCGCATCGTGTGGTTGAAAAGCTGGTCGGCCGACCAGTCTTCCAAGAAGATGGTGTCTGACATCCCTTATGCAGGGAATCGCCTTTTTGGGGACTCCCTGGACGAATTGGTGAAGGGGGTCACTGGGGGTAAAAGCACACTGCTGTCCAAGGTGTCCAGGGGCAAGTCTTTCCGCAGTAAGCGGGACCCTTCCTTTAAACCTAACCAGGGGTCCTTTCGTGCCTTCAAGGCACAAGACAAGGGCAAATCCTTCAAGGCCTCTGGTGGCCAGAAGAAGCCTTGGGCTGGCAAGTCAAAAGTCGCCCACACTGGGACGGTGGCCCAGTCCGCCTCGACCTGAAGGGGCGCCCTCACCCATTTCGGGGGTGGGGGGACATCTGCGCTGTTTTCCCGAACCTTGGCTGGCCAAGATTCAGGACAGATGGGTTCAGGAACTCATTCGGTCAGAGTACAAGATCAAATTTCGATCACGCCCAGCAGACAGATTCTTTCCCTCAAATCTTCATTTGACCCCAGATCGTTTCCAAGATCTCCAACGGGCCGTTCAGGATCTCCTCGCCCAGGGAGTGATCGGTCCGGTGCCACATCGGGACAAGTTTTGGGGTTTTTACTCAAATCTGTTCACGGTGCCAAGAAAGGAGGGCAAGGTGAGTCCAATTCTGGACCTAAAGTTTCTGAACTGCTTCGTTCAAAAGTTCCGCATGGAATCCCTCGGATCGGTGGTGGCCTCCCTGAGCCCAGGAGATTTCCTGGCTTCCATCGACCTCAAAAATGTGTATTTACACATCCCCATCTACGAAGGTCATCAGAGGTACCTCCGATTCGCAATCGCGGAGCACTATCAGTTCATGGCATTGCCTTTCGGTCTCGCTTTGGCTCCAAGGGTGTTTACCAAAGTGGCCTGTCCTGGCCCTGTTGCGGGCGAAGTTGATGGCAATCCTTGGGTATCTGGACGATCTCCTGTTAAGGTCGAGTTCCAGTGCCACTCTGTTGCACTACCTGTCAACCACGGTTCAGATGCTCCAGGAGTTCAGGTGGACCATCAATTTTCAGAAGTCGACATTGTCTCCTGCTGTTTGCCTCCCTTACCTGGGGATTGTTCTGGACTTCGCCCAGTCAAAGGTCTTCCTGCCGGAGGACAAACTCTGGACTCTGCAGAACGAGGTCAGGTCCCTCAGGGACAATGAGTCCTCATCACTCAGGACCTGCATGCTGTCCCTGGGATTGATGGTGTTAGCCTTCGAGGCGATACTATTTGCACAGTTCCACACACGATCTCTGCAAGCAGAGATTCTGGCCAGGTGGGATCTTCTGTGGTGGCTCCAGTCTCCGACTCTGATGGAAGGGAAATCCTTCCGGCCGTTGTGGTCACCACGGACGCCAGCCTGTCGGGCTGGGGTGGCATTCTGGGCAATTTGTCTGCCCAGGGCACTTGGTCGGAGGAGGAATCCTCCCTACTGATAAATGTCTTGGAACTGAGAGCGATCAGACTGTTTGCATCGTTGGTCGGATCATCTTCGGGGCTGCCCTGTGCGTGTGCAGATGGACAACGCAACTGCGGTGGCTTACATAAATCACCAAGGGGGCACCAGGAGTGTCCGGGCGGCCAAGGAAGTGGCCGAGATTCTGTCCTGGGCCGAGACGCAGGTCTCTGCAGTTTCGGCAGTTCACATTCCAGGTGTGGAGAACTGGCAGGCCGACTATCTGAGCCGTCAGACCCTGGACCAGGGGGAATGGTCCCTACACTCGGAAGTGTTTCAGATGCTGTGTGCGCGATGGGGATCCCCGGACGTGGATCTGTTCGCGTCTCGTCTAAACAACAAGGTGGGAAGGTTCGTGGCAAGAACACGCGAACCCTCTGGCAGACGCCTCGAACGCGTTGGTAGTGCCTTGGAATCAGTATCGCCTGATTTATGCCTTCCCCCCCATTCAATTGTTGTCCAGGTTCCTTCGCAGGTTGGTCTCGGAAACGAGGTTGGTGATTCTAGTGGTCCCGGACTGGCCGCGCCGGTCTTGGTACGCAGACATCATGCAACTGGTCGTCGAGCCTCCCTGGCGGCTCCCGTTACGGGACGATCTGCTGTCTCAGGGGCCGATCTTCCATCCTGCTTTACAGTCGCTGGCTTTAACGGAGTGGCTGTTGAAAGCCAGGTCTTGCGAGATCGGGGTCTCTCGTCGGCGGTCATTCCTACCCTACTCAAGGCTAGGAAGGCCTCGTCCAGTAAGATTTATTATCGTACCTGGAAGGCTTATTTTGCCTGGCGTGAATCGCAGGATTTCCATCCTCGCTTCTTTTCGGTGGCGAGGGTGTTAGCCTTCCTACAATCTGGTGTGGACCAGCGTTTTGCGCTGACCACTATTAAGGGTCAGTTACCTGCGCTGGCCATTATTTTCCAGCGCCCATTGGCGTCAAATTCCTTGATCCACATCTTTATTCAAGGGTTGCGTCATCTGGCTTCCCCTAGGAGGGCACCCTTGCCTTCTTGGGACTTGAATTTGGTTCTCTCCGTTTTGCAACGTACTCCATTTGAGAACATCCGGGGAGATTCCTCTACCTGCGCTGTCACGGAAGGTCGCCTTTCTGGTGGCGATCACATCTGCTCGCAGAGTGTCTGAGTTGGCGGCCCTGTCTTGCCGCTCCCCCTACCTGGTTGTTCATAGGGATAAGGCTGTCTTGCGACCTCTTCAATATTTCCTTCCAAAGGTGGTGTCCAATTTTCATCTCAACGAGGACATTGTCTTGCCTTCGCTGTGTGTGAATCCTAAGCATCCTAAAGAGTTTGCCTTGCATTCCTTGGATGTAGTCCAGGCGATCAGGGTGTACCTGTCGTCTACTGAATCCTTCAGAAAGTCGGAATCTCTTTTTATCCTTCCTGAGGGACCTCGGAAGGGTATGGCTGTGTCTGCAGCAACCATTTATAAATGCATCAGACAGACGATTGTACAGACTTTTTCGCTTAGGGAACGGGTTCCGCCCTTCCCTGTCACGGCGCACTCTACCAGAGCGGTGAGTGCATCTTGGGCCTTCCACCATCAGACGTCGTTGTCCCAGGTGTGCAAAGCGGCGACCTGGTCGTCCGTGCACACCTTTACAAAATTTTACAAACTTGATGTTTTGGCATCGGCAGATGCCTCCTTTGGCCGCAAAGTTCTGAGTGCTGCAGTGCCTAAGGGGAGACATGGCGGGTTTTTTTTCGCCTATCCCCTCCTGTTGGGGTTTTTTCCCCCTTGGTTATTTTGCTTTCCTGGGTTTTTTCGCTCCTGTTGAGCTTTCCTGTTACCCAGTGTTTTACCTTTCTTGTTCAGATAAGGTTCTTTTCTCTGACCTGGGTGCTGTGTTGCCTTTTAGACGGTTACGTTTCCCACCCCTCACATCTACACTGCTTTGGGACATCCCAGTAGGAGACATGGCGTTTTTGTTTTTTTTCCGCCTGTCCCCTCCTGTTGGGGTTTTTTCCCCCTTGGTTATTTTGCTTTCCTGGGTTTGTTCGCTCCTGTTGAGCTTTCCTGTTACCCAGTGTTTTACCTTTCTGGTTCAGATAAGGTTCTTCTCTCTGACCTGGGTGCTGTGTTGCCTTTTAGACGGTTACGTTTCCCACCCCTCACATCTACACTGCTTTGGGACATCCCAGTAGTGAAGACTGTATGAGTGGGCGGCGACTGTCAGAGGACGTAAGAGAAAATATAATTTTTGTAAGAACTTACCGTAAAATTATTTTCTCTGAGTCCTCTGACAGTCGCCGCCCCCCACCCCTCTTTTGGGGTTCATGAACTATCTACTGCTTGCTACCAAACTGAATTGGGAATGCTGCTAGCAGGGGGGTATTGGACCAGAGGGACAGCCCCCTGTAGGTGTGTCTATGCAAAGTTTTTGTGAATGTTTCTAACAAAATCTTCTGCCTAGCTTACTCCTGTGGATAAGACCAATACCCAGTAGTGAAGACTGTATGAGTGGGCGGCGACTGTCAGAGGACACAGAGAAAATAATTTTACAGTAAGTTCTTACAAAAATTCTATTTTCTCTTTCGTTCATTGACGGACACAGCTCTTGATCTTCATAACCATTGGATTATACTGCCCCTACAGGAGTAGGACACTAGGCAGAAAAATAATCTGGCTACACCTATGGGCAATCCCAGGGGGTATACTCCATATCCCTTCTATAGGTACTCAGTTTTTTTTCTGCCTAGTCATGAGTAAGGACATTTTTCCTTGCTGGGATCTCTGGTCCTGGCAAATTTTTTTAGATGGATATTTTTTTTCTCCTGTTTTTTTCCTGTGAGATCTACAATCAACTGCCAGATTGGGCGATGGGCTGGATAATCTAGATTCAGTGGTAACGCCAATCTGGCCAGCGAGCGCCTGCAGACCTCAGCAGTGTATTAGGTTGGCCGCGACATAGCGCCACTGGACGGGGCTGCACTGCGAGTTAAATGCCTCACGAGGCCGCAAATTACCATGTCTCGGCCTAAGTTGCAGGTTTCCTCCTGGCCAACAGCCCCCCCCCATTTCAATAGGGAGGGGTTATGTCCGGAGCGGTGGTCGCCTGGTTCCTGGTATGATGAGTAGCTGTCCCCCCTCTCCCCCTGGAGGGTTTCGGGGTGGACGTGGGCCCCTCCTTGGGATGGATGAACCCCTGGGTTCTCCTCCTTTCCGTCAGGCATCCCCCTTTCATCTGTCTCCCATCATACCCCCCCCTCTCCACTTATGCTGGGGCAATGTGGGTGGTCTGGTCAACCTCCTAGGATGGAGGCAGGGCACTGTACTGTTGATGGGGGGCCGGGGGAGGTTTACCTGGTGGGGGCTCCTGCCTGGGTCTGTCTTTGAGACCTAGGGATCTCTCCTGGGTCCCTGGGAGCCTAGTGGTGCCGCGCTATTTTGCTGTAGCCTATGTGTTTCTATGCACAGCGGCCATGTTTGTGTAGTCTGGCGGACATTTTATGGTGGTTTGCCATTGAAAATAGCAGCAGTCAAGACAGTGGAGCCCTGTGGGCGTGGATTTCGGTGGTGGGAGCGTCTCCTCATCCCTTGGTTCTGACTCCTGGATCTTTTCAATCCCTGATCACCGCATGTGGAGTGCAGAGTATCCTGATAGCTGCAGGTGACTGTTTCTGCTGTGTGATCCGATGGCAATCTCTCCCTCCCTGCTGAGGATCGCTTAGTGCTAGTCCCTGGCGATCGGGTGGTGCTGCCAGCGCAGTGGGAGTTGTCCTTTTGTAGTGTTTTACACTTTTTGTGGGGTTCCCCTGGTGACTCATGGAGTGTTTGGAGTACATCTCCTCACCTGACCACCTCTGAGGCTTCGGGGCCCTCGGGGTGCCAACCATCCATCAATGGACTGACGGCGGTCCCGGAGTCCTTTGTGTCCCGGGTGGAGGTGGTTTTCGGGTGACGGCGTTAACACTATGAGGAGTCCCTTTTCAAGAAGTGGGCTGTTCCACCTGTGGTGGACCCTCCAGTTTGCAGACAGAGCAAGGCAACCATGATTCCGGGTAAAGAGTCCCTGGCCTTTAGGGATCCGGCTGACAGGAAGGCGGAGGCTGTGGCCTGCAATATGTACACTCTGGCTGGTTCGGAACTGAGGCCCGTATTCACCATTGCCCTGGTGTTGCAAACTCTGTCCAAGTGGGCTAAACTTTAATGCCATGACCTGGAAGGAGGACAGCTCTCCCCTCCGTTTGCTGAGCTGGCAGACCAGCTGATCCAGGGGATGCATCATCATTAGACTTCTAAAAAGGCCAGACTTCTTAAAAGGCCTTGACTGATTTCCCTTTTCAAGGGGATCGCCTGTTTGGGGCTACCCTGGATGAGCTCATTAAAGGTCTCACAGGGGGAAAGAGTAATTTCCTTCCGCAGGCTACTAAGGGCAAGGAACCTCGTCATAGACGTGAGCCCTCCTTCTCGGCTTATAAGAAATTGTTTTGTCCCTCAGGGTCGACTGACAAGGGCTCGAAGCCTTTCAGGGCCTCTTCTGGAGGATCCAAATGAACCTGGTCTGGCAAGCCGAGAGCAGGCTTCTCCAGACCTGCGGACAAGGCTCATTCAGCATGAAGGTACGCCCTCACCCTTATCGGGGGTGGGGGGACATCTTCGTTGGTTTTTGGACCTGTGGACTTTCCTGGTGCAAGACAAGTGGAACAATTAGGTTGTTCGGTCCGGCTACAAGATCAAGTTTCACTCTTATTCCCCGGCAAGGTTCTTCCAACTTGCGTCTTTCCCCACGACCGTTTACAGGGTCTGTTTGGGGATGTACAAGACCTGTTGCTTCAAGGGGTGATTGTCCTGGTTCTGACTTTGGAAAGTTTTCAGGGTTTTTACTCAAACCTGTTTACAGTTCCCAGTAAGGAAGGCAAGGTGCATCCAATTCTGGACCTCAAGGCGCTGAACTGCTTTGTGTGGGTGCAGAAGTTCTGGATGGAGTCCATTCGCACGGTGGTGGCACCCCTGCATCAGGGGGATTTTTCCTCTATCGACATCAAGGACGCTTGCCTTCACATTCCATTATGTGCCGGTCACCAGCGCTTCCTCCACTTTGCCGTGGGAGTGGAGCATTATCAGTTTGTGGCGTTACCCTTTGGTCTCGCCTCTGCTCCTCGGGTCTTCACAAAATTGTTAGCCCCGTAGCTAACAAGAGTTGCTGCGCCAATGGGGGATCACGGTCCTTGGCTACTTGGACGACCTCCTTCTGTGAGAAGAGTCCCCTATTGCTCTGGTGGAAAACCTGGAAATCACCATACAAACTCTGAGGGAGTTTGGCTGGATTCTGAATTTTCAGAAGTCTGCTCTGATTCCATCCACAAAGCGGTACTATTTGGGTCTGACTCTGGATTTGGCATTAGCCAGAGTGCTCCTTCCTCTAGAAAAACTCCAGAAATTGCATGCTGCAATTTCTCTACTGCTGTCCAGCAGATGATCATCCCTCTGGACCTGCATGCGGGTGCTGGGCCCGATGGTGTCTACCTTTTTGAGGCAGTTCCGTTTCCACAGTTCCATACGAGGTCTCTGCAAAGAGAGATTCTGTCCAAATGGGACAAGACTCCGCAGTCCCTGATATGGTGGCTTTGTTCTCTGGTGCTTTGGCTGCGCAAATCCTTCCTCCCCTTGTATTGGACAGTGTTCACCACGGATGCCAGCCTATCCGGCTAGGGAGGTGTCTTTGGCAAAAATTCTGCTCAGGTGAACAGGACACTAGAGTCCAGACTACCGTTAAATGTCTTGTAACTCCGAGCGATCAGACTGTGCCTGTATCATTGGACGGATCGTCTTCGTGGATGTCCAGTGTGCATTCAATCGGACAATGCCATGGCCGTGGCTTATGGCAATCACCAAGGGGGCTCAAAAAGTGTCCTGGCAGCTCGGGAGGTAGCCGGAATTCTACGGTGGGCAGAACGGTTTGTTCCTGCACTCTCCACCGTATGCATTCCAGGGGTGGAAAACTGGAAGGCAGATTACTTCAGTCGGCAGGCGTTGGACCAAGGGAAGTGATCCCTTAATCCAGAGGGGTTTCATCAATTGTGTCTCTGGTGGGGCATCCCCCAAGTGGATCTGTGGGCGTCTCGGTTCAACAGAAAAGTGCAGAGGTTTGTGGCTCGGTCATAGGACCTTCTGGCAGACACCACAGACATGCTGGTGGCCCCATGGGGGTCAGTATCGTCTGATTTACGCCTCCCCCCCCCCCTCAAGCTTCTGTCAAGACTTCTACGCAGGATTGAGGCAGAAGGGATTCCAGACATCTTGGTGGCTCTGGACTAGCCTTGCCGGGCTTGGTACGCTGATCTGGTGCGGCTGGTCGCTGACGTTCCTTGAAAGCTTTCTCTCAGGGAGGATCTGCTGTCCTAAGGACTAATCTTCCATCCTGTTTTACATTCGCTGGCTTTGACGGCTTGGCTGTTGAACCCCAGGTGCTGAAGGATAGGGGTTTATCTTAGTCAGCGATTCCAATGCTGTTATAAGCTAGAAAATCTACTTCTAGGAAGATTTACCATCGTACGTGGAAGACATACATTACATGGTGTGAGTCTCTTGGGGGTTCATCCTCGCTCCTTCTCGGTGGCTCGGATTTTGACCTTCCTTCAACAGGGGGTTGAACAGAAATTAGCCTGGAGTACCATCAAGGGCCAAGTGTTCGCTTTGGGGTTCTTCAACGACCCTTGGTCACACACTCCCTGTTGTGTACCTTTCTTCAGAGTGCTTGACGTTTGGGTTCCTCCAGTGCGGTCCCCGTTGCCACCTTGGGACCTCAATTTGGTGCTTTTGGTCCTCCAGAAGCCTCCTTTTGAGAATCTTCGGGAGAGTTCCTGGCTTAAGCTGCCTCAGAAGGTGGCATTTTTGGTGGCTATCACCTCTGCGCACAGGGTGTCAGAATTGGTGGCGTTTTCCGGTCGTTCACCTTACTTGGTGCTTTACAGAGATAAGGTGGTTCTTAACCACAGTCTGTCGTTCCTCCCAATAGTTGTCTCTGATTTTCATTTGAATGAAAACATTGTGTTGCCTTCCCTGCGTCCCAGGCCGAAACATCTGTAGGAAATTGCCTTGCATGCCTTGGATGTGGTCGGGGCAATTAGGGTGTACCTGGCAGCTACGGATTCTTTTAGGAAGTCAGACTCACTATTTGTGCTCCGGGATGGGCCTCTGAAAGGGTTGTCCTATTCCTCTGTGACCATTTCTAGATGGATCAGACAGACAGTGTTTCAAAGAAATGTGTTAAAGTGTGCTATCCTAAAGGTGCTTATATACCATCAAAATAACTTTAATGAAATAAAATTATCTTCAACGAAAATAAGCAAATCACAAGGTGTAGTGATTCCATCAAAAATGAGGTGATGAACTTCTAAACACTGGGTCTAATTTTTAATTAAGTGGCTATAAAGAAATAGTTCATAGAAAAAAAAGTCCAGTGCCATGTAGGAAAAAAGAAGAGATGTTTCACTAACAGTGACCTAATGTAAATTAAATAGAATAGACTAACTACATCTTGTGTAAGTACTGGAAGCCACGTCTCCCAGCCTGCCACCAGCTGTTGACTGACAGCAGATCCTGGTGGGCACATAGCTGTAAACATAGCAAAGCATTATTACTAGTCTCACCCCACCTCTTTCTGCTCAGTGATGAGGAGAGATGGCAGTCATGTAACTTCTAATATAGTAAAGGGGGGATTTTTGATTTACCATAAAACCCATTTCTCTGATGTTCATTGTCGATCCAGCCCCTGATCTTCATAACCATTGGGTTATACAGCCCCCCACAGGAGTAGAACACTAGGCAGAAAGAATCTGGCTACGCCTATGGGTAGTCCCAGGGGGTATACTCCCCTCTTCCTGCTATAGGTACTCAGTTTTGTTACAAGCAGTGTCAGAAGAATTACAACTACACAGAAGGGTGGGTGCTGTGTCCGTCAATGAACATCAGAGAAATGGATTTTACGGTAAGTAAAAAATCCCATTTTTTTTTGGTCATTGGCAGACACAGCTCCTGATCTTCATAATAATTGGGATGTCCCAAAGCAGTGTTAAACATGAGGGGTGGGAACAGCAAAAAAAATCCCCCAGGCTAAACATTAGCCAACCAGGCAACAGGAGCTCAATCAAAACAACTGGAGACCACCTGAAAAAAAAAAAAAAAAAAAAAAACACCCTCAAAGAGGATCAAGTCTTCTAAGCAGCAGCCTGATAAAACTTGCAGCCAAAAGAAGCATCCGCACCTGCTAACACATCCACTTTATAGAACAATGTGAAAGTGTGCACCGATGACAAGGTGACCGCCTTGCAACCCTGCGTTACTGACATCTGTTGACGGAAGGCCCGGGAGGCACTGAGCGCCCGAGTAGAGTGCATCTTGACAGGGAAAGGAAGAACCTGACCCATGATGTAATAGGCCTGAATCGCTGTCTGGAAAAAAATGAATAAAGATGTGCTGATTAAAAAATAGATTGCTGCACTTAAGAATCCTGAATATTGGAAAATAGATGTGAGAAATGTGATAAAGTGCGCTATCCTAAAGGTGCTTATATACCATCAAAATAACTTGCATAATAACTAGAATAAAACTGCTTCAGGTGCTCTTAAAAAAATATCCTTGACACAGCAGCAGCTGGCTGCGAATAAGCAGCTCTAAGTGACCAAGCTCTCTAGTGTAGGATCATGATTCCCTTCTGTTCAGATTCTCAAGCCGACATCCTTGACACAGCAGCTGATAAGCTCCATGGATGAGGAACGTGCATGAGAAGAAAGGGGACTAATAGTGCATTATCTTCTAAAATTCAGTTTATTAATTAAAAGGTTACACTTACATCCAATCCTTGAAAACAAGCAAATGACACACAATGTGAGCAAACACGGCCGCCTGCAGTGCGGACCGTGTGAAGTGACAGGCGCTAGCTACTCCATCCGATGCGTTTCCCCCTCTGGCAGGCGTCAGCTGGGAATGGAGTGGACACTGCAGGTGGCCATGTTTGCCCACATTGTGTATTTTTTGCTCATATCCAAGGATTGGATGTAAGTGTAACATATTAATTAATAAGAATCAGAAAAAAGAATGAGTTCCCCTGTGGGTGGGACTTTTAAGGCACTGATATTTCAGAAAATACGCATAGGTAAAAATAACAAATGTCACTTTATTAAATGTAATTATACAAACAATTTTTAAAACATGAAAAATAGCAGCGGGCAAAGTTGGATATACATCACATTACAAAGTGAAGCGTTCACCATGAGACCCCCATAAATGAACACCCGACGCGTTTCGGAGACACACTCCTTCTTCAGGGGTGCCTTGGGAGGGTGGTCTGTGAATGATCAATGCAATTGTATGAATTATACATGTTGATAAATTCAATCTTACAAGAAAGAATAATGAAGTCAAAAATTATGCACTTACATGGTTCACTGTAATGGTTAAAACGAAAATGCCTGCCTGCACGGCTCAAAAACAGGACATGAACGGTGCCAGCGTGGGTTTATGGTAAGCCAATTAGATTTAATAGAATCGGTTTCAACCAAAAAAGAAGGAATTCTTTTGATTTGTAGAGTTGGAATCCAGTCAAGATTGCTTGCTCCCAAACCAATATGTCAGTCTGGGTGGGGACAGCTGAAATCCCAAAAAGAGGCAGTCCTGCTGGGCATAAGCCAGAAAAGGTTCGTGTTAGACAATATGTCATTTGACCAAGTCTAGGGACAAAGACAGAAAGCCCCCAAAAACAAGAAAGGGGGGGGGGGGAAATTCTGCCCGGGGATCGCCCACTGATATGGCTGACAAATTCTGTAAGGTGAAAAAAGTTGATCCTGGAGGCCTCACTGTTCCTCAAAACATGCCCAGTAAAACATTAAATATAAGAAAAAGAAATATATGTATATAGTACAATTGTTTCTCTGTATCAGTGTTGCAGCTATCTCGGAAACAGTGGGGCCAGCAAGGATACATATCACAGAACAGAGTTGTCCAAAAGGAAAATTGTAAGTGAAAATACCTTTTTGAGTCCAGACTTGGCCAAGTAAATCAAACGGCAGAATAGATGTTTCTCCACGCTCGGCAAAGGAACATATGGGTCCGACGCCGGGCGTGGAGTATAAATAGGGAGGTTTTAATCAGCTGAGAACAGTCTCAGCTGGACGGCTATAGCGTCCAGCTGACCGCCAAAAGGATTTCCTGAGTCACATGGACCGGACCCACCCCCTAACGGAAGAGATCCGGCGGAAGTGAAGAGTTAACCTCACCGCCGGAAATGATCCGGCGGAAGTGACGTCGGCCCGTGCGTCTCACCGACACGGCTCGGACTTCCGCCAACGTTGAGAGCGTCGGACGGAGTCCGTTGGGCATGCGCAATGGGATTAACCCATTGTCCAGTTGTAAAGGACTGCTGCCATCATTGGCGGACGTCACAAGGTGGCGTTCGCCTTGCCGTGCCGGGCTGTACCCATAGCATTAGCAGAGAAAATAGCTCTCTGCTCACAAAACTTGACAAAAAATGAGGATTCATATCAAAAATGTATATTACCGATCTATTAAAGACATTGTAATGGTTCAAAACATGTCTATATATAGATTGTCAATCATTTAAGCAGGGATAAAGAGAAAACAAAAACAAAATATTGGCATCCATAATTCCACGGAGGCAGGTAGATGTTCCTGTAAAAATCACAAAACAACATGTTTAATACAATGAGGCAATCACACAGATTAAATAATTATTTAAATTATTATTTAATTATTATTTAATCTGTGTGGTTGCCTCATTGTATTAAACATGTTGTTTTGTGATTTTTACAGGAACATCTACCTGCCTCCGTGGAATTATGGATGCCAATATTTTGTTTTTGTTTTCTCTTTATCCCTGCTTAAATGATTGACAATCTATATATAGACATGTTTTGAACCATTACAATGTCTTTAATAGATCGGTAATATACATTTTTGATATGAATCCTCATTTTTTGTCAAGTTTTGTGAGCAGAGAGCTATTTTCTCTGCTAATGCTATGGGTACAGCCCGGCACGGCAAGGCGAACGCCACCTTGTGACGTCCGCCAATGATGGCAGCAGTCCTTTACAACTGGACAATGGGTTAATCCCATTGCGCATGCCCAACGGACTCCGTCCGACGCTCTCAACGTTGGCGGAAGTCCGAGCCGTGTCGGTGAGACGCACGGGCCGACGTCACTTCCGCCGGATCATTTCCGGCGGTGAGGTTAACTCTTCACTTCCGCCGGATCTCTTCCGTTAGGGGGTGGGTCCGGCCCATGTGACTCAGGAAATCCTTTTGGCGGTCAGCTGGACGCTATAGCCGTCCAGCTGAGACTGTTCTCAGCTGATTAAAACCTCCCTATTTATACTCCACGCCCGGCGTCGGACCCATATGTTCTTTTGCCGAGCGTGGAGCAACATCTATTCTGCCGTTTGATTTACTTGGCCAAGTCTGGACTCAAAAAGGTATTTTCACTTACAATTTTCCTTTTGGACAACTCTGTTCTGTGATATGTATCCTTGCTGGCCCCACTGTTTCCGAGATAGCTGCAACACTGATACAGAGAAACAATTGTACTATATACATATATTTCTTTTTCTTATATTTAATGTTTTACTGGGCATGTTTTGAGGAACAGTGAGGCCTCCAGGATCAACTTTTTTCACCTTACAGAATTTGTCACCCATATCAGTGGGCGATCCCCGGGCAGAATTTCCCCCCCCCCCCTTTCTTGTTTTTGGGGGCTTTCTGTCTTTGTCCCTAGACTTGGTCAAATGACATATTGTCTAACACGAACCTTTTCTGGCTTATGCCCAGCAGGACTGCCTCTTTTTGGGATTTCAGCTGTCCCCACCCAGACTGACATATTGGTTTGGGAGCAAGCAATCTTGACTGGATTCCAACTCTACAAATCAAAAGAATTCCTTCTTTTTTGGTTGAAACCGATTCTATTAAATCTAATTGGCTTACCATAAACCCACGCTGGCACCGTTCATGTCCTGTTTTTGAGCCGTGCAGGCAGGCATTTTCGTTTTAACCATTACAGTGAACCATGTAAGTGCATAATTTTTGACTTCATTATTCTTTCTTGTAAGATTGAATTTATCAACATGTATAATTCATACAATTGCATTGATCATTCACAGACCACCCTCCCAAGGCACCCCTGAAGAAGGAGTGTGTCTCCGAAACGCGTCGGGTGTTCATTTATGGGGGTCTCATGGTGAACGCTTCACTTTGTAATGTGATGTATATCCAACTTTGCCCGCTGCTATTTTTCATGTTTTAAAAATTGTTTGTATAATTACATTTAATAAAGTGACATTTGTTATTTTTACCTATGCGTATTTTCTGAAATATCAGTGCCTTAAAAGTCCCACCCACAGGGGAACTCATTCTTTTTTCTGATTCTTCATTCGGGATGTGGCACGTTAGGGACCACTCTACATAACCTACACATGTTTATTAATTAATAAGCGGCATTTTACAAGGTAATGCACTATTAGTCCCCTTTCTTCTCATGCACGTTCCTCATCCATGGAGCTTATCAGCTGCTGTGTCAAGGATGTCAGCTTAAGAACCTGAACAGAAGGGGATCGTGATCCTACACTGGAGAGCTTGGTCACTTAGAGCTGCTTATTCGCAACCTGCTGCTGCTGTGTCAAGCATATAGGCTTGAGAACCTGAATTGAAAGGGATCGTGATCTTACACTGGAAAGCTTGGTCATTCAGAGCTGCTTATCCGCAGCCTGCTGGTAAGCGGCCATTGCTTATCTTCACACTTGGGTGGATTTTTAGAGCACCTGGAGTTTTATTCTATTTAATTTACATTGTGTCACTGGTAGTGAAACGTCTTTTCTTTTTTTTCTTCATGGGACTGGACTTTGTTTTTCTGTGAACTGTTTCTTTATAGCCACTTTATTTAAAATTAGACCCAGAGTTTATCACCTCATTTTTGATGGAATCACTACACCTTATTATTTGTTATTTGTTTATTTTCGTTGAAGATAACTTTATTTCATTGAAGTTATTTTGATGGTATATAAGCACCTTTAGGATAGCACACTTTATCACATGTCTCACATCTATTTTCCAATATTCAGGATTCTTAAGTGCAGCAATCCATTTTTTAATCAGCACATCTTTATTAAGTTTTTTCCAGACAGTGATTCAGGCCTATTACATCATGGTTCAGGTTCTTCCTTTCCCTGTCAAGGCACACTCTACTCGGGCGCTCAGTGCCTCCCGGGCCTTCCGTCAACCGATGTCAGTAATGCAGGGTTGCAAGGCAGTCACCTTGTCAGTGCACACTTTCACAAAGTTCTATAAAGTGGATGTGTTGGCATCTGCGGAGGCTTCTTTTGGCTGCAAGTTTTATCAGGCTGCTGATTAGAGGACATGATCCTCTTTGAGGGTGTTTTTTTTTGTTTTTTGTTTTTTCAGGTGGACTCCAATTGTTTTGATTGAGCTCCTGTTGCCTGGTTGGCTAATGTTTAGCCTAGGGAAATTTTTTTGCTGTTCCCACCCCTCATGTTTAACACTGCTTTGGGACATTCCAATGGTTATGAAGATCGGGAGCTGTGTCCGCCAATGAATGAAAGAGAAATGGGATTTTTTACTTACCGTAAAATCCATTTCTCTGATGTTCATTGACGGACATAGCACCCACCCTTCTATGTAGTTGTAATTCTTCTGACACTGCTTGTAACAAAATTGAGTACCTATAGCAGGGAGCGGGGAGTGTACCCCCTGGGACTACCCATAGGCATAGCCAGATTCTTTCTGTCTAGTGTCCTACTCCTGTAGGGGGCTGAATAACCCAATAGTTATGAAGATCAGGGGCTGTATTCGCCAATGAACATCAGAGAAATGGGTTTTATGGTAAATAAAAAATCCCCCCCCCCCTCCCTTTACTTTATTAGAAGTCACATGACTGACATCTCTCCTCCTTATCACTGAACAGCAAGAGGTGGGGTGAGACTAGTAATAATGCTTTGCTATGTTTACAGCTATGCTCCCAACAGGATCTGCTGTCAGTCCACAGCTGGTGGCAGGCTGGGAGACATGGCTTCCAGTACTTACACAAGGTGTAATCTAGAAGGCAAATTTTCAAAAAGTTATATTGCAGGAATTAATTTTAGTCCTTAGAAGGATTTTAGAAATAACAATCTTATTGTATAATAATTTCAAATAATGTTTTCTTTTTTTGTTTTTTAAATGTTACTCATTTTTATGTAGGAGGAAGTGGAACCATTTCCAGGTGAAGGTGAAAACTTTTTACAACAGCTCTACAAGTTTATGGAAGACAGAGGTGAGAATCTATGATTTCATATATTGTATGTTTTTATAAAAAGCCATAACATTAACCACTTGCCTACTGGGCACTTTTACCAATTTTCAGATTTCAGTGCTGTCACACTTTGAATGACAATTGCGCGGTCATGCAACACTGTACCGAAACAACATTTTTTATCATTTTATTTGAGACTTCTTTCTATTTAATCACCACTGTGTGTTTTATTTATTTTTTTGCTAAACAGTTAAAAAAGACCAATGTCAATGATTAGGGATGGGCGGAACCCCTCCTGATTGGTTCACAACAGAACAGGGGAAATGTTCTAACCCGAACGGCGAACCCTATTTAAGTTGGGAGCTCAACGGAAAAATCTAAAGTTTACATTTTGAAGACTTATTTGCAAGTAATTGGCCATAAAAGTGGTATGGGGGTCTGGGTACTGCCCTTGGGGGACATGGATCAATACAAAAAAAATTGTAAAAACAAACGTTTTTTTTCAGGAGCCGTGATTTTATTGATGCTTAAAGTGCAGCAATAAAAAATGAAAATATTCTTTTTATATATATATATATACAGTGGGTACGGAAAGTATTCAGACCGCCTTAAATTTTTCACTCTTTGTTATATTGCAGCCATTTGCTAAAATCATTTAAGTTCATTCTTCTTCCTCGTGAATGTACACACAGCTCCCCATACTGACAGAAAAACACAGAATTGTTGACATTGTTGCAGATTTATTAAAAAAGAAAAACTGAAATATCACATGGTCCTAAGTATTCAGACCCTTTGCTGTGACACTCATATATTTAACTCAGGTGCTTTCCATTTCTTCTGATCATCCTTGAGATGGTTCTACACCTTCATTTGAGTCCAGCGGTGTTTAATTATACTGATTGGACTTGATTAGGAAAGCCACACACCTGTCTATATAAGACCTTCCAGATCACAATGCATGTCAGAGCAAATGAGAATCATGAGGTCAAAGCAACCACCTGAAGAGCTCAGAGACAGAATTGTGGCAAGGCACAGATCTGGCCAAGGTTACAAAAAGATTTCTGCTGCACTTAAGGTTCCTAAGAGCACAGTGGCCTCCATAATCCTCAAATAAAAGATGTTTGGGACGACCAGAACCCTTCCTAGAGCTGGCCGTCCGGCCAAACTGAGCTATCGGGGGAGAAGAGCCTTGGTGAGAGAGGTAAAGAAGAACCCAAAGATCACTGTGGCTGAGCTCCAGAGATGCAGTCAGGAGATGGGAGAAAGTTGTAGAAAGTCAACCATCACTGCAGCCCTCCACCAGTCGGGGCTTTATGGCAGAGTGGCCCGACGGAAGCCTCTCCTCAGTGTAAGACACATGAAAGCCCACATGGAGTTTGCTAAAAAACACCTGAAGGACTCCAAGATGGTGAGAAATAAGATTCTCTGGTCTGATGAGACCAAAATATAACTTTTTGGCCTTAATTCTAAGCGGTATGTGTGGAGAAAACCAGGCACTGCTCATCACCTGTCCAATACAGTCCCAACAGTGAAGCATGGTGGTGGCAGCATCATGCTGTGGGGGTGTTTTTCAGCTGCAGGGACAGGACGACTGGTTGCAATCGAGGGAAAGATGAATGCGGCCAAGTACAGGGATATCCTGGACAAAAACCTTCTCCAGAGTGCTCTGGACCCCAGACTGGGCCGAAGGTTTACCTTCCAACAAGACAATGACCCTAAGCACACAGCTAAAATAACGAAGGAGTGGCTTCACAACAACTCCGTGACTGTTCTTGAATGGCCCAGCCAGAGCCCTGACTTAAACCCAATTGAGCATCTCTGTAGAGACCTAAAAATGGCTGTCCACCAACGTTTACCATCCAACCTGACAGAACTGGAGAGGATCTGCAAGGAGGAATGGCAGAGGATCCCCAAATCCAGGTGTGAAAGACTTGTTGCATCTTTCCCAAAAAGACTCCTGGCTGTAGTTGATCAAAAGGGGGCTTCTACTAAATACTGAGCAAAGGGTCTGAATACTTAGGACCATGTGATATTTCAGTTTTTCTTTTTTAATAAATCTGCAACAATGTCAACAATTCTGTGTTTTTCTGTCAGTATGGGGTGCTATGTGTACATTCATGAGGAAGAAGAATGAACTTAAAGCGGAGTTCCACCCTGGTTTTTTTTTTTTTTTTTTTTTTAATACCCCCGGGACAGTTAGGGCTAGTACATTCCACAATGGCTAGCCTCTGATCTGTCCCGGGTTGCACTTACCTGTTAGGACAAATTCTTACCTTGCAAACGTCTTGTCCAGCGCTGCCATCTCAGATGTGGGCAGCTTGAAGCCAGCGAGATCCCCTTCGGCGTCTTCTTCCGCCTTCTTTGGTCCCACGATACTCTGCGCCGGCCCCGATGTCACTTCCGGGTCGCGCGCGTCATCCCTCTACAGCTTCTGGGCCTGCCCAGAAGCTGTTTAGAAGGGGATGATGCGCGCGACCCGGAACTGACGTCGGGGCCGAGGCACGCGCAATGATTCCTGGGAGCTATGACGTTCAGCTCTTAGGAATCATTGCAGAGCCAGGAAGTGACGACGGGCCGCGGCCGAGGAAGAAGGAAGTAAGGTAAGTATTTTTTCTTCGCTACGAGGTAAGTAAAAAAAAAAAAAAATATGCGATTATCCATTTCTTTTTCAGGTGACCCGGAGCGAGAAGATGGAGGTAAGTATAAAAATAGGGTGGAACTCCACTTTAAATGATTTTAGCAAATGGCTGCAATATAACAAAGAGTGAAAAATTTAAGGGGGTCTGAATACTTTCCGTACCCACTGTATATAGTGCCTTGGGGGGTCCTGTTAATGTGCCTATAAAGTGGCACATCTGTAGCAGGTATAGATCAGCAAAAATAAAATTTTTAAAGAAAAAAAACGAGTCAGATCACATTTAAAATGACTCGCAGTTACAATTGCCACCTCCCGGCTATAAAAAAAATTTAAGGATGAAAGGGAATGGGGTCCCCCCCCAGTCCATACCAGGCCAAAAAAAATAAATAAAATAAATGACGTGCGCCCCCCCAAATCAAAACCAGACTCTTATCCAGCATGCAGCTTGGCAGGTCAGGAAAGGGGAGGGGACGAGCGGGCATCCCTCCCCCATCTGAACCATACCAGGCCCCATGTCCTCAACATGAGGGGGGAGGGGACAATGGCCTCTTCCCGACAACCCTGGGCTGTGGTTGTCGGGGTCTGCGGTATCGGAATCTTAAAAAGGCTGCCCCCAGATCCCACCCCCCCATGTGAATGGGTAATCGGGTACATCATACCCCTACCCATTCATCAAAAGTGTGTACAAAAATAAAAAACACACGAGTTTTTGAAATGTCCTTTATTCAAACATAGAAATTAGTGTCCCCCCGATGTCAATCACGCCACCTGCCCACCCGAAAAAAGAAAAAAAGCCTCCGCTTTTGTTGAACGCTTCCCGCGGTTTGACAGTTCTTATATAGGGGATGGTCAGGGCCACACCAGTGACGACCCAGCATGCACTAGTCTGTAAAGTCACGAAAGGGTGGGACCACCCAGGAAGGTCACCTGTGTTGCCCCGCCCATTCCCTATATAAGAACTGTCAAACTGTGAATCGGCTGACTGCAGGAAGCGTTCTATGAGAGCAGAGCTTTTTTCTCTTACGTCCTCTGACCGTCGCCGCCCACTCATACAGTCTTCACCAATGGGTATTGACTTCCTCTCCACAGGAGTAGCTAGGCATAAGACTTGTTAAAAACAAAAGCATTTAACACTGGTCAATACCCCCCCTGCAGTAGCCATCCCAACTCAGTTTGTCTTCTGCCTAGCGTTAGGAGTAGATAGGCTTCCCTGTGCTGGAGCTACAGTCTCAGCCTTCTAATCTTTTCTTATGGTTTTTATTTCCAAGAATGTCAGTTTTTTCCATGTGTTCACCCTGGCATTAGGAACGACCCATCCCTGTTCGGAGCAGGGATGCAGCCTGTGAGGTGGCTACCTCACTGGACGCATCTGCGGTTCAGTGCTGCAGTGTCCTGTGTTTTGGCTGATGGCATTCCCTTTCATCTGAGGGCAGCGGCTTTCCGTTTAATAGAGGCACCCCACGCTATCCGGTACAGGTAAGTACTTTCTGTGTGGGGCCTCTGTCTGGGGTGGCAGTCCTGTGTGCTGTGTGTCCCCTCATGTCTGTGCGTTTGTGGGGCTCCCTGATGCGATCCCTGCGGGGGTCTTTTTTATTGCACTGCTGGCGCTGTGTGGGCTTGGGGGCCCCTCTCCTGTGTCACTTCGGTGTTTGGAGGTGCAGACTATGTGTGCGGCGGCTGCTGCGGGTAAAAACCGCGTGGTTCGCCATTTTAGGTGTGGGCAGCATGTCTGGCTTCACTATGGGCTTTTTCAACAGCTTCTATGTAGTGGTTTTGGCGCCATCCGGCGCCATCTTGTGTGTGGCAAAACGATCGTTCCGAGCACATGTCGGCGGCCATCTTGCCGAAGCCTCCCATTACTTCCTATTTCCCTTGGCCTGCAGCATATAGTTCAGCCTCTGGCGACCTCACTTCCTTTTCCTCTGGAGCAGCGATCGGTGTGGTAACACTCTGTGGGGCTCTGCAGACTGTCCTTTCCATATTTACTCTGTTTTTATCCCTTCTGGCTCCGTTTTGTCCCTGTAGGGGGTCTGTGTACACAGTCTATATAGCGGTGGGCTGCGTGGTCCGCAGCGCTCTTAAAGGGCCAGTACCTTTAAAATTTTGTTTCTGCAATGGAATCTCAGGACAGCAAATTCCCCCCAGCCTTGGTGGGTGACCCCAGTTCTGCTGAACCCCCCATTCTACCTAATTTGGCCGCTGTGTGGCGACTTTAGAGTCCAAAATGGAGGTGCTGATGGCTGAACGAGCTGCTAGAAAAAGGCCTAGGATATCTTTCTCTTCTGATTCAGATGGTGGTGTGGCTGCTGTGGGTGGCATGCCCTTTTCAGGGTCTCGCTCCTCTCAGGACCCCCTGGGATCTGAGGGGGAGGCAGAGGTGGAGGGAGTAGATGATTCTCCCCCGGGGTCGCCTGAAGAACGCACAGCTATGGATGCGTTGATTTCTTCTGTTAAAGAAACACTACATTTGGAGGATGAGCCCAATCCTCCGGGCATTGTGTCCTCTTTTGGTACACATAGGTCCTGCAAGTTGGCGCAGGTTTTTCCCTGCCCCGCTGAGTTTCATCACACAGTGATTGAACAATGGCGCAGTTTGAAACGCCCTTTCACGGTGCCTAAATGGTTTTAACTGCTCTACCCCTTTGTGCCTTCTACGGATTCGCGCTGGTGTGTGGCTCCCCAGGTGGATCACACTGTGGCCGTGTTAAACAAGGCTACTTTGGTTCCCACTGAGGATACCCTGGTGTTCTGGGATCCTACGGACAGGAGATTGGAGTCTCTGGCCCGCCATGCCTACATGGTGGCGGGTTCCATGCTCAAACCTATTTTCGCTTCTGTCATGGTGGCTCAGGTCGTGGCGGATTGGACTAAGGTGCTTAGACGCACTCTCGCGTCTGCTTCTGCCCCACCTGCCACGCTGGACATGGTGGACCAAATTAATCAAGGGGTCATGTATTTGTGCGATGCGGCCTTGAATGAGGCCCCTTTGGCTGCGCGCCTGTCTAGTGTCGCGGTACACAACCGTCGACTGATCTGGTTGAAGAGCTGGTCGGCTGACCAGACATCACGGAAAACAGTGGCTGATTTTCCTTATGCAAGGTCACGCCTTTTTTGGTGAGGCCTTAGATACTTTGGTGAAAGGAGTCACTGGGGACAAAAGCACTCTGCTGCCCCAGAATCCGAAGAACAAGCCTTTTCGCGGTAAGCGGGGTCCCGCCTTTGGACCCAATCAGGGGTCCTTTCGTGCCTTCAAGACACAAAACAAGGGCAAACCCTTCAAGGGCCAAGGTGGCCAGAAAAAGCCCTGGGCGGGCAAGCAAAAGACCGGCCACGCCGGTGCGGCGGCTTAACCCGCCTCTGCCTGAAGGGACGCCCTCACCCGTTTCAGTGGTGGGGGGGACGTTTGCGCGGTTTCCTCCAACCTAGGCTGCTCCGAATTCCGGACAGGTGGGATCAGGAAATCATTCGATCGGGATACAAGATCGAATTCCTTTCGCGGACGGCGGACAGATTCTTTCCCTCAAATCTTCATTTGACCCCAGGGCGGTTACAGGACCTGCATCAAGCGGTGCAGGATCTCCTTGCCCAGGGGGGGATTGTCCCGGTGCCTCATCGGGACAGGTTTACTCGAATCTGTTCACTGTGCCCAGAAAGGAGGGCAAGGTATGTCCGATCCTGGACTTGAAAGCTCTGAACCGCTTCGTGCGGGTTCGAAAGTTCCGTATGGAATCTCTCCGCTCGGTGGTGGCCTCCCTGAGTCCAGGGGAATTCCTGGCCTCCATTGGCCTAAAGGATGCGTACCTGCGCATTCCCATTTTCGAGGGTCATCAGAGGTACCTCAGGTTCGCCATAGCGGAGGACCATTATCAGTTCGTAGCGTTGCCTTTCGGTCTCGCTTCGGCTCCAAGGGTCTTTACCAAAGTGCTGGCGCCTGTTTTTGGCCTGTTGAGGGCACAGGGCATTGCGGTCTTGGGATATCTGGATGATCTCCTGTTAAGATCGAGTGCCAGTCAGAGCCTGTTGCTCGATCTGTCGACTACGGTACAGACGCTCCAGGAGTTCGGTTGGACCATCAACGTTCAGAAGTCGACTTTGTCTCCTTCGGTTCTTCTTCCTTATTTGGGAATGGTTCTGGACTCTGCTCAAGCGAAGGTATTTCTGCCGGAGGACAAGCTCCGGACCCTTCAGAACGAGATCAGGTCTCTCGGGGACAATGAATCCTCGTCACTCAGGACCTGTTAGCGGTGCCTGGGGTTGATGGTATCAGCCTTCGAGGCGATACCATTTGCTCAGTTTCACACGTGGTCTCTCCAAGATACTGGCCAGGTGGGACAGGCTACCTGAGTCCTTGGATCTGAGTGTCTCGTTGAGTCGGCAGACCAGAATGGATCTTCTGTGGTGGCTTCAGTCCCCGGCTGTGTCGGAAGGAAAATCCTTCCGTCCGTTACTGTGGACGGTGATTACAACGGATACCAGCCTGTCAGGCTGGGGTGGAGTCCTAGGTAACCTGTCTGCCCAGGGCACTTGGTCGGAGGAGGAATCCTCTCTTCCAATCAACATCTTGGAATTGAGGGCGATCAAACTGTGTCTCTTCCAGTGGTCGGGTCGACTTCGGGGCCGTCCTGTATGGGTACAGACGGGCAATGCTACCGCGGTAATAGAAAGTGAAAATAATCAGCGCAATCCCTATATAAATAATACAAGTGATGAACACAAAGCTGCACGCAATCAGTGCCAAACACAAAACACCCACAGTAATGAATAAATAATATTGCTGCGCTAAGTGAATATAAAAAATCGCTTAATAAAATATAATATTGTGACAAGAAATAAATATAATGATCATAAATTAATATGAATCAACCAAAACGTGATATTGAATGTCCCAATAACACAGTGTAAATAAAGTGACTTAGTATTAATGTGATAAAAGTCCCAATACACAGTGCAATTTCAGTGGCAAAATGAATAAACAAATCTTCATCTGTGCATAAAGTGCTGCATGCTTCACTCCAAGTGCTCCAGTGACAAATAGTGAGATTAGCAGCTCACCTCAAATAAAGACTCAAATGAGTATAAACTATCTAAAAATACTATTAGTATTTTTCCGGGTTGCAGTGCCTGTGTGTATAGCCATGGGGGACGAGCTGGAGCGATTCCATACATAACCTGAGAGATTGGTTGAAGGTGGAGGCAGAAGGGCTCACCAGGCGACCGTGAATGTTTACCTTTATGCCAGTTTAGACTCATTTATTAAGCGATTTTTTATATTCACTTAGCGCAGCAATATTATTTATTCAATGCTTCCGCGGTGGCTTACATCAAACACCAAGGGGGCACCAGGAGTGCCCGGGCAGCCCGGGAGGTGACCGACATTCTGTCTTGGGCCGAGACTCATGTCCCGGCGATTTCGGCAGTTCACATTCCGGGTGTGGAGAATTGGCAGGCAGATTATCTGAGCCGCCAGACCCTGGATCAGGGGGAATGGTCCCTACACCCGGAGGTCTTCCAAATGCTGTGTGCGAAGTGGGGATCCCAGGACGTGGATCTGTTCGCGTCTCAGCTAAACCACAAGGTGAAAAGGTTTGAGGCAAGAACGCGCGATTCTCTGGCGGACGCCTCGGATGCGCTGGTGGCCCCTTGGCATCAGTATCGTCTGATGTATGCCTTGCCTCCGCTCAGTTGTTATCCAGGTTCCTTCGCAGGTTGGCCTCGGAACTGAACTTGGTGATTCTGGTGGTACCGGACTGGCCACGCCGGTCTTGGTACGCGGACATCGTTCACCTAGCAGTCGCACCTCCTTGGCGGCTGCCAATGCGGGAAGATCTACTGTCTCAGGGACCGATCTTCCATCCTGCTTCACAGTCGCTTGCTTTAACGGCCTGGCTGTTGAAAGCCAGGTCCTGAGAGACAGAGGTCTCTCCCCAGAGGTCATTCCTACCTTAATCAAGGCTAGAAAAGCCTTGTCTGGTAAAATTTATTACCGTACCTGGAAAGCTTATTTTGCCTGGTGTGAGTCCAGGGGGTTTTCTCCTTGTTCATACTCGGTGACGAGAGTGTTGGCTTTCCTCCAGTCTGGTGTGGACCAGCGCCTGGCGCTGGCCACGATAAAGGGCCAGGTATCTGCACTGGCTGTTCTTTTTCAACGCCCTGTGGCATCTCATTCCTTAGTTCGCACCTTCATTCAAGGTGTGCGACATTTGGCCCCTCCCCGGAGGGAGCCTTTACCTCCATGGGACTTGAACTTGGTTCTGTCCGTGTTACAGCATACTCCCTTTGAAAACATCCGGGAGATATCGTTACCTCTGCTGTCTAAGAAGGTTGCCTTTCTAGTGGCGATCACTTCGGCTCGCAGGGTGTTGGAGTTAGCGGCGTTGTCTTGCTGCTCTCCTTACCTGGTGGTTCATAAGGATAAGGTGGTCTTGCGACCTAACCCATCTTTTCTCCCAAAAGTGGTGTCTGATTTTCACCTACCTATCTACCAAACTGAGTTGGGGTGGCTACTGCAGGGGGGTATTGACCAGTGGGACAGTGGTGTGTCTATGTTAAATGCTTTTGTTTTTAAGTCTTATGCCTAGCTACTCCTGTGGAGAGGAAGTCAATACCAATTGGTGAAGACTGTATGAGTGGGCGGCGACTGTCGGAGGACTCAGAGAAAGGAATTTTACGGTAAGATTTTACAAAAATTGCCCCCCCCCCCCGCCCCAGAAAACCCCCCTATGTTGAGGGCATGTGGCCTGGTATATTTCAAGAGGGGGGGGGGGGTTCTCGCCCGTCCCCTCCCATTTCCTGACTTGCCAGGCTGCGTGCTCAGATAAGGGTCTGGTATGGATTTTGAGGGGGATCCTATGCCGTTTTTTCCCCTAATTTTTTAATCGCCCGTAGCTGGAAATTGTAACCACAATTCATTTTAAATGTGATTTGACTCTTTTTTTTTTTTCTTTAGAAATGTCAGTTTTGCTGTAGCAAGATCTATACATGGTACAGATGTGCCACTTTACAGACACATTAAGGGGGGCCCCCAGGCACTATATTTTAATGATTTTTAAAAAAAAAAATTCCCGGCACTTTTTTTTTCCCGCTGTCAGTGGGGAAACCTTTTGACAGCTTATGACTCATTGATTGTTAAAGACACTGCGGCAGGCTTCCTGGCCCTGCTCCTTAACAACCAGCTTATACTGCGTCCTGATTGGGCAAAGCTTTGCCTAATCAGGGGACAGGACAGCAATTTACGAGTGTTCAGTGAATGGCAAATGTTCAGCCCGAACTCATGCTTGGGCCAAGCCATTCACCCATCCCTATCATTGAGCTCACATCCGACTCACAAGAAGAAACGACACTTTGCTACAATGTAAAGCAGTGAGTGTACAGCTTGTATAACAGTGTAAATTTGCTGTCCCCTTACATTAATGTCCAAACCGCTGGCAACAAAAGTGAGTACACCCCTAAGTTAAAATGTCCAGATTGGACGCAAAGTGTCAATATTTTGTGTTGCCACCTTTATTTTCCAGTAATTGCCTTAACCCTCTTGGGCATGGAGTTCCCCAGAGCTTCACAGGTTGCCACCGGAGACCTCTTCCACTCCTGCATGAGGACATCACAGAGATATTGGATGTTAGAGACCTTGAGCTCCTCCACCTTTCATTTGACGATGCCCCACAGATGCCCAATAGGGTTTAGGTTTGGAGACATGCTTGACCGGTCCATCACCTTTACCCTCAGCTTCTTTAGCAAGGCAGTGGTCGTCTTGGAGGTGTGTTTGGAGTCATTATCATTGGAATACTGTCTTGCGGCCCAGTCTCCAAATGGAGGGGATCATGCTCTGCTTCAGTATGTCACAGTACATGTTGGCATTCTTGGTTCCCTCAATGAACTGTAGCTCTCCAGTGCTGGCAGCACTCATGCAGCCCCAGACCATGACACTTCCATTACACCACCATGTTTGACTGTAGGCAAGACACACTTGTCTTTGTACTCCTCACCTGGTTGCCGCCACACATGCTTTACACCATCTGAACCAAATAAGTTTATCTTGGTTCCATCAGACCACAGGACGTGGTTCCTATAATCCATGTCCTTCTTCTGCTTGTGCTCAGCAAACTATTTGCTGGCTTTCTTGTGCATCATCTTTAGAAGAGGCTTCCTACTGGGACAACAGCCATGCATACCAATTTGATGCAGTGTGCCGCATATGGTCTGAGCACTGACAGGTTAACCCCCTCACCTTCAACCTCTGTAGCAATGCTGGCATCACTCATACGTCTATTTCCCAAAGACAACCTCTGGAAATGACGCCGAGCACGTGCACTCAACTTCCTTGGTCGACCATGGCAAGGCCTGATCTGAGTGTAACCTGTCCTGGTAAACGGCTGTATGGTCTTGGCCACCGTGCTGCAGCTCAGTTTCAGGGTCTTGGCAATCTTCTTATAGTCTAGGCCATCTTTATGTAGAGCAACAATTCTTTTTTTTCAGATCCTCAGCGAGTTCTTTGCCATGAGGTGCCATGTTGAACTTTTAGTGACCAGTATGAGAGAATTCAACACACCTGCTCCCCATTCACACCTGAGACCTTGTAACACTAACGAGTCACATGACACCAGGGAGGGAAAACACATTTGCGTGGAAACAGACCTAATATAATAGCCAATATGTTGTTAACCACTTGCCGACTGCGCACAGTATATTTACTGTGGCAGTCAGCCCCTCACAGGCAGAGCGACGTAGGTCTACGTCGCTAGCCTGTGAGGCTCTGGGGAGCGAGCGCGCGCCCGCGGAGGCGCGCTCCCGCGCGGTCACGGACCCCCCCGCGCGTGTGACTGGCGGACCCGATGTCCGCCGGTCACTCGGCGATCGTCGGGGGAGAGGGAGAAAGTCAGGCGGCTTGTGTAAACAAGCCACCTGTCATTCTCCTCGGTGTAAAGACACTGATCACACGGATCTACTATGTAGAACCGTTGATCAGTGTCCTTACAGCTCAAGCCACAGCCAATCACAGTAGAAAGCACGCCCCTAGGGACACACACAGCCCCTCCCTCCCAAATAAAGTTAACCCCTTCACTACCAGTGTATTTTTACAGTAACAGTGCATATGTATAGCACTGATTACTGTAGAAATGTCACTGGTAACCCCAAAAGTGTCAAAAATGTCAGTCAAGGGTCAGATCTGTCCACCCCAATGTCGCAGTACCGCAAAAAAAATCGCAGATCGCCGCCATTACGCGTTAAAAAAAAAAACAACAAAAATGACAAAAATCTTTCCCTTTGTTCGTTAACGCGATAAGTTTTGCGCAAACCAATAAAAATAAGTTTTTTGCGATTTTTTTTTACCAAACATATGTAGCATAAAACAAATTGGCCGAAAATGTTAAAAAATTTAGATTTTTACATTTTTTTTTTGGGGAATTTCATATAATAAAATGTGAAAAATATTGTTATCTTTGCAAAATTTACGCTCTTTTTTTGTTTATAGCGCAAAAAGTAAAAATCGCACAGGTGATCAAATACCACCAAAAGAAAGCTCTGTTTGTGGGAAAAAAAGGACGTCAAATTCGTTTAGGTACAGCATCGCACGACCGCGCAATTGTCCATTAAAGTCACGCAGTGCCAAATCGCAAAATACCCCCTGGTCGTTTAGCAGGAAAATCCTTCAGGGCTAAAGTGGTTAAGATAACATAAAATGAGGAGTTGTAACGAGTCAATAGATACCAAGCATGTCAAGCCTTAACCACTTTACCCCCAGCCCTATTTCGGACACTTTTTGTTCACAAGTTAAAACCAGTATTTTTTCCTAGAAAACTACTTAGAACCCCCAAACATTATATATATTTTTTTAGCAAAGACTCTGGAGAATAAAATGTCGGTCATTGCAAAATTTTTTGTCACGCGGTATTTGCGCAGCGGTCTTTAAAACGCCATTTTTTTGGAAAAAATTTGAAAAATCACATTTCACTAATTTTAAAAAATACTAAACAGTAAAGTTAGCCCATTTTTTTGTATATTGTGAAAGAACATGTCACGCCGAGTAAATAGATACCAAACATGTTACGGTTTAAAATTGCGCCCCCCCGTGGGATGGCGACAAACTACGGTCAATAGAGATCTCAATCTGCGACGCTTTAAATTTATTTAACGGTTACCAGTTTTGAGTTAGAGTGTAGCTCTTTTTTTTAAATTATTGCCCACGCTCTGGCGATCGCGGCGATACCTCACATGTGTGGTTTGAACAGCGATTTTCATTTGCGGCTCGACTTGCGTATATGTTTTTTTTTGTGCGCGAGCTAACGGTGACGGGGGCGGCTAAATTTTTTTTTTTTTTCCTATTTATTTTTTCTTTTTTTTAACTTTATTACAGGTTTTTTAAAAAAAAAAAATCTGATCACTTTTATTGCTGTCACAAGCAATGTAAACATCCCTTGTGACAGCAATATGTGTGACAGGTACACTTTATGGAGGGATCGAGGGTCTAAAAGACCCTAGACCCCTCCACTACACTTCCCTGTATGCAAAACGCCAAAAACGGCATTTTTGCATACAGCCGTTTTTTAAATCTGCCGCCTTTTGCGGCACAGTAACCCGGATGTGACGTCATGGACGCCGCCTCCGGGTTACGTCATCGGAGACCCGATCGATGCCGTTTCCGGCATTCATCGGGACTCCATCCAGCCGGCGGACGTGCCGGCTGGGTGCTCGGGGCTCCCGGTGGGACGGGAGCCCCGAGCAAAGCCGCGGAAGGCGGCGGGAGGGGGGGATGTCCCCTCCCGCCCCCCCGGGTAACGATCGAGCGGCTCCCGAGCCGCATCGATCGTTACCGACGGAAAGCCGACCGCCGGCTTCAAACAACGGTACCGGGATGATGCCTCTAGCTAGAGGCATCATCCCGGTATAACCACTCAAAGTCAGCCGACGTAGATCTACGTGGCTGGTCGTTAAGTGGTTAAATGTGTGCTTGTGAAATTGTGAAAAACAATGGTACTCAAAATTTTCCATAGGCAACAATTTAAAAGCATTTACATATTTTCAGTTAAGGGTTGATCATGAATTTATTTCTCTCACTCTGACATTTGCGGCCATACCTCACGTGTGGCGCAATTTTGTTTTTTACAGACACGTGATGACCCTACGCTGCTTGTTTGCGTTGCAGATTTACGGAGGTGCTATAAAGAAAAATAATAGTTTTTATTTGTTTTATTACATTTTATTCTTTTATATGCTTTTTTTGTATTTAAAGCTGAGCTCCACCCAAAAGAGGAAGCTCAGCTTGTTTGCACCCCCCCCCCCCCTTCCACTGCCACTCTTTGGGGTGGGGGAGCAGGTACCTGCTTTTGGCATGTACCCTCTCCCAATTCCTGGTAAGATCACCTCAAGGCGATCTCTGTCTTTTCTGGTCGCTCCTCCTTCCCCCCTGCTGCCTTCTGGGACCTGTGCTTTTCCCAGAAGACATCGGGACTGTTCAGAAAGCACAGCACGACTCGCACATGCGCAATAGGAAACCGGCCGTGAAGCCTTACTTGCATTGCCCACACCTGCACCCAAAACCGATGGATGAATCAGCTTGGGGTGTCAACATCATGGGATCCCTGGAAAGGTAAGTGTCCTTCTATTAAGTCAGCAGCTACGATACTTATAACTACTGACTTTTTTAATTTTCTCTATTGTCCATTCACAAATGCAGCCTCATCTTCATGAGCTGTATGGGTTATGCTGCAACCTGCAGGATTAGTCTAGGCAGTACAACAGTACAAAGTTTTACATATACACACCCACAAGGCTGTCCCTCCAGACATATCCCTCACACACACACATCCCAGCACATCAGTTTGTTTCTGCCTAGAGAAGGAGTAGGACCTAAGTTTCCTGCTTGGACTCCGGTCTCAGTTTTTTTTATTATTTTCAGAATATTTTCTTTTTTCTCTTTACTCACTTGCTAGCTAGTGTTCAGGGAAGAATTTCCTGGTGATCTACAACCAACAAAGCCATCTGGGGCTTGGCACTGGATAATCTAGATCCTTATGGTCCTTCCAGCCTGGCCTACAAGCGTTAGCAGGTTATAGTCCCCCATTAGGCCTCGCCACGCCGGTGCTTCTTTCCGGATGGGTCAAGCCTGCGAGAGGTTGCCTCGCCAGGAAGCAACGACCTTTCCGGTCCGGTGCTGCTGACAAGTCCTCTTCAGCATTAAGGGGCAGCCTTACCCGTCTCAGGGGTGGGGGGACGTCTGCGCTTCTTTCAAGGACCCTGGACTTCTTCATTCATGACAATTGGGTTTGTGAACTGATTTGTTCTGGGTACAAGATAGAATTCTGGTCCTGGCCAGGGGACAGGTTTTTTTTCAGTCAAATCTTCACCGGTCTCCCGATTGTTTGAAAGATCTCCGGGAGGCTGTACAGGATCTCCTGGCTCAAGGAGTGATTGTGCCGGTTCCTCAGCAGGAATGCTTTCACAGCTTCTACTCCAATCTGTTCATGGTGCCCAAAAAGGAGGGCAAGGTGCGTCCAATCCCGGACCTCAAGGCTCTGAACCACTTTGTGCGGGTGCAGAAGTTTTGAATGGAGTCCATTCGGTCAGTGGTGGCATCCTTGAATCAGGGGGATTTTCTGGCCTCCATCAATATCAAAGGTGCGTATCTCTGCGCCCCTATTTTCGAGTGACACCAGCGATTCCTCCACTTTGCGGTGGCAGAGGAGCACTTTCAATTTGTGGCGTTACCTTTTGGTCTCGCCTCTGCTCCCAGAGTTTTTACCAAGGTCCTAGCCCCCCTGCTGGCCTCGTTACGTCAGCAAGGTATCTCAATTGTGGGCTACCTGGACGGTCTCCTGTTATGAGCAGTTTCCCACTCTGATCTGCTGGGTAACGTCTCTGTCACGATTCAGACCCTTCAAGGATTCGGGTGGACGATCAATTTCCAAAAATCTGCTCTGACACCATCCGTACGGGTCACTTATCTGGGGCTGATCGACTCTACTCTGGCAAGGGTCTTCCTTCCCTTGGACAGAAGTTGCAAGTTGCTGATGGAGACCAATCATGAGGGCCCTGGGTCTGATGGTCTCGGACAGGACAGGAGACTGCGTGCTCTGGGCCCTGAGCCCACCTTTTTTTTTTAGTCTATTAGAGCCTCTGGCTCTAATCACATGGTTAAAAAAAAACTCCATTAAACTTCATGCGTCCGGCACGCTACATGTAGTTTAGGGGGCCGGACGCACGGATATGGGGGGGGGTGGCGCCCCTACGCCCCCAATGCACCAGCCGCCACTGGTTCCAAGGAATATTGTGTGGCACTGCCCCCTAGAGAGCTGCTGAGAATTATACTTCTTGGGTTCCCCTGGGTTACCATTAGCAACTGAAAGCAGGTACACAGCATTAAACGTTCTTGGCTCAGACAATAATCAGTCCAGGGGATTTGTTTTTTTGTGTTTTATTTAGAACTGGGATGGGAGAAGGGATGAATGGGATACTCCAACTAGTAACCATGCATAAATCTGAGGAGAACTGACTGTAGAATGTGGCAAGGTTGCTGCTTCACCCTGCCACTGAAGTGAAGTTAAGACCATTCCCCGTATTGAATATTCTCTTCAGGGTTAACAACTTGGCACCCCTTTACTCTCTCTGCCTTTGTGCTGACACCCGTCCGCTGACTCTAGCCACTGGAGTGGTCCCCTTCCTGGGCATTCCCGTCGGCAAGCTCCCCTGTACTCACGGACACTTTTTTTTCCAGAGTTGCTCTGCCTTCACCTCCACAGTCACCTTCACTGGACCTCTGGGTTCAGCCACACCACTGGTTCACTAGGCCGACTTCCTACGATCACCCTCTCTGCTGCAGAAGAGGAGACAGCCGTCACCCTCCTTCTGGGACTTGGCTTCCGGCCCAAAGGCCCCCTGTCACATGTGCCCTTGGCTTTTATAACATATCCCAGCATGCACTACGGCTTGTGCCAACCCACTGAGATAGTTACAAAAGCCTGTGTGTCACTGGCTGGTATTCCTCTACTGTCCAAAAGGTTCCCCTATTGGATGCAGTGGGGACACTCCCTAAGCCCATATGATATGAATCACACCCTGGACACATGCAACAGGCCTAACTATTAATCAGGCTCACCTGATAAGCAGACAGAGCAACTATACTTTCTCTGCCTAGCACCTACCTAGGAGGGAGCTACAATTGCAAGTGAGTAAAATGAATTTCCTGACAGACTCCATGGCAGCATACGTATCGGGTTTGGCTCCGCCTCCAAACCTACCCATAGGACATCACTCCCATAAATCTTTGCACCTGTTCAGCACACGTGTTCCTTTTTTGTCCTCCTAATGGATTACCTGTATCCTACCTGAAGATGGATCCCAGGAGATGGATGTCTCTACCATTCGGGTATTGAGTTCTCCAATAAGCCCCAGCTGTTGCGGGGTATGGAGCAGGGGCGAAGATTCTTCTGACGTGCACCTTGGCCAAAAAGCCCAGCTGCTGCGGGTGGCCTGTACCCTTAAAGAATTATGAAGTCCGGTGTGTACTGTATGCTCATCCATCCCTGGTGGCTAGCGGTTCGTTGGTGGTCGTGAGTCCTCCTTGCCTGTCATATTTGTTTAACTCCATGGCAGCTTAAGTTTTTATTTCAGCTGGTTTTGTATGTTCTTACCTTATTTCCTGTTATTTCCTGGTGGCTAGGGCTACTGAGCATGTGCGGGCGCCTCAGAAGGAGGCTTGGTTCTCGCACATGCTCAGTGATGATGTGGAGCATGTGCAGTAGGGTTTTTCGGCGCTGCTTGATGATGTCAGTGGGTGCCATATTGAAAACCCTTCAGGTGTCAGCAGAGTGTGTAGATCATACACTCTGTTGCTGGAAGTCTGTATTTTGCTGTCGGTTTCTCGGTGTGTCTACCTGCGGCATCCGCTGCTGCTCTGCATTTGCCCATACGGTCTTCCTGGTGAGTACCGGCCCCAGGTTTTTGGGAGTTATTCCCCCTCTCCTTTTTCTTCCTCTCTGATCCCGTTGTCCGGTTCATCCCTGCAGGTCAGCGCCAGATGGAAGCCCCCTCACCCTCAGCCCGCCCTTAATAGGTATGCGGGGCTTGGGGGTTGGGGTGTGTAGAGAGGGGGGATTAGGGCATCATTTATGTCCTGGCTCCCTGTTTGTATTGCTTTGTTCCTTTGTTTTACAGCCCTCCTAGGTCGGATTGCATTCCTCACGCAAGAGTGAGCATCGCTTAAGTTCTCACCACCGGCACTCCTCCTCGAGATCTGCTCGGAGGTCATAGTCAGGCTCCTATCATCGTGGGAAATCATCTGCCTCAGCAGGCCCCTCGTGACGCCCCGATAGAGTGGGCTGTTGGGGTTGTGGTGCACGTGTCCCTGAAAGCAAGTCAATGTGTGACAAATGCTTCTCTCAAGCTGCGAGAGAGAGGGACAATCCAGACCAGCGACTGGAGGCCCTAGTCAAGAGGGTCGTCAAGGATTTCCTAGCAGACTTGGGAGTAGGTCGGGCGCAGAGCCCAGAAGTGACTCCTCCAAGCCCTCCCCTTGGAAGACCTAGGGAAGATCCTGAAACCTCTCAACCTAGTCACCTGTCCGAGAGTGATTCAGAGATTGAAGATCCCTGCTTGGGATTTGAGTATGCTCTCGTCCCCTCCTTAGTCAGAGCGGTAAGAAAGACCCTGAATTGGGAAGACTCGGCTGTTTTCTCCGCCAAAAACAGAAGAGATTCTTTAAGCATCTCGGCAAAGAGCGACTCAACTTCCCTTTTTTGGGTGAATTAGGGGATATTCTTACTGAAGAATGTAATAAAGTGGAAAGGAAGAATTCCATGCTTTCCAAAATGTCCCGGTTATATCCTTTCAAGGAAGAAGATGTAAAACATCTAGAATCTCCTCCCTTGGTGGACGCCGCAGTCATGAGGCTGGTCAAACATGTGACCCTCCCACTAGATAACACAGCCTCCTTTAAAGATCCTTTGGATAGGAGGATGGATTCTGATCTTAAAAGAATCTACCTGACTGCGGGAATGGCCTGCGAGCCGGCACTGGCCTTAGCCTCATTATCCAAAGCAATAGAGTTGTGGTCTGACTCAGTGGATGAGTCCTTTCGGAGCCTTTCTGAGGAGGCTGCCAGAAGTTCCCCGATTCAGGAACTTAAGATGGCTTTGTCTTTTCTGGGGGAGGCATCTATTGACCTTATACGTCTGTTGGCCAGGGTTATGCTGTCCTCAGTAATGGCCAAGAGGGCTTTGTGGCTCCGCCCTTGGATGGCTGACCCAGCTTCAAAACAAGTCTAAAGCCGTATTCTTTTTGGAGGCTCCTCCCTCTTTGGGAATAAGCTGGATGAGGCGATAACCAGGGCCACGGGCAGCAGGTCTGGGTTTCTCCCTCAGGATCAACGCCCTCTCAATCCAAGGAAAGAACAACCCAGAAGGTATGTTCCTGACCGTGCCAGGGAAGCACGTACCTATAGGCCTGGCAGAGAATTTGGTCGCAACTGGAGAGCACGACAAACCTCCTCGCGGAAACCTTCTAAGAGTGTCCCCTCCGGTGAACGTGATACGACCAAGTATTTTTGAGATTGGGCCCGCTCAGACATGTCAGGTGGGGGCTCGGTTGCTACACTTCCGGCATGTCTGGGCGGCCTCAATCTGAGACTCCTAGACTGTCAGGACAGTCACGTACGGGCACAAGTGGACTTTCAGAGAAACTCCAAGATCAAGGTTTCTTCCTACCTCCCTGCCACCCTCCCTGCACTATTTTTCTACATAGAGTCACTAGTTTCTCAAGGGGCTGTCGTCTCCGTACCAGAACCAGGGTGCAGCCAGGGAATCTACTCCCCTCTTTTCTTGGTTCGCAAGAAAAACGGAACATGGAGGCCAGTCATCGATCTGACCTTTCTAAATCAATTCATCAGAAAGGAAAGGTTCAAGATGGAAACTCTTCTTTCTATTCAACAGGTGGTCCAACCTGCGGACTGGATGGTGTCTATGGACTTAAAGGACGCCTATTTCCATGTCCCTGTTGCAGAAGATTTCCAGAAATACCTCCTTTTCCGTCAAATAATTACACCTTCAGTTCACTTGCCTCCCCTTCGGGCTCTCCACTTCTCCACGAACCTTCTCTAAAGTTTTGCTGGCTGTGGTAGCTCTATTGAGAACAAAGGTCATTCGCTTACATCATTACTTGGACGATCTGCTCCTCTTGTCCCAAGACAAATCCACCCTTCAGATGTTTGGGTGGCTGCTAAATCTAGAGAAAAGTACTCTAATTCCCACCCAGTCTCTCGTCTACCTCGGGGCCTTGTTCAATACACTGACAGCGACAGTGTCCCTTCCGGAGGAGAAGATCACGGTGGTCAGGGACAGGATTCTCCGTGCCCTCGCATCACCTCACCTCCAAGCGCGTCAGCGCTTGAGAATAATCGGGACCATGGTGGCTGTAGCTCCTATGGAGAATGAGGCCGTTCCAAAAAGGTTTCTTCGTCAATGGGACACCTGGCATTTGGATCATACCATCTTCCTAACCCCAGCCATGAGAGCAAGTCTTCCATGGTGGCTGCAGCGGGAGCATCTTCTGTGCTGCCATTCTCTTGTACAGACCTCATGGGTTGTGTTAACATCGGATGCCAGCAGCACAGGTTGGGGGGCTCATTGCCTCTCGGAAGTGGCTCAGGGCAAATGGAAATTCCCCTCCCAGGGGATAATGTCCAACATTCTGGAGCTACTGGCGGCCCTTCAAGCTCTGAAAGCGTTCCCTCATTTGACAAATGGTCTTCCAGTGATGCTAAGACTGGACAACACCTCAGCAGTCGCATACATAAGGAAGCAAGGAGGGACACGCAGTTGGTCCTCGCTGCGAAAGGTGGAGCCAATTATGGTCTGGGCTCAAAAGAACTTGTCTGACCTGTCAGCAGTGTATGTTCCGGGAGTCCAAGGTGTCCAAGCCGACTTTCTATCTCGTGTGCAGTTGGACAACAACGAGTGGTCTCTCCACAAGGAGGTCTTCGAGTGGATCCTGAGCCTGGGGTTCTCCCCAGGGTTAGACCTGTCTGCCTCTCCTCGCAACCGCAGGTTGAAAAAATACTGTGCGAGGTTCAGAGATCCTCAGGCTCTGGGGTTGGACGCCCTCACGGATTGTTGTAGGTTCAACAGGGCATATGCCTTTCCCCCAGTTCCCATAATCCTTCAGTTTCTCCGGAGACTCAGGTCGGAAGCAGCAGAAATAGTGGCAGTGATTCCATTCTGGCCCAACAGGCCTTGGTTCCCTCTGCTAACACTTCTCAGCGTTCAGGAACCGATTCCGCTGCCTCTCAGGCAAGATCTACTATCTCAAGGCACCATATTGCATCCTTGTCCAGCCCGGCTGCATCTGAAGGTTTGGCTGTTGAGAGGGGAAGGCTACAAGCCTTAGGGTGCTCTGAAGAGGCCATCTACACTTTTGAGTGCCAGAGGGAGTTCAACTAATAAAGTGTATGAGAGAAGTTGGTCAAGATTTTCCTCGCATCTGGCCACTAGGTTCAACCCTCATTCATCCATCAGGATTCAGGATGTGCTAAGCTTTCTACAGTCTGGTCTAGATCTTCCTCTATCAGTGAGTTCTCTGAGAGTTCAGGTGTCGGCTATTTCAGCCTTTACCGGCATTTCTTGGGCTACCCATATGCTAGTCCTACAATTCTTCAAAGGGGCAATGAGACTCAGGCCCCAGAAGAAGCCAAGGTTTCCCAAGTGGGATCTCCCCTTGGTTCTGGACTTTCTATCACAACGATTACGTGACACAGATGAAACTCTTACCATCAAGGAGTTGACATTGATGACCGTGTTCCTGGTAGCCATTACATCGGCGAAGAGAGTCTACGAAATCGGAGCTTTAGGGGCACAGGAGCCCTTTCTAACCTTCTTTCCAGATAGGGTAGTATTAATCCCTATGCTGGAGGCTAGACCGAAGGTTACTTCAGTTTTTCATGAAAACACGGAAATAGTTCTGCCTACCTTTAGGCAAGAAGAAGATTCTTCTGTCCATCCGCTGGATGTTGGAAATTGCCTCAAGCAGTATCTGGAAGCTACAGTCTCCTTTCGACAGTCAGATCATTTGTTTGTCACTTTCAGTGGAAAGAACAAGGGTCTTCGGGCTTCTTCAAGGTCCATCTCTTCTTGGATCATCCAAACTATCCAATGGGCTTATAGGGCTAAGGGCTGACCCCTCCAGTGGCGATTACGGCTCATTCAACTCGGAGTGTCTTTACGTCCTGGGCAGTGTCCAGACACGTCTCCCCTGTAGTGATTTGTAGAGCAGCGTCCTGGTCCTCTATAAATACTTTTTTGTCTCACTATTGTGTTGAGCCGGCGGCTCTTTCTTCTGTTAACTTTGGTTTACAAGTCCTGTCTGTTTGACAGAGTGAAATTAAACTTTTGTTCAGCACCTGCCCACCCTTTTGTGTACGGCGAGTTATTTCCCGATACGTATGCTGCTATGGAGTCTGTCAGGAAAACGGAAAATTTATATCAAATACTTACCGTAATTTTCCTTTCCTGATGGACTCCATGGCAGCAGGAGTTCCCTCCCGGATTCTGAGGAGGATAGTTACAGAACACGTGTGCTGAACAGGTGCAAAGATTTATGGGAGTGATGTCCTATGGGTAGGTTTGGAGGCGGAGCCAAACCCGATACGTATGCTGCCATGGAGTCCATCAGGAAAGGAAAATTACGGTAAGTATTTGATATAAATTTTCCGTTTTATGGAAAGGAAATCCACTGCAAGTATGCATTAAAATTATTTTTTCATGCTATTACCTGCAACCTTTTAGGTTGGTGACAGTCTCTGTAACATGATTGCACTTAGAAGCATACTCCACAGCCTGTTAAACTCATTCCACCCAAGAAAAGTAATGACTAGCAGCAGGCTCAGTAAATTCATGTATGATAGCATTAGATCTTACCCTTCTATTCTCTCCCCTGTCACTATGGTCTCATTGTGAGAAAGAATGGTGATGAACCAAAACGAACTGCGCAAATGGGTGTTTGTGCACAAATTACAGTGTACTAAAACTTTCTATTAATCGTGAATACATAAATAAATAAATAAATAGATAAATGTGTGGATAAATATAAAAATATGTGAGAATGCCTTCCACACTGCGAGCAGCAAACAAACAACGTGTTAACGTGATGAATGTGAAATTTGAGAGTATATATTGCGCTCAACAACAATATTCACAAAAAGTACATAGGTGCATATAAATAAATAAATATTTAAAAACAGTCCAATTGTGCTTAAAACCATAAATGGTGATTGAGGACCACAACAATTGATAAAAGCACAAACCCAGCATAAATAAATAACTAAAGTCCTTTTGGTGCTTAAAATATCAAGGTTATTAAATAGTTAACCGCAGCAGTGATTAAAAGCACAGACTTGATAGAAGTGGTGTTTAGAACCTTCACCTCCACACCTTCACCCAGTGCTCTTAATAAATACTCCTTACCAGAAGGATATGACCCCTTGATTATAGGGGGTCACAAAAAACATTGGTATCCCCAACGAATCCAGACCATCCACATAGCTTTTCCTCTCGCCAGCAAGGATGTATAACCAGATATTAGTGGAACTCCAAATTAGAGGACATATAGGGGCAATAAAAAGGAGACTCTTATAGTGCAGTATATCAGTATAATCAACATTTTATTGATACAAGTTGCACTTACTACATTTCGTATATTAGTCCGCCTTATTGCAATCAGAATCTCGGTTAGTTGGTGTGTAGAACGCCGCTCCACGCTTGCGTTCCGCCAACCCGGAAGTCTACGGTCTCACGTTCCCAGGGACCGTAGACTTCCGGGTTGGCGGAACGCAAGCGTGGAGCGTTCTACGCCCCTATATGTCCTCTAATTTGGAGTTCCACTAATATCTGGTTATACATCCTTGCTGGTGAGAGGAAAAGCTATGTGGATGGTCTGGATTCGTTGTGGATACCAATGTTTGTTGTGACCCCCTATAATCAAGGGGTCATATCCTTCTGGTAAGGAGTATTTATTAACCACTTGCCGACCAGTCACGTTGACTGTACTGCGGCAAAGTGGCTTGATTCCCTGCCAGTGTCATTTTTACAGTAACAGTGCATATATATAGTATATGCAGTAATGTCACTGGTACCCCAAAAGTGTCAAAAATGTCAGTCAAGGGTCCGATCTGTCCGCCGCAATGTCGCAGTCCCGCAAAAAAAATCGCAGATCGCCGCCATTACTCGTTAAAAAAAAAAACACCAGAAACGACAGAAATCTTTCCCTTAGTTAGTAAACGAAATAACTTTTGCGCAAACCAATCAAAATACGCTTATTGTGATTTTTTTTTTTTACCAAACATAGGTAGCAGAAAACAAATTGGCCAAAAATTTAAAAAAAATTAGATTTTTACATTTTTTGGGGGGGAATTTCATATAAAAAAATGTGAAAAATATTATTTTTCCAAAATTTACGCTTTTTTTGTTTATAGCGCAAAAAGTAAAAATCGCACAGGTGATCAAATACCACCAAAAGAAAGCTCTGTTTGTGGGAAAAAAGGACGTAAATTTTGTTTGGGTATGGCGTCGCACAACCGCGCAATTGTCAGTTAAAGTCGCACAGTGCCAAATCGCAAAAAGTGGCTTGGACGTAAGACAGCAAAATCCTCCGGTGGTAAAGTGGTTAAGAGCACTGGGTGAAGGTGTGGAGGTGAAGGTTCTAAACACCACTTCTATCAAGTCCGTGCTTTTAATCACTGCTGCGGTTCACTATTTAATCACCTTGATATTTTAAGCACCAAAAGGACTTTAGGTATTTATTTATTTATGCTGGGTTTGTGCTTTTAACAATTGTTGTGGTCCTCAATCACCAGGTGGCGTACATCCGAGAGTGCTCAAGGAACTCAGTATGGTTATATCTAGACCACTGTTCCTGATCTTTGCTGACAGTATTAGGACAGGAGATGTACCAGGGGATTGGAGGAAGGCTAACGTGATTCCGATATTCAAAAAGGGCCAGAGGCATATCACGGGAAATTTTAGGCCTGTCAGCTTGACATCAATAATTTGTAAACTTTTGGAGGGGATGATAAGGGACTATATCGTAGAATATGCTAAAAACAACAACATCATCAGTAGTAACCAGCACGGGTTTACAAATGGGCGTTCTTGTCAAACCAATCTCTTAGCATTCTACGAGGAGGTGAGCTGTGAGATTGATAGGGGCAGACCAGTGGATGTGGTGTACTTGGATTTCGCTAAGGCGTTTGATACAGTTCCCCACAAGCGCTTAATTTATAAAATAAGGTCTGCAGGTATCAACAGCAGGGTTTGCTCTTGGATACGGAACTGGCTAAAAGGCCGTGTCCAAAGGGTGGTAATAAACAGCGCATACTCAGACTGGTCTGAGGTGGTAAGCGGGGTCCCCCAAGGCTCAGTCTTGGGACCGACCTTGTTCAATTTATTCATAAACAGCATTGAGGACGGGATCAGTAGTTCGTTATCAGTTTTTGCAGATGACACAAAATTGGCCAGGGCAATAACTGCACAGCATGAAGCAGATATCCTACAGAATGACCTGGACAAAATTACGGAGTGGGCAACGACATGGCAAATGAGGTTTAACGTGGAGAAGTGTAAGGTTTTGCACTTGGGGACTAAAAACATAAAAACACAATACACGTTAGGAGGGGAACCCTTGGGGGAATCAAAAATGGAGAAAGATCTGGGAGTCTTGGTTGATGATAGATTAGGCAACAGCATGCAATGTCAAGCGGCAGCTTCCAAAGCCAACAGAATATTAGCATGCATAAAGAAAGGGATGTATTCCAGAGATAAGACTATAATCCTTCCACTTTATAAAACTCTGGTCCGACCGCATCTGGAGTATTCTGTCCAGTTCTGGTCGCCAGTCCTCAGGAGGGATGTGTTGGAGCTGGAGAAAGTCCAGAGAAGGGCAACTAAACTAATTAGGGGATTGGAGGACCTTGATTATGAGGAGCGTCTGCAATCGCTTGATTTATTCTCCCTGGAGAAGAGACGTCTGAGAGGGGACATGATAGCAATTTATAAATATCTTAATGGGGATCTCAGCTTAGAAAAAAAGCTGTTCATTCGAAGGAATTGCATGAGGACTCGAGGACATACAATGCGATTAGAGGAGAAGCGTTTTAACCTCAGGCAACGTGGGGGGTTCTTTACTGTTAGGGCTACAAGATTGTGGAATTGTCTACCACAAGAGGTGGTTTCTGCGGGTAGTATGGTGACTTTCAAAAGACTCTTAGACTTGCATCTCAAGGTTCAGGAGATTAAAGGCTATGTTAGATGATTACAGTCACACACACCTACACAGGTTGAACTGGATGGACTATTGTCTTTATTCAACCTCACCTACTATGTAACTATATGTAACTATGTAATTGATGGTTTTAAGCACAATTGGACTGTTTTTTAAATATTTATTTATTTATATGCACCTATGCACTTTTTTTGAATATTGTTGTTGAGAGCAATATACAGTATACTCTCAAATTTCACTATGGTCTCATTGCTCTAAACCTTATTAGCAAATTTTTGTAACATCTGGGATTTCTTAGTTGTATTAGGTAAAAAAAAAAAAAAAAAAAAAGCTTATAGTAAAATCCAGCTTCTCAAGCGATCCAGTGAAAGCTCCCACCTCCAGGCTCAACCTCTACGCATAATGCCAAAGGCTTTATCTGGAGGGAAAGCATCTGGAGAAAACATTCCCTCCAGATGAAGCCACCTGCCTTGAAGCACCTTATCAACAGAGACTTTTTTGATTGCACAAGCTATAGGAAGCTTTACTATATATATATATATATATATATATATATATATATATACACACAGTATCTCACAAAAGTGAGTACACCCCATTTACATTTTTGTACATATTTTATTATAGCTTTTCATGTGACAACACTAAAGAAATGGCACTTTGCTACAATGTAAAGTAGTGAGTGCACTGCTTGTATAACAGTGTAAGTTTGCTGTTTCCTCAAAATAACTCAACACACAGCCATTAATGTCTAAACCGCTGGCAACAAAAGTGAGTATACTCCTAAGTGAAAATGTCCACATTGGGCCCAAAGTGTCAATATTTTGTGTGGCCACCATGATTTTCCAGCACTGTCTCAACCCTCTTGGGCATGGAGTTCACAGGTTGCCACTGGAGTCCTCTTCCACTCCATGACGACATCACGGAGCTGGTGGATGTTAGAGACCTTGCGCACCTCCACCTTCGGTTTGAGGATGCCCCACAGATGCTCAATAGGGTTTAGGTCTGGAGACATGTTTGGCCAGTCCATCACCTTTACCCTCAGCTTCTTTAACCACTTGCCGACCGCTCACGTTGACCCTACTGCTGCAAAGTGGCTTGATATCGTCCAGCGACGTAGACCTACGTCGCTGGACTCCTCACCTTGTAGGCGGCGCGCGCACCGCCGGAGGCTCGCTCCCGCTGTTTTCAGTCACAGCGGGAGTCGGGCCAGGGGAGGAGCAGCGGTGATCACCACCGCTCTTCCCCGATCGTCGGGGATCGAGTGTGGAGATCCGCCCGCTTGTGTAAACAAAGCGGGCGGATCTCCTAAGTGACGAACAGTGACAGATTGCAGGATTCAGCATAGCTGAACCTGCGATCTGTGCCTGTGTCACACAGTCCCCTCCCCCCACACACGTTAGTAAGCACCAGGCATACATTAACCCCTTGATCACCAATAAAAGTTAACCCCTTCCCTGCCAGTGTCATTTTTACAGTAACAGTGCATATTTATAGCACTGATTACTGTAGTAATGTCACTGGTACTCCCAAAAGTGTCAAAAATGTCAGTCAAGGGTCCGATCTGTCCGCCGCAATGTCGCAGTCCCGCAAAAAAAATTGCAGATCGCCGCCATTACTAGTTAAAAAAAAATAAAAATGACATAAATTTCCCGTAGTTAGTAGCTGCGATAACTTTTGCGCAAACCAATCAAAATACGCTTATTGCGATTTTTTTAACCAAAAATATGTAGCAGAAAACAAATTGGCCTAAAATGTTAAAAAATTTTGATTTTTAGATTTTTTGGGGGGGGGGGGATTTCATATAAAAAAATTTGAAAAATATTGTTATTTTTTCAAAATTGTCGCTATTTTTTGTATATAGCTCAAAAAGTAAAAATTGCACAGGTGATCAAATACCACAAAAAGAAAGCTCTATTTGTGGGGAAAAAAAGGACATAAATTTAATTTGGGTACAGCATCGCACGACCGCGCCATTGTCCGTTAAATTAACGCAGTGCCGAATCGCAAAATATGGCCTGGTCAGGAATGGGGTAAAATCTTCCGGTCTTAAAGTGGTTAAAAATACGCTCATTGAGAATTTTTTTGTCAAAGACATGTAGCTAAATACATTATGGCCTAAATATATGACAAAAATTGAATATATTGGATATTTTTTAACTGTCAAAGTAGAAAAATATTGTTAGTTTTTCAAAATTGTCACATTTTTTTATTAATATCGCAAAAATGAAAAGTGCAGAGGTGATCAAATACCACCAAAAGAAAGCTCTGTTTGTGGGAAAAAAAGGACGTAAATTTCGTTTGGGTACGGCATTGCATGACCGCGCAATTGTCAGTTAAAGTCGCATAGTGCCAAATCGCAAAAAGTGGCCTGGACGTACAGCAGGAAAATCCTCCGGGGGTAAAGTGGTTAACAAGGCAGTGGTCATCTTGGAAGTGTGTTTGGGGTTGTTATCATGTTGGAATACTGCCCTGCGGCAAAGTCTCCGAAGGGAGGGGTCATGCTCTGCTTCAGTATGTCACAGTACATGTTGGCATTCATGGTTCCTTCAATGAACTATAGCGCCTCAGTGCCAGCAGCATTTATGCAGCCCCAGACCATGACACTCCCACCCCCATGCATTACTGTAGGCAAGACACTACTCTACTACCTGGTTGCCGGCACACACGCTTTACACCATTTTAACCAAAAATGTTTATCTTGGTCTCATCAAACCACAGGACATGGTTCCATTAATCCATGTCCTTCGTCTGCTTGTCTTCAGCAAACTTTGCGGGCTTTCTTGTTCATCATCTTTAGAAGAGGCTGCCTTCAGGGACGACAACGATGCAGACCAATTTTATGCAGTGTGCGGCGTATGGTCTGAGCACTGACAGGTTGACCTCCCACCCCTTTAACATCTGCAGCAATGCTGGCAGCACTCATATGTCTATTTCCCAAAGACAACCTCTGTATATGACGCTGAACATGTGCACTTAACCAGTTCAGCCCCGCCCACCGTACATTTACTGCAGCACTTAGCCGCTGCTGGGCAAATCGACGTAGCCCTACGTCGCTCGCTCCCGCCGCTCTGGGGCACGCCCCCGGTCCCACTGATGGTCTGATTGGGTTCAGAACCAATCAGTCATCAGGTCCAGGCCAATGGTTTTTGGCCTGGACCTGTCGATCGGTCCTGCCCAATCATTGACTGGCCTGTGTAATGTAGGCACAGCAATTACCCGCTCTCTCCTCCCAAGATCTTTTTTGGATTCATCGAAAGGAGAGAGAGGATCAAAACTGTGAGTACTGTACCAAGCACCCACACACACACACGTAGATAGGCATATTTAACCTCCGATCACCCCCCCCCCCCCCAGTTAACCCCTACACCCCCTGTCACAACACACACTGTATACAGTATATAGCTGTTTCCTATATTTCTGTATTAGTGTGACTTGTGACCTGGTTTAGCGTTTGCGGCTGTTCCTTTTAGGCTTAGGATACCCGCCACCCCCCCAATAAAGATTTAACCCCCTGATCACCCCCCAGTTAACCCCTTCCCCCCCTGTCACATTGCACACTATATACAGGTAATATAGCGGTTTACTGTATTTCTGTGATAGTGTGATTGTGACTTCAGTTAGCGCTAGCGAGTTAGTTTCTGTCCCAAGTTGGTTTAGGGTCCCCGCCACCCCCCCAATAAAGATTCAAGCCCCTGATAACCCCCAGTTAACCCCTACACCCCCTGTCACAACACACACTGTATACAGTATATAGCTGTTTCCTATATTCCTGTATTAGTGTGACTTGTGACCTGGTTTAGCGCTTGTTGCCGTTCCATTTAGGGTTAGGATACCTGCCACCCCCCCCCCCAATAAAGATTTAACCCCCTGATCACCCCCAGTTAAACCTTTCCCCCCCTGTCACATTGCACACTATATACAGGTAATATAGTGGTTTTCTGTATTTCTGTGATAGTGTGATTGTGACTTCAGTTAGCGCTAGCGAGTTTGTGTCTCTGTCCCAAATAGGTTTAGGGTCCCCGCCACCCCCCCAATAAAGATAAACCCCCTGATCCCCCCCTGATCACCCCCAGTTAACCCCTTCATTGCCCTGTCACAGTGTCACTTTTATAGTGTACAGTTTTTTTTCTGATCACTATTATTAGTGTCACAGGTGACATTAGTTAGTGTTAGCGTCAGTCTAGGACAGCGCAGATCCCCGGCGCATAGTTAGAAATATAGTTAACCCCTTGATTACCACATACACACACATACATACACACACCTCCATTACTAGTATAGTGTTTGAACAGATCAATTCTGATCTGATCAGAGCTATACTAGCGTCCCCATAGTTTAGTGTTCCCAAAACACGGTGTTTGAACATTCAGCACTGATTCCTGCCAGCACCTGCGTTTAGCCCCTCAGCCCACCCCACCCCACCCCACCCAGGCAAGTGTAGTAATCAATAGATTACTGTCACTTCCAAAAAACACAACACACAAAACCACTGTTTTAGCAGAGTCAGGCCTGATCCCTGTTAGCATTAGCAGTTTTTTTTTGGTAGCTGTTTAAATAGTCCTTGACAACCAAGTGCTTTTTTACCTGTGAGTCACACTACTGTACCTGTAAATTTAGTTGCTAAAATGACCAAACGGTGGTACAGTAGTGGAGAGGCCTACAGTATACTGACCATGTCAGATGAGAGCAATGGGGAAGCCTCACTGGCAGAATCAGGGTCAGTATACGAACCTGAAGAGAGCAGTGGCTCCCTGACAGACAACTCTGATGACGGATGGGTCCCTGGTAAGATCCGGCATACCCGACCCCATTCTGGAGTTGCTGAGGTGCAGGAATCGCAGGGTGCTCATATGGAGCAGAGTGTCGGTACTAGTGCCTCTTCTGGTGAACTGGCAAGCACCAGCGGCCTAGTACACCCTGGACCTAGAACAACAAGCACTGCAGTATCACTTGGTGAGGTGGCAAGTCCCATAAGTGCAGTTGAAGCTGGTGCGATGGCTAGCACAAGTAGTGGCCCGCAGCCCAACGCGTATTCGAAGACAGGCCCGTAGAGCCCATAGTGTGCCCTCCCTGATGCGCTGGCATATCCTAATTGGCAGCCCACTGATACTACAGCGCCATACTTCCCCCCCTCCCCCCCATTCACTGCCCAACCTGGAATCCATGTGGAAACAGCCAATTTTACTGCCCTAAATTTTTTTCAGCTATTTTTTCACTGAAGATATTTTCAGATCTATTGTGGACCAAAGCAACTTATATGCTGGTCAATTCATCGCCGCCAACCCAAATTCGCCCTTTGCCAGACCATTCGGCTGGAAACCTATAACGGTTTCCGAGTTTAAAACCTTTCTGGGCCTTTCCTTCAAAATGGGCATAACCAAAAGGAGTGAGTTGCGGTTATATTGGTCCGCTAACCCAATTCACCATATGCGCATATTCTCTGCCTCGATGTCCAGGGCGAGATACGAGCAAATTCTGTGGTTCATAAACTTCAAGGACAATGAAATCTGTCGTCCTCGGGGAGACCCTGAATATGACCGGCTCCACAAAAATTCCGCCCCTCGTAAACCACTTCAATCAGCAGTTTGCAGCCTTGTTTACCCCCCAACAAGTTGTCTGCTTTGAAGAGTCCCTGATTAAGTTTACTGGCCACCTTGCTATGAAACAGTATCTCCCCAGCAAGCGTGCCAGATACAGGGTCAAGCTGTATAAGCTGTGTGACAGGGCCACAGGCTATACAGTTAGTTTCCGTGTTTACGAGGGAAAAGATAGCACTGTGGAGCCCACCAACTGCCCAGACTACATAGGGAGCAGCGGCAAGATAGTTTGGGACTTAGTGTCACCCTTATTTAGAAAGGGGTACCATTTGTACGTGGACAATTTTTACACAAGCGTGCCACTTTTTAGTCACCTGCTCGAATTACAAATTGGCGCAAGTGGCACCGTGCAACCTGAAGTGGAGGGATACACGGAATGTTTTCGTTCTGTCCTCCCTTTACGCAGACACGATGGTCCAAATTACTACGGCAACTAGTGTTTTGGAGAAACCCCTCTGTGTCCACGAATATAACCTTAATATGGGAGGGGTGGATCTTAACGACCAGCTTTTGGCGCTGTACTTAGTTGACTGTAAAGCCAGACGCTTGTACAAAAAAGTGTCTGTTTATTTATTCCAATTGGCTATGCTGAATGCCATTGTGCTATACAAAGCATCAGGACGAGCTGCATCCTTCCTAGAATTCCAGGAAGAGATCATTGGAGCCTACCGGTATCCAGGAGGTGCTCCTGCCCAAATTCCCCTATCAGATGCAGTGAGCCGGCTGCATGAGAGGCATTTTCCACATGTCCTCCTGAGTACCCCTACCCAAAGACACCCCTAAAGAAGATGTTGTGTCTGTAGCAGGCATGGATTTAGGCATGACACCCGCTATTACTGTCCCTTCTGTCCTGACCAACCTGGTCAATGCATCGGGGAATGTTTCCAACACTACCACACACTAGTGGAGTATTAGCGTAGGGTACTGCACGACACAGTTTAGGGCACACTAACACAGGGTCTCGAAAGATATTCGAAGGCTATCGACATTTTGAGAGACCCTAACCTGAAAAGTTGCAGTTCAAAAAAAAGCCAAAAATAGTTGTCGTTTGAGGTTTTTTTCTGTTCTTCTACTCTTCCTACTGTTCTTTTACTGTACTTTGTTATTGTTTTTCATTCTATTGTTAACTAGTTTGCCTTGCAGGTACATTTATCGGCTGCCACACTGATTTTATATATTCTGACACAAACAGCGTTTGCGCTCAGCATATATGGAAATCTCTGATGGCTGGGCTGTAGGAGGTGATTTCACCCCTGCAGTTAAAAAACCATTAGGTATACATGGCATTTTGTCATGTATACACATCATTAAGAAGTGGGTTTGGATGTTTGGGCGGTTAATGGTGGGTATACGACACAATTTTCTTGCGGAGATTTCTGTTAGGTTCTCTTTTTTTCATTCAGCCCACAGGCTGCATGAAAAAAAAAAAACCTACACTATATGCCAAAGAAGGACAGCAATGTACTGGTACGTTGCTGGACTTTAAGTGGTTATACCAGGATGATGCCTGCAGATTTAGGCATCATCTTGGTATTGTTTTTTTACAGCCAGCAGTCGGCTTACGTGTAAAAGCAATCCTAGCAATTAATTAGCCACTAGACTTCTTTTACAAGCAGTGGGAGGGGACAAATCCCCCCCCTCCCCTCCCGCCGCCTTGCGCGGTTTTTCTTGGGCTCTCCTGTCCCACCGGTAACACGAGAGTGCAGCCGGTGGTTCAGTTATCTAACCATAGAGCTGATTGGAGACGAGAATGGCTCCAATCATCTCTATGGCCTAAGATACCGGAAGTTACGAGCATTTCATAAACAAAAAGAAAAATGTCAGCGCCTAATCCATAAGAAATAGCAGCTTGCAAAACAGTGTGAATATACAAACACCAGTGAAATAAACAAATAAAAGGTTGCAGCGCTAAACAGTGTTATAAGGAGTGTCTGAAAATCAAGTTCAACTATGAAACATATGTCCAGTCAACTCATAAATCCAAGCGGGTATCAGTATTCTGTGTCAATATAAAATCAATGCCGACACCAGTTAGTGTTTCTCCAACAAAGTAAAAAGTGAACACTCACCAGACTCTTATGCTGTCTTATCAGGACAGCTAAAAAGCGTGTAAGATGAAGCCAGAGAAATCAGGCGGGGGGGTGATCTTCTTATCCCTTTATCAGACTTGCTTTCCTCAGATGTTAACTCCAGAGTGGCAAATTAACAGGCAAGAGAAAAAAGAGATCTCCTCATGGTGTGGTATTTATTAAAACTTCCTTAATAGTTAAAAGCAATGTACAAAACACAAAATAGAGATCCATACAGTGCAACAACATATATAGCACTTGCATATGAAGCCACCAGACTAAAAAGACTGGTGGCTTATTGTAACGCTCCTGCGTTTTCTGAAACAAGATGGATTTGCAGCTGCAGAAAAACTCCACTCAGCAGTCATGTAGAGATACGTTAAAATACCAATTCCAACTCCCAAGACTCATCACTGTGGTCTGTCTGATTCAGCATACAAATATACACACTCAATAAGATGTTCCTGGAGTGATAGATGTATATAGTAGTATAGTGGTGATGAGCTGAAGAGACAGGTATGAACAGTGACAATAGGTGAACAGCAGTTGAGAGAAATGTTCATGAGAGCATAGATGGTAACAGGTAGGATGCAGATAGGTTAGCAATCATGTATGGTAGTAGGTGGTAGGATAGCAGATGACATACAGGAGAGACTAACCCAGTGCAAGGATAGATGTTAGTAGGCTCAAGAGCTAGCAATCTAATTAGTGCAGATGATAGTAACAGTCCTTAATATGCAGAGCTAGATAGTGTAAGCTTAGTAGGAAGGTTATGGAGGATTCCCCTGCGGGGTACTTATCACTAATAGCAAGCAGTAGTAGAGAGGTTCGGTATGAGCGAGTGATCCGGTAGCGGGATACAGGGATCAGTAGCGAGGTTCCGACAGCGAGGTACGCTTGCAAGCATATGAGCTTCAAGGCAGGTCAGCAACAAGGCACATTGAACGAACATGTGAGTGAGAACGCCGGCGGTTGAAATAGCCGCTCTGCGGCGCTCAGTGATGACAGCATCGGTCTTAAAGGTGTATGCGCACCTACCAGAAGAGAATGGTGGGACGCATACACTGAAGTTGAAAGTGGAATAGGGGTACCAGGGTACCAGAACATTACAGTACCCCCCCCCCCCCCCTTAAGGCCAGCTCCGGAAGGCCTCTAGAACTGTTTTTTCCGGGTATTTTACATGAAAATTGCGAATCAGCCTAGGGGCATGTATATCAGAGGTATCCAGCCAGGTGTCGTCTTGGGGCCCATAGTTCTTCCATCGTACTAGATATTGGAGTCTTCTTCTGTGGATACGAGAATCCAGAATCTCCTTTATCTCATATTCTTCTCCGCCTTCAACTTGTACAGGAGGTGGAGGTGGGATGGTAGGCCTTATTCCTTGGTCAGGAACATGGGGCTTCAGTAGCGACACATGGAAGATGGGATGTATCTTGAGGTTTGTTGGTAATGTGAGCTGTACTGCAGCCTTTCCAATAGGTTTTCTGATTGGGAAGGGTCCCAAGAACAGAGGCCCAAGCTTTTTGCTAGGGATCTTTAATCTTAAGTTTTTTGTTGATAGCCAAACGAGGTCCCCAATAGCATACTGAGGAGAAGGTCTTCTACGAAGGTCATAGTACTTTTTTTGTTGACTATGAGCATGTGAGATGGTAGTATTAAGTAAACCCAGAGAGTCTTTTATTTGGGTAAGATAGTCTGAGGCTACTGGGTTACTTGATGGAAGGATGCGTGGTGGAAGAATAGTGGGATGAAACCCATAGTTCAAATAGAACGGACTCTGTTTGGTCGTACTGTGGGTTGCGTTGTTGTAGGCAAATTCTGCCAGAGGGAGGAGATCCACCCAATCATCCTGTAGATATGATGTGTAGCAACGTAAATATTGCTCGATGCACTGGTTGACTCTTTCAGTCTGTCCGTTGGTCTGAGGATGGTAGGGAGAAGTGAGCTTTCGCTCAATTCGTAGTATGTGACATAGTTCTTGCCAAAACTTGGAGATGAATTGTGATCCACGGTCAGACAAAAGAGTTTTTGGAATTCCGTGTAACTTAAAGACATGTTTCATCAGTAGTTCCGCTGTTTGTTTGGACGAAGGTAGTCTGCGAATAGCAACGAAATGTGCCATCTTTGTCAGATGGTCCACTGACACTCAAATGGTATTAAATCCTTTGGAAGGTGGTAGTTGTACTATAAAGTCCAAGGACACAACTTCCCATGGAGTCTGGGGTATTGGTAGACTGCATAGTAGACCGGATGGTTTTGTAGTGTCAATTTTGGACCTAGCACAGACGTTGCATGAAGAGACAAATTTTTGTATAGATGTCTTCATATCAGGCCACCAAAACTGCCTGGTAAGCAAATTAAGGGTCTTTGTCATACCCATATGTCCTGCCATAGGCACATCATGTGACAATTCCAAGATCTTGGTGCGCATAGTAGGGGGTATGTAGAGTTTGTCGTTGTAGTAGAGGAAGCCTTCTGCATCAACACTTAGTTGTGGTGGAGGTGAATCCAAACCTTTACTGTGTAGAATCTCTTCCTTCAAGGAACGGACAACCCCAATAATACGCTTGTAGGGTATTATAGGAACGGAAGGAATTTCGGAGCAATTATCTTCAGTTAATCGTGATAGCGCATCCGCTTTTTTATTCTTGTCTGCAGGTGTGTAGGTCACTAGGAAGTTAAATCTTAGGAAGAATAGTGACCATCGTACCTGCCGGTGGGAGAGGGTTTTGTTAGTCTGAAGATATTGAAGATTGTATATATGAGTATTGGTAATCGGGTGCCTTCAAGTAGATGTCGCCAATTCTCCAGAGCCAGTTTTATAGCAAGCAGTTCCTTTTCACCCACTGGGTAATTCACCTCTGGGCTGCTTAGAGATTTAGAGAAGAAGGCGACTGGATGGAGTGGTGAAGTATTCGTTGGTAGAGTACTGCTCCTACTGCCATATTTGACGCATCTACTTCCAGAATGTATTGGAGGGATGGGTCTGAATGGCGTAGTATGGGAGCAGAGGTAAAGCTTGTTTTTAACAAGCGAAAAGCTTCATTTGCTTCATCTGACCATTTGAATGGTTTCTTAATACTTGTGAGTTGTGTGAGAGGTCTCACAATGGTAGAGAAATTCTTGATGAACTTTCTATAGAAGTTTGAAAATCCAAGGAATCGCTGTAGTGCTTTGCGGGTGGTTGGTATGGGCCAATCCTGAATACAGGATATCTTACTCATATCCATCTTGATTCCTGTTTTGGATATGATGTATCCTAGGAATAATACTTCTTCTTTATGAAATAAGCATTTTTTTAGTTTCACGTATAGATTGTGTGTGAGTAATCTGGATAACACAAGTCTTACATGTTTTATATGTTCAGACAAGGATCGTGAATAAATAAGTATATCGTCCAGATATACCACAACACAGACATCAAGTAAGTCTCTAAAGATATCGTTTATGAATTGTTGGAAGGCTGCGGGAGCGTTACATAGCCCAAATGGCATTACAAGATATTCGAACAATCCGTATCTGGTTCTGAATGCTGTCTTCCACTCATCTCCATCACGGATTCGGATTAGATTGTATGCCCCTTTCAGGTCCAATTTTGAAAAGTAGGTAGCTCCACGCACTTTTTCAATGAGTTCAGGGATAAGCGGCAAAGGATAGCGATCTTTTACTGTAATGGCGTTCAATTGCCTATAGTCGATAATAGGCCTGAGACTTGAGTCTTTATTGCGGACAAAAAAAAGTCCTGCAGCTGTGGAAGAAGTGGAAGGTCTAATAAAACCTTTTGTCAAATTCTCATCCAAGTATTCCTTGAGATGGGAAAGTTCATCCTGTGAAAGAGGATAAACATGACCAAAAGACAATTTACTATTTGGGAGTAGATCAATAGTGCAATCATAATCCCTATGGGGAGGCAGTACTTGAGCATTTTTCTCAAGAAAAACTTCGGACAGATCCTGATAGCATAGTGGTGCCATCTCATCTGACACCACAGACAGGATCTTTCCATAAGACGGGAGGTTACACGTACTCTCGCAATAGTAAGAGAGGAAGGTTAGGGTCCGTTTCTTCCAATCTATGGTTGGTTGATGTGTGTGTAACCAGGGAAGTCCCAAAACAATGGGAAAATGGGGCGAAGATAATAGGTCGAAGGTAGTGGTCTCCGTATGAGACTCGTTAGTGGTGACTAGGAGTGCTTATGTCTGATTAGTGATTGGGCCAGAAGATAACGGAATACCGTTAATAAGACTCACAGAGACAGGCTTAGGTTTTGAAGTAATAGGTACTTTATTTAAAGTAGCAAAACGTATATCGATATAATTTCCGCAAGATCCTGTGTCGATCATGGCTTTAGTGGTAATCCTAGCCTGGTCCCACTGCAATGTCAAACGAACAAAAAGATAAGGGTTAGTAAATGAAGTTGTCAATCCCCCTAGGAGGACATGTGAACACTCACCCTCTTTTTTGCGGACAAGGGGACAGACACTTATCATGTGATCCGGGGATGCGCAGTACAAGCAAAGATTACTGGATCGTCTCCTGGCTCTTTCAGTAGTTGATAAAGGTGGGCGTATGGTTCCTACCTCCATAGAAGTAGGGTCAAATGCCGAAATCCGAGAAGGACTGGACAATGGCATTCCCATTTTTTCAGCCTTTCTTTCTCGCAGCCTCCTGTCTATGTTGATACTGAGTTGTATCAAAGCATCCAGGGTGTCCGGTAAATCCGCTCGGGCGAGCTCGTCTTTAACGGCTTCTGATAGGCCGAGTCTAAATTGAGTTCTCAGAGATGTATCATTCCACCCTGAATCAAGGGTCCATCTTTTGAACTCTGCTACAAAGTCTTCTACAGGTCTCCTACCTTGTTTCAAGGACCTCAATTGAATATCGGCAGTACTCTGCCTATTGGGGTCATCATATAGACTAGCGAGTTCCGCTAGGAATAAAGCATAGGAGTTGAGAAGCTGATCATTTTTCTCAAAGAGAGAGTCTGCCCAGGCCCGTGGATCACCCGTTAGGTATGAAATAATAGTACAGACTTTGATATGATCAGTAAGGTAGGTACAAGGTTTTAGCAAGAAAAGTAACTGACAGGCGTTTTTGAATTCACTAAATTTTTTGCGATCACCTGTAAACACTAGAGGAGGATTTATTTTGGGTTCAGGGGGCTGAGCAGCGGCAAGTTGTGATAGACGGGTTACCTGCTGCTTCAGAGCCTGATTGTCTTCTTTTAATTCAGTAAGAGCGTGTATTAACGCAGTCACTTGTTGTTTTAATTGTGTCACTTGAGTGGGTAAATCTGCTGAATCCATTTTAGGTTCGTTCAATCTGTAACGCTCCTGCGTTTTCTGAAACAAGATGGATTTGCAGCTGCAGAAAAACTCCACTCAGCAGTCATGTAGAGATACGTTGAAATACCAATTCCAACTCCCAAGACTCATCACTGTGGTCTGTCTGATTCAGCATACAAATATACACACTCAATAAGATGTTCCTGGAGTGATAGATGTATATAGTAGTATAGTGGTGATGAGCTGAAGAGACAGGTATGAACAGTGACAATAGGTGAACAGCAGTTGAGAGAAATGTTCATGAGAGCATAGATGGTAACAGGTAGGATGCAGATAGGTTAGCAATCATGTATGGTAGTAGGTGGTAGGATAGCAGATGACATACAGGAGAGACTAACCCAGTGCAAGGATAGATGTTAGTAGGCTCAAGAGCTAGCAATCTAATTAGTGCAGATGATAGTAACAGTCCTTAATATGCAGAGCTAGATAGTGTAAGCTTAGTAGGAAGGTTATGGAGGATTCCCCTGCGGGGTACTTATCACTAATAGCAAGCAGTAGTAGAGAGGTTCGGTATGAGCGAGTGATCCGGTAGCGGGATACAGGGATCAGTAGCGAGGTTCCGACAGCGAGGTACGCTTGCAAGCATATGAGCTTCAAGGCAGGTCAGCAACAAGGCACATTGAACGAACATGTGAGTGAGAACGCCGGCGGTTGAAATAGCCGCTCTGCGGCGCTCAGTGATGACAGCATCGGTCTTAAAGGTGTATGCGCACCTACCAGAAGAGAATGGTGGGACGCATACACTGAAGTGGAAAGTGGAATAGGGGTACCAGAGGTACCAGAACATTACACTTATGGACCTTTGGCATATAACCCTGCTCTATGGCGGCTTCGCGCCACGCGCTTCTCCATGCTCCTGAAGAAGCACGTGGCGTGAAACGGCCCCTGAAACAGGACCCCGAAAACCAATCACTGCCTTCAGGCTTTCCAAGGGCATAAATTGTTGATTTCACTCCTTACTACCGATCACAGTTTTGAAGGCCATGAAATGCCTATTTTGTGTTAAAAAAAAAAAAATAATGTAATTTTCCCAAAACTTGTGGCAAAATATAAAATATTCCACGGACTCACCATGCCTCTCAGCAAACGACTTGGGGTGTCTACTTTCCAAAATGGGGTCATTTGGGGGGGGGGGGGGTTTGTGGTATCTTGACATTTCAGGGCCTCCTAAACCGTGATAGGTTGTGAGTAGAGTTGAGCGGACACCTGGATGTCCGTGTTCGGCGGGTTCGGCCGAACTTGAAAAAACTTTACCCGGACACCGAACCCCATTGAAGTCAATGGGGACCCGAACTTTCAGCCATTAAAATGGCTCTAAAAAAACAATGGAAAGGGCTAGAGTGCTGCAAATGGCAGCAAAATGTAGTTAAGAGCATGGCAAGTGCTCTGCAAACAAATGTGGATAGGGAAATAACTTAAAACAACAAAAAAAACAGAAAAATAAAACAATTTTCTTCATCTGTGAAGGACAAGGCCCATATGGAGTAGGAGGGAGGTTGAGGTGGCGGTGTAGGTGGAAGCGGCGGTGGAGGAGGACAAGGTAGCCAACACTGATTTTTTTTCAGTCATTTTAAATTAGGGTACACCCCAAAAGAGTGAGAAAGATCAAAAATATAACAATGGCTGGGTAAGGTCGGTATCCATCTCTATTCTGCACAAGGTACGGAAAAGTCCTGTGGGATCCATGCCTGGTTCATTTTAATGAACGTGAGCTTGTCCACATTGTCTCTGGACAGGTGGCTGCGCTTGTCTGTGATAACGCCCCCAGCCGTGCTAAATACACGTTCAGATAATACACTGGCTGCAGGGCACGCCAGCACCTCCAAGGCGTAAAGGGCAAGCTCAGGCCATGTACCCAATTTGGAGACCCAGAAGTTGAAGGGGGCAGACCCGTCATTCACTACATGTAGGCGTGTGCACACATACTGCTCCATCATGTTGGTGCAATGCTGCCTCCTGCTAAGACGTTCCATATGAGCTGCTGGTGCTGCTGTTTGTTGTGGCGTGCTGACAAAGCTTTTCCACATTTCGACCATGCTAACCCTGCCTTCTGAGGTGCTGGCGGTGCCCTAGTTGCGTTGGCGACCTCTTCCTCCTCCTCCTCTGCCTTGGCCTTGTGCTTCCACTGTGGCCCCGCTGTCAGGTGGGAATGCCAGCAGCATCGCGTCTACCAGCGTGCGCTTGTACTCGCGCATCTTGCGATCACGCTCCAGTGAGTGAATTAAGGACGGTACGTTGTCCTTGTAATGGGTATCCAGCAGCTAGGCCACCCAGTAATTAGCACAAGTTAGAATGTGGGCAACTCGGCGGTCGTTGTGGAGACACTGCAGCATGTAATCGCTTACGTATGCCAGGCTGCCCAGAGGCAACAAAAGGCTGTCCTCTGTGGGAGGTGTATCGTCTGTGTCCTCTGTACCCCCCCCCCCCCCAGCCACGCACCAGTGATGGCCATGAGCTGGCCTGGGTGCCACCCTGCTGTGAACATGGTTCCATCTCCTCCTCCTAATCCTCCTCATCCTCCAGAACTGTGCCCCTGCTGGACAATTGTGTACCTGGCATTTGTGGGTGCAGGAACCCACCCTCTGAGCCACTTGTGAATGACTGCCCTGAAAGCCTTGGAAATGTTACCTCTTCATCCTCCTCCTCCTTCTCCTGTGCCACATCCTCTTCCATCATCGCCCAAATAGTTTTTTCAAGGAGGCATAGAAGTGGTATAGTTAAGCTGACAACGGCGTCATCGGCACTGGCCATGTTGGCGGAGTACTCAAAACAGCGCAACAAGGCACACAGGTCTCGCATGGAGGCCCAGTTATTGGTGGTGAAGTGGTGCTGTTCCGCAGAGCGACTCACGTGTGTGTGCTGCAGCTGAAACTCCACTATGGCCTGCTGCTGCTCGCACAGTCTTTCCAGCATGTGCAAGGTGGAGTTCCACCTTGTGGGCACGTCACATATGAGGCGGTGAGCGGGAAGGCCGAAGTTACGCTGCAGCGCTGACAGGCGAGCAGCAGCAGGGCGAGAACGCCGAATGTGCGCACAGACGGCCCGCACTTTCTGTAGCAGCTCTGACATATCGGGGTAATTTTTAAGGAACCTCTGCACCACCAAATTCAGCACATGCGCCAGGCAAGGGATGTGCGTCAAACCGGCTAGGCCCAGAGCTGCTATGAGATTTCGCCCATTATCGCACACCACCAGGCCGGGCTTGAGGCTCGCTGGCAGCATCCACTCATCGGTCTGCTCGTTCCATGCTCCTCCACAACTCCTGCGCGGTGTGTGTTTTTTTTTCCCCAAACAGGCAAGTTTTAAAACTGCCTGCTGTCGTTTACCCCTGGCTGTGCTGAAGTTGGTGGTGAAGGTGTTACGCTGACCAGATGAGGAGGCGGTAGAGGATGAGGAAGCGGAGTAGGAGGAGTTAGGAACAGGAGGCAAACTGAAGCGCCCTGCAATCCTCGGTGGTGGAAGGACATGTGCCAAATTGCTATCCGCCTCAGGCCCAGCCGCCACTGCATTTACCCAGTGTGCCGTTAGGGAGATATAACGCCCCTGACCATGCTTACTGGTCCACGTATCGCTAGTTAGGTGGACCTTGCCACAGATGGCGTTGCGCAGTGCACACCTGATTTTTTTCCCCCACTTGGTTGTGCAGGGAAGGGATCACTTGCCTGGAAAAGTAGTGGCAGCTGGGCACGACGTACTGTGGGACAGCCACCGACATAAGGCTTTTAAAACTGTGCGTCTCCACCAGACGGAATGACAGCATTTCAAAGGCCAAGAATTTTGAAATGCTGGCATTCAGGGCCAGGGATCGCAGGTGGGTAGGGGGGTACTTCCTCTTCCTCTGAAGTGTTTGGGAGATGGAAAGATGAACGCTTCCACGGGACATTGTGGAGATGGTTGGTGACCCAGGTGGTGGTGTTGCTGACAGATCGTCTGTTTGCGGTGTGGCAGGTGCCGGTATCACTACAGAGGGGGATGAAGAGGCCGAGACTGCAGCAGAAGAGGAAGCAGGAGGAGCCAGAGTCCTTTTTTGGTTTTGAAGGTGTCTACTCCACTGCAGCTCATGCTTTGCACTTAGGTGCCTGATCATGTAGGTTGTGCTCAGGTTGAGAAGGTTTATGCCTCGCTTTAGGCTCTGATTGCACAGGGTGCAAACCACTCGTGTCCTGTCATCAGCATATTGTCTGAAGAACTTCCACGCTAGAGAACTCCTTTGAGCTGGCTTTGGTGCGCTCAGTCCCTTGCTGCGTTGGGCAGTAGCAGGCGTAGTGTCTAGGGCACGGCCGCTCCGCTTCTGCACCCTGCTCCCTCTTCTGCTGTGCTGGTGGCTCTGTGCGACCACCGCCTCTTCCTCCAAACTACTCAGGTCACCTGCATGACCTTCATTCCATGTGGGGACCTCATCGTCCTCCACATCATCTTCCACCCAGTCTTCACCCCTGCCCTCCTTGTCGGTCTCCACAATTCTGAGTGCCGCAGCAGTTGGCACCTGCATTTCGTCATCATCTGAGACGTGCTGCGATGGTCCTTCCATGTACTCATCTTGAGAAATAAGTGGTTGGGCATCGCTGCACTCAATCTCTTCCACTTCTGGGGCAGGGCTAGGTGGATGGCCCTGGGAAACCCTGCTGACAGAGTCATCAAAAAGAAGAAGAGACTGCTGCATGACTTGGGGCTCAGACTGCTTGCCTGATTTGCAAGGGGGTGAGGTGAAAGACGGTTGGACATCGGCTGCAGGTGCCAACTCTGACCTTTCTGCGGTAGACTGGGTGGGAGACAATGTGAAGGAACTGGAGGCACTGTCAGCAAACCAATCTACTATCGCCTCTACTTGTTCTTGCCTCAACACTTGTAGAGGCGCATGATGCCCTACCAAATACTGCTGCAGGTTCTGTCGCCTACTCACACTTGAAGAAGGTGTTTCACTTATGCGTGTAGCTGGCACAGGTCGACTACGTCCTCTCCTTGCAACAGGAGCTCTACCAGCAGCACCACGACCCAGGCCACGGCCCCTATTTGACGTTCTCATATTTCTGTAATTTATGATCTTGCCCTAGAAAGGTGTTTATTGAATAGCGGAACAAAACAACAACAGTATCGCACAGGTGTATCTCACAGTCAAATATGCAAACTATGCCGCAATTTAATTTTTTTTACCCCAAAAGGGTGTATATTGAATAGCGGAATAGAAAAAAGTTTATAAAACGGTGCATCTCACACGTACAAACATAGACTAGGCCCCGATTACAATTTTTTGTACCCTAAAGGCAGGATGAGGAGTAGGAGGAGTTCGGAACAGGAGGCAAACTGAAGCGCCCTGCAATCCTTGGCGGTGGAAGATGCGCCCAAAAAATTTGAAAGGTGTATCTCACACGTACCGATACAGACTATGCCGCAATTTAATTTTTTTTACCCCAAAAGGGTGTATATTGAATAGCGGAATAGAAACATTTTTATAAAACGGTGTATCTCACACGTACAAACACAGACTAGGCCCCAATTACAATTTTTTGTACCCTAATGGCAGGATGAGGAAGAGGAGTAGGAGGAGTTCAGAACAGGAGGCAAACTGAATCGCCCTGCAATCCTTGGCGGTGGAAGATGCGCCCAAAAAATTTGAAAGGTGTATCTCACACGTACCGATACAGACTATGCCGCAATTAAATTTTTTTCACCCCAAAAGGGTGTATATTGAATAGCGGAATAGAAAAAAAGTATATATAAAGAGGTGTATCTCACATGTACCGATACAGACTATGCTGCAATTTAATTTTCACCCTAAAAGGGTGTATATCGAATAGCGGAATAGAAAAAATGTTATAAAACGGTGTATCTCGCATGTACAAACACAGACTAGGCCCCGATTACAATTTTTTGTACCCTAAAGGCAGGATGAGGATGAGGAAGAGGAGTAGGAGGAGTTCGGAACAGGAGGCAAACTTAAGCGTCCTGCAATCCTCGGCGGTGGAAGATGCGCCCAAAAAATTTGAAAGGTGTATCTCACACGTACCGATACAGACTATGCCGCAATTTAATTTTTTTTACCCCAAAAGGGTGTATATTGAATAGCGGAATAGAAACATTTTTATAAAACGGTGTATCTCACACGTACAAACACAGACTAGGCCCCAATTACAATTTTTTGTACCCTAATGGCAGGATGAGGAAGAGGAGTAGGAGGAGTTCAGAACAGGAGGCAAACTGAAGCGCCCTGCAATCCTTGGCGGTGGAAGATGCGCCCAAAAAATTTGAAAGGTGTATCTCACACGTACCGATACAGACTATGCCGCAATTAAATTTTTTTCACCCTAAAAGGGTGTATATTGAATAGCGGAATAGAAAAAAAGTATATATAAAGAGGTGTATCTCACATGTACCGATACAGACTATGCTGCAATTTAATTTTCACCCTAAAAGGGTGTATATCGAATAGCGGAATAGAAAAAATGTTATAAAACGGTGTATCTCGCATGTACAAACACAGACTAGGCCCCAATTACAATTTTTTGTACCCTAAAGGCAGGATGAGGATGAGGAAGAGGAGTAGGAGGAGTTCGGAACAGGAGGCAAACTTAAGCGTCCTGCAATCCTCGGCGGTGGAAGATGCGCCCAAAAAATTTGAAAGGTGTATCTCACACGTACCGATACAGACTATGCCGCAATTTAATTTTTTTTACCCCAAAAGGGTGTATATTGAATAGCGGAATAGAAAACATTTTATAAAACGGTGTATCTCACACGTACCGATACAGACTATGCTGCAATTTAATTTTTTCACCCCAAAAGGGTGTATATTGAATAGCGGAATAGAAAAATGTTTATAAAACGGTGTATCTCACACGTACAAACACAGACTAGGCCCCGATTACAATTTTTTGTACCCTAAAGGCAGGATGAGGATGAGGAAGAGGAGTGGAGGAGTTCGGAACAGTAGGCAAACTGAAGCGCCCTGCAATCCTCGGCGGTGGAAGATGCGCCCAAAAAATTTGAAAGGTGTATCTCACTCGTACCGATACAGACTATGCCGCAATTTAATTTTTTTTACCCCAAAAGGGTGTATATTGAATAGCGGAATATAAATTTTTTTATAAAATGGTGTATCTCACACGTACAAACACAGACTAGGCCCCGATTACAATTTTTTGTACCCTAAAGGCAGGATGAGGATGAGGAAGAGTAGGAGGAGTTCGGAACAGGAGGCAAACTGAAGCGCCCTGCAATCCTCGGTGGTGGAAGATGCGCCCAAAAAATTTGAAAGGTGCATCTCACACGTACCGATACAGACTATGCCGCAATTTAATTTTTTTCACCCCAAAAGGGTGTATATTGAATAGTGGAATAGAAAAAAGTATATAAAATTGGTGATTTTTCAATAGCACATGTGAACACAGCAGTGTCTTATGTTTTATGTCACGGTCAGCAGCAGGCTATGAAGGGAAAAAAAAAATAATTCCCCTTTAACTTTGTAATTTTTAAATAGCAGATTAGAACAGCAATCTGTAGTAAAATATAGCTGAACGCTGCACACAACAGACTGATTAAAATATATTTTTTTCTCCCTCCTCCTCCTCCTCCTCAGCGGGCTCAAGTGAGGGCAAAAAGATTGTTCACTGCACCATCCCCCCCCACAGCAAATCGATGTAGATCGCTAACGGACGATTGTTCTGTCCTGTGTCTCCTAATCTCTCCCTGCCTAATCTCTCCAGCCTGTCCCTAAAATGCTCAAATATCTTTCCCTGCCTACACTCCGACCTGTCCCTGCATTCTTTTCAGGCACAATGTTGTTTTACCCAGTCTGTCCCTAATCAGCAGCAGCCAGCACCGTTATGTGTGCTCTCTCCCTACACTACAGCAGACTGACGCACTGCGTGCTGTGTCTCGAGCTTATAAAGACCTGGGTCACATGCTTCAGCTGGCCAATCACAGCCATGCCATTAGTAGGCATGGCTGTGATGGCTTCTTTGGCACACCAGTTAAACGCTTGTTGATTGGCTGTTAAAAGCCCGCCATTAAAAGCGCGCCATTACATACAAAACAGGAAATAAAATTACCGAACATGGATTTTAAACCCGAACATACAGTAAAGTTTTCGGGTCCGTGTCCGGGTAATAAAAATCCAATTATCCGGTACGGACCCGAATAATACAGTCCGTGTTCGCTCAACACTAGTAGTGAGAAAATGCAATGAAAAATTTACGCCCTTTGAAATTCTGATGATTGGTTTCCCGGGTCCCGTACATAGCTAGGCTCCCAAAAAGTCTCACAAGCAATATATCATTTCAATGACAACTTTGCGTAAAAAAAAAAAAAGAAACATTTTCTTTTTCTAGTCATTTTTCAAACACCTGTGACAAAAAAATTAAATATTTAATGAGCTCAACATGCCTCTCAGGACATTACTTAGGATGTCTACCTTCCAAAAAGTGGTAATTTGGGGGGCGGGGGGTTGTACTGCCCTGCCATTTTAGCACTTCATGAAATGAGATAGGCAGTCAGAAAGTTAAAGCTGCAAAAAATTCCAGTTTTTTCTTTTCATGTGACAACACTAAAGAAATTACACTTTGCTACAATGTAAAGTAGTGAGTGTACAGCTTGTGTAACAGTGTAAATTTGCTGTCCCCTCAAAATAACTCAACACACAGCCATTAATGTCTATATCGCTGGCAACAAAAGTGAGTACACCCTAAGTAAAAAAGTCCAGATTGGGCCCAAAGTGTCAATATTTTGTGTGACCACCATTTTTTTCCAGCACTGCCTTAACCCTCTTGAGCATTGTCTTGGGCATGGAGTTTACCAGAGCTTCACAGGCTGCCACTGGAGTCCTCTTCCACTCCTCCATGATGACATCACAGAGCTGGTGGGTTTTAGAGACCTTGCGCTCCTCTACCTTCCATTTGTGTTTAGGGTTTAGGTCTGGAGACATGCTTGGCCAGTCCATCACTTTTACCCTCAGCTTCTTTAGCAAGGCAGTGGGCGTCTTGGAGGTGTGTTTGGGGTCGTTATCATGTTGGAATACTGCACTGTGGCCCAGTCTCTGAAGAGAGGGGATCATGCTGTGCTTCAGTATGTCACAGTACATGTTACATAGTAGGTGAGGTTGAATAAAGACAACAGTCCATCCGGTTCAACCTGTGTAGGTGTGTGTGGCTGCAATCATCTCACATACCCCTGAATGTTCTGATCCTTGAGATGTACGTCTAATAGTCTTTTGAAAGCCACCATACTACCCGCAGAAACCACCTCTTGTGGTAGAGAATTCCACAATCTTGTAGCCCTAACCGTAGAGAACCCCCCACGTTGCCTGAGGTTAAAACACTTCTCCTCTAATCGCATTGTATGCCCCCGAGTCCTCCTGCAATCCCTTCGACTGAACAGCTTTTTTTCTAAGCTGAGATCCCCATTGAGATATTTAAAAATTGCTATCATGTCCCCCCTCAGGCATCTCTTCTCCAGGGAGAATAAATCAAGCGATTGCAGACGCTCTTCATAATTAAGGTCCTTCAATCCCCTAATTAGTTTAGTTGCCCTTCTCTGGACTCTCTCCAGCTCCAACACATCCCTCCTGAGGACTGGCGACCAGAACTGGACACAATACTCCTGATGCGGTCGGACCAGAGTTTTATAAAGTGGTAGGATTATAGTTTTATCTCTGGAATACATCCCTTTCTTTATGCATGCTAATATTCTGCCGGCTTTGGCAGCTGCCGCTTGACATTGCATGCTATTGCCTAGTCTATCTACTAAGACTCCCAGATCTTTCTTCATTTTTGATTCCCCCAAGGGTTCCCCTCCTAATGTGTATTGTGCTTTTATGTTTCTAGTCCCCAAGTGCAAAACCTTACACTTCTCCACGTTAAACCTCATTTGCCAAGTCGTTGCCCACTCCATTATTTTGTCCAGGTCATCCTGTAGGATATCTGCTTCATGCTGTGCAGTTATTGCCCTGCCCAATTTTGTGTCATCTGCAAAAACTGATATCGAACTACCGATTCCGTCCTCAATGCTGTTTATGAATAAATTGAACAAGGTTGTCATTCATGGTTCCCTCAATCAAGCTCCCCAGTGCTGGCAGCACTCATGCAGCCCCAGACTATTAATCTCCCACCAGCATGTATGACTGTAGGCAAGACATACTTATCTTTGTACTCCTCACCTGATTGCCGCCACAGACACTTGACACCATCTGAGCCAAATAAGTTTATCTTGGTCTCATCTGACCACAGGATATGGTTCCAGTAATCCATGTCCTTAGTCTGCTTGTCTTCAGCAAACTGTTTGCGGGCTTTCTTGTGCATCATCTTTAGAAGAAGTTTCCTTCTGGGGTGACAGCCATGCAGACCAATTTGAAGCAGTGTGAGGAGTATGGTCTGAGCACTGGCAGGCTGACCCTCCACCTCTTCAACCTCTGCAGCAATGCTGGCAGCACTCATACGTCTATTTCCCAAAGACAACCTCTGGATATGATGATGAGCACTTGCACTCAACTTCTTTGGTCGACCATGGCGAGGCCTGCTCTGAGTGGAACCTGTCCTGTTAAACCGCTGTATAGTCTTGGCCACCTTTCTGCAGCTCAGTTTCAGGGTCTTGGCAATCTTCTTATAGCCTAGGCCAGTGATGGCAAACCTATGGCACGCGTGCCACAGCTGGCACACGGAGCTCTTTCTGTGGGCACTCGGGAGCCACCGCCATTGCCTGCACTGTGACAAGGGGAGACATGAGTGCAGGCTGTCAGTGTATTTCCCCCGCTCGCCCCATTTCTTCTGTCAAGCAGCACGGGACAGGGACAAAGCAGTGCTTGCAGGAAATACTGCACACTCTAATTCCTCCTGCCTCCCCATGAGGAGCCAGGACAAATGCACCATGGGACATGTAGTCTGGAAAGACTATGGCTCCTTTTTAATCAATTAAAGAAAAACTACAGCCTCAGCATGCCCAAGAAAATAAGGAGGGACAGCCTGGAGCCAGGGAAAAAAAAAGGGCTGAGAGAGAAGGGAGAGTAAGGCTGAGAGGAGAGTGAAGACAAGAGTGAGAGGGGGCTGAGGTGGTTCAGGAGGGAGAGAGAACCCAAGCCACAACAGCCCCTGGAGTTTAACCAGTCAGAGAGGAGCAAGCGGACGGTGCTGAATTGAGTGAGGAGGGTGATCAAGGCACCAACAAAAGGAGAAGCTGCTGCAAGGCATACCGACATTGACATTACGGATGGGATGAGCATGGATTTAGAATCTGTGTGGGTTGAACTCCATAGGGAAGGAGAAAAGGGGAAAGTAATTGTGGGGGTTTGCTATAGGCCACCTAACCAAGGGGAGGAGGTAGAGCTGGAATTTTTAGCACTAATGGGTAAAGTGGCAAAATTGGGATCAGTCATCGTATTGGGGGACTTCAATTACCCCGACATTGACTGGGAAGAGGGGACTGCACACTCACAGAAGGCCCGCCTATTCACGGAAACCTTACTGGATAATTACATGTCACAGTTGGTGGATTCCCCCACCAGAGAAAACGCAATCCTGGATCTATTGCTCACTAATGACCCAGACATAATCTCGGAGGTAGGAGTCCAGGACAACCTGGGCTCTAGCGATCACAGGATGATCACATTTAGTGTAAATAACAACATAACAAGACAAGTGGGGAACATAAGAACCCTAAACTTCAGAAGGGCAAACTTTCCAAAATTGTACTCAATGATGGAAAAGGTAAACTGGGACCAAACCCTGGGATCCCTGACCACAGAGGAAAAATGGGAATGCTTTAGGAACATATTAGGCAAAGGCATCTTGCAGTGCATTCCTATGGGAAATAAATTTAGAAGAGACAAAGCCAAACCTGGCTGGCTAAACTGTAGCGTCATAAAACTTATTAGGGGGAAAAAATTGGCCTTCAAGAAGTATAAATCAGAGGGCACAGTATCGGCTTTCGAGCAATACAAGGAGGCAAATAAGAAAAGTAAACAAGAAATCAAGATGGCTAAAATCAACTTTGAGAGACAAATAGCGGAGGATAGTAAAAAAAACCCAAAGAAATTCTTTAAATATATCAACAGCAAAAAAACTAAGGCAGAGCATATTGCACACATAATTAACAATGATGGGAGGATGGTTACAGAGGACACTGAAAAAGCAACCGTGCTAAATGCTTTTTTCTCGTCAGTCTTTACACAGGAAAAGGAGGGGTACACTGACCATGACTGTATGGTTAGTAGTAATAAACAGGACTTGCCACCATGGCTAACAGAGGGGGAAATCAGGGAAAGGCTGGATAAACTTAACACAAACAAATCACCAGGACCGGATGGCATACATCCGAGAGTACTCAAGGAACTCAGTAAAGTTATATCGAGACCACTGTTCCTGATCTTTGCTGACAGTATTAGGACAGGAGATGTACCAGGGGATTGGAAGAAAGCTAACGTGATTCCAATATTCAAAAAGGGCCAGAGGCATATCCCGGGAAATTATAGGCCTGTCAGTTTGACATCAGTAGTATGTAAACTTCTGGAGGGGATGATAAGGGACTATATTGTAGAGTTTGCTAAGGACAACAACATCATCAGCAGTAATCAGCACGGGTTTACAAATGGGCGTTCTTGTCAAACCAATCTCCTTACATTCTACGAGGAGGTGAGCTGTGAGCTAGATAGGGGGAGACCAGTGGATGTGGTGTACTTGGATTTCGCTAAGGCGTTTGATACAGTTCCCCACAAGCGCTTAATTTATAAAATAAGGTCTGCAGGTATCGATAGCAGGGTTTGCTCTTGGATACGGAACTGGCTAAAAAGGCGGGTCCAAAGGGTAGTAATAAACAGCGCATACTCAGACTGGTCTGAGGTGGTAAGCGGGGTCCCCCAAGGCTCAGTCCTGGGACCAACCTTGTTCAATTTATTCATAAACAACATTGAGGTCGGGATCAGTAGTTCGATATCAGTTTTTGCAGATGACACAAAATTGGGCAGGGCAATAACTTCACAACATGAAGCAGATATCCTGCAGAATGACCTGGACAAAATAACAGAGTGGGCAACGACATGGCAAATGAGGTTTAACGTGGAGAAGTGTAAGGTTTTGCACTTGGGGACTAAAAACATAAAATCACAATACACGTTAGGAGGGGAGCCCTTGGGGGAATCAAAAATGGAGAAGGATCTGGGAGTATTGGTTGATGATAGATTAGGAAACAGCATGCAATGTCAAGCGGCAGCTTCCAAAGCCAACAGAATATTAGCATGCATAAAGAAAGGGATGCATTCCAGAGATAAGACTATAATCCTTCCACTTTATAAAACTCTGGTCCGACCGCATCTGGAGTATTCCGTCCAGTTCTGGTCGCCAGTCCTCAGGAGGGATGTGTTGGAGCTGGAGAGAGTCCAGAGAAGGGCAACTAAACTAATTAGGGGATTGGAGGACCTTGACTATGAAGAGCGTCTACAATCGCTCGATTTATTCTCCCTGGAGAAGAGACGTCTGAGGGGGGACATGATAGCAATTTATAAATATCTTAATGGGGATCCCAGCTTAGAAAAAAAGCTGTTCATTCGAAGGGATTGCATGAGGACTCGAGGGCATACAATGCGATTAGAGGAGAAGCGTTTTAACCTCAGGCAACGCGGGGGGTTCTTTACTGTTAGGGCAACAAGATTGTGGAATTCTCTACCACAAGAGGTGGTTTCTGCGGGTAGTATGGTGGCTTTCAAAAGACTCTTAGACTTACATCTCAAGGATCAGAACATTCAGGGGTATGGGAGATGATTACAGCCACACATGCCTACACAGGTTGAACTGGATGGACTATTGTCTTTATTCAACCTCACCTACTATGTAACTATGTAACTATGTAACTATGAACGCCGTAGTCGGGTGAGTGCTGACTTCACTACAATCCCTGTTAGCATGTGCGATCCTCAACTGGGTGTCTGCAGTTTAATTGCAGTGTTGGCACTTTGAAAATAATAAGTTGGTTTTGTGATGAAATTTGGGCACTCGGGCTCAAAAAAGTTCGCCATCACTGGCCTAGGCCATCTTTATGTAGAGCAACAATTCTTTTTTTCTGATCCTCAGAGAGTTCTTTGCCATGAGGTGCCATGTTGAACTTCCAGTGACCAGTATGAGAAAGTGAGAGCGAGAACACCAAATTTAACACACCTGCTTCCCATACACACCTTAGACCTTGTAACACTAACAAGTCACATGACACCAGGGAGGGAAAATGGCTAACTGGTCCAAATTTGGACTATTTCACTTAGGGGAGTACACACCTTAGACCTTGTAACACTAACAAGTCACATGACACCAGGGAGGGAAAATGGCCAACTGGGCCAAATTTTGACTATTTCACTTAGGGGAGTACTCACTTTTGTTGCCAGCGGTTTAGACATTAATGGCTGTGTGAGTTATTTTGAGGGGACAGCAAATTTACACTGTTATACAAGCTGTACACTCACTGCTTTACATTGTAGCAAAGTGTAATTTCTTCAGTGTTGTCACATGAAAAGATATAAAATATTTACAAAAATGTGAGGGATGTACTTACTTTTGTGAGATACTGTGTGTGTGTGTGTATATATATATATATATATATATATACAGTGCTTTGCGAAAGTATTCGCCCCCCTTGAACTTTTCGACCTTTTGCCACATTTCAGTCTTCAAACGTAAAGATATAAAACTGTAATTTTTTGTGAAGAATCAACGAGTGGGACACAATCATAAAGTGGAACTAAATTTATTGGATATTTCAAACTTTTTTAACAAATAAAAAACTGAAAAATTGGGCGTGCAAAATTATTTAACCCCCTTAAGTTAATACTTTGTAGCGCCACCTTTTGCTGCGATTACAGCTGTAAGTCGCTTGGGGTATGTCTCTATTAGTTTTGCACATCGAGAGACTGAAATTTTTGCCCATTCCTCCTTGCAAAACAGCTCGAGCTCAGCGAGGTTGGATGGAGAGCGTTTGTGAATAGCAGTTTTCAGTTCTTTCCACAGATTCTCGATTGGATTCAGGTCTGGACTTTGACTTGGCCATTCTAACACCTGCATATGTTTATTTGTGAACCATTCCATTGTAGATTTTGCTTTATGTTTTGGATCATTGTCTTGTTGGAAGACAAATCTCTGTCCCAGTCTCAGGTCTTTTGCAGACTCCATCAGGTTTTCTTCCAGAATGGTCCTGTATTTGGCTCCATCCATTTCCCATCAATTTTAACCATCTTCCCTGTCCCTGCTGAAGAAAAGCAGGCCCAAACCATGATGCTACCACCACCATGTTTGACAGTGGGGATGGTGTGTTCAGGGTGATGAGCTGTGTTGCTTTTACGCCAAACATAACACTTTGCATTGTTGCCAAAAAGTTCGATTTTGGTTTCATCTGACCAGAGCACCTTGTGCCAGGTGGCTTATGGCTGTAACGCTCCTGCGTTTTTTGTTAGTGAATAGATTTGCAGCTGCAGAATTATTACACTCAGTAGTCATGTAGAGAATGTGTTGAACAACATATCCAACTCTCAGGACTTCATCACTGTGTACAGCCTGTTATGCAAATATACATACACTCAATATGATGTTCCTGGAGTGATAGAATGTATATGATAGTATAGAGGTGAGAGACAGGCAATAGAATGGTGAGCACTTAGTAGTAGTATTCAGGAGAGTGGTAGGTGATGATAGTATGCAGATAGGTTTTAGCAATCATGTATACTAACAGGTGGTAGGGGACAGCAGATGAAGTATGCAAGAGAGAGTAACCTAGTGCAATGATAGATGAAGGTAGTCCCAAGAGCTGGCAATCTATGCAGATGATAGAAATAGCTTAGATAGTAATAGTCCCTTTAGTATGCAGTAGTAGATAGTGAAGTTAGGTTTAGGAAGGAATCCCCTACGGGGTACTTATCACTAGATGGGTTAGTAGTAGCAAGGTCCAAGAGTAATGGAGTAATCCGGTAGCGAGATACGGGATCGGTAGCGAGGTTCCGGTCTTGTTCAGGCAAGGGGAATAGCTTGAAGCTCCGGCAGCATTGGACAAGACAAGGCAACATGTGGTTTGAACGAGCAATGAGTGAGAGAAAGCCGGCGATTGAAATAGCCGCTCATAGCGGCGCCCGGCGATGACGTCATTGCCCTTAAAGGTGTATGCGTTCCATTTGGATAGCAAGATGGGACGCAATATTAAGAGAGAAATGTGGAAATAAGGGTACCAGAGGTACCAGAACATTACAATGGCAAACTTTAAACAACACTTTTTATGGATATCTTTAAGAAATGGCTTTCTTCTTGCCACTCATCCATAAAGGCCAGATTTGTGCAGTATACGACTGATTGCTGTCCTGTGGACAGGGTCTCCCACCTCAGCTGTAGATCTCTGCAGTTCATCCAGAGTGATCATGGGCCTCTTAGCTGCATCTCTGATCAGTCTTCTCCTTGTATGAGCTGAAAGTTTAGAGGGACGGCCAGGTCTTCGTAGATTTGCAGTGGTCTGATACTCCTTCCAATTCAATATTATTGCTTGCACAGTGCTCCTTGGATGTTTAAAGCCTAGGAAATCTTTTTGTATCCAAATCTGGCTTTAAACTTCCCTACAACAGTATCTCGGACCTGCCTAGTGTGTTCCTTGTTCCTCATGATGCTCTCTGCGCTTTAAACGGACCTCTGAGGCTATAACAGTGCAGGTGCATTTATACGGAGACTTGATTACACACAGGTGGATTCTATTTATCATCATTAGTCATTTAGGTCAACATTGGATCATTCAGAGATCCTCACTGAACTTCTGGAGAGAGTTTGCTGCACTGAAAGTAAAGGGGCTGAATAATTTTGCACGCCCAATTTTTTAGTTTTTTATTTGCTAACAAAGTTTGAAATATTCAATAAATGTCGTTCCACTTCATGATTGTGTCCCACTTGTTGTTGATTCTTCACAAAAAATTACAGTTTTATATCTTTGTTTGAAGCCTGAAATGTGTCAAAAGGTCGCAAAGTTCAAGGGGGCCGAATACTTTCGCAAGGCACTATATATATATATATATATATATATATCCAATCCCTGTCCAAATCATGCCGCCTTAACCTCCGCAACATCGCTAGAATACGGCCCTTTTTAACCAATGACACCACTGAGCTTTTAATTCACGCCCTGGTTATCTCTCACCTCGACTATTGCAACTCCTTCCTCATTGGATTACTCTTACATAGATTATCCCCCTTCAATCCATAATGAATGCTGCTGCAAGACTTATCCACCTTACCAACCGTTCAGTGTCCTCCAACCCTCTCTGGCAATCCCTTCATTGGCTTCCACTCACCCAACGAATAAAATTCAAAGTGCTAACAATAGTTTACAAAGCCATCCACAACTCTGTCCCCAGCTACATCACTAACCTGATCTCAAAATATCAACCAAGCCGCTCTCTTTGGTCCTCCCAAGACCTCCTGCTCTCTAGCTCCCTTGTCACCTCTTCCCATGCTCGCCTCCAGGATTTCTCCAGAGCTTCTCCCATTCTTTGGAACTCTCTACCCCAATCTGTCCGACTGTCCCCTAATCTATCCATCTTTAGACGATCCCTGAAAACCCTTCTCTTTAAAGAAGCCTACCCGGCTACTAACTAATAACGCTGTTTCACTTGCTCCATCAGCTTATCCCCCACAGCTATTCCCTTTTAGATTGTAAGCTCTAACGAGCAGGGCCCTCTGATTCCTTTTGTTCCAAATTGTAGTGTAACTGTAATGTCTGCCCTCATTTTGTTAAGCGCTGCGCAAACTGTTGGCGCTATATAAATCCTGTATAATAATAATAATAATAATAATAATATATATATATATATATATATATATATATATATATATATATATATATATATATATATATACATACAGTGGGCACCCCAGGTAAAATTTTGTATTAATGTGCATAAAGAAGCCAAGGAAAGATGGAAAAATCTCCAAAAGGCATCAAATTACAGATTAGACATTCTTATAATATGTCAACAAAAGTTAGATTTTATTTCCATCATTGACACTTTCAAAATTACAGAAAACAAAAAAATGGCGTCTGCAAAAGTTTGGGCACCCTGCAGAATTTATAGCATGCACTGCCCCCTTTGCAAGGCTGAGACCTGCCAGTGTGATGGATTGTTCTCAATCATCGTCTGGGAAGACCAGGTGATGTCAATCTCAAAGGTTTTAAATGCCCAGACTCATCTGACCTTGCCCCAACAATCCGCACCATGGGATCTTCTAAGCAGTTGTCTAGAAAACTGAAAATAGTTGACACTCACAAAGCTGGAGAAGGCTATAAGAAGATAGCAAAGCATTTCCAGATGTCAATATCCTCTGTCCGGAATGTAATTAAGAAATGGCAGTCATCAGGAACAGTGGAATTTAAAGCAAGATCTGGAAGACCAAGAAAAATATCAGACAGATCAGCCCGCAGGATTGTGAGAAAAACAATTCAAAACCCACGTTTGACTGCACGATCCCTCCAGAAAGATCTGGCAGACACTGGAGTTGTGGTACACTATTCCACTATAAAGAGATACTTGTACAAATATGGTCTTCATGGAAGAGTCATCAGAAGAAAACCTCTTCTACGTCCTCACCACAAAAATCAGCGTTTGAACTTTGCAAAAGAACTTATAGACAAGCCTGATGCATTTTGGAAACAAGTTCTGTGGATCGATGAGTTTAAAATTTAAAAAACGCTTTTGCCGGAATGAGCAAAGGTATGTTTGGAGAAGAAGGGGCACAAAATTTAATGAAAAGAACCTCTGTCCAACTGTTAAGCATGGGAGTGGATTAATAATGCTTTGGGGTTGTATTGAAGCCAGTGGCACAGGGAACATCTCACGAGTAGAAGGAAAAATGGATTCAATAAAATTTCAGCAAATTTTGGATGGTAACTTAATGCCATCTGTGAAAAAGCTGAAGTTAAAGAGAGGATGGCTTCTACAAATGGATAATGATCCTAAACACACCTCGAAATCCACGGGGGATTACATCAACAGGTGTAAACTGAAGGTTTTGCCATGGCCTTCACAATCTCCTGACCTCAACATAATTGAAAATCTATGGATAGACCTTAAAAGAGCAGTGCGTGACAGACAGCCCAGAAATCTCAAAGAACTGGAAGACTTTTGCCAAAGTGGGCAGTACAAGATATTAATTCTGCAGGGTGCCCAAACTTTTGCAGACACCATTTTTTTGTTTTCTGTTATTTTGAAAGTGTAAATGATAGAAATAAAATCTAACTTTTGTTGACATATTATAAGAATGTCTAATCTGTAATTTGATGCCTTTTGGAGATTTTTCCATCTTTTCTTGGCTTCTTTATGCACATTAATACAAATTTTTACCTGGGGTGCCCAAACTTTCGATCCCCACTGTATATATATATATATATATATATACATATATATATATATATATATATATATATATATATATATATTTGAAACACTTACCTGTTTAGTAATTTTTTTGTCACATTCTAGTTTTTTTTACTTTGATTTAAAGGCAGTGCGATCACACATTTTAATATTAATTTCCCCAGTTATATTTACCTAGGTGGATTCAACATCAGTCCAATGCTGCATTTGTCCCCTGGCGCCTCTAGAGAGCTGAGCGATCGAACACCACCAATCGCTAGGTTCTGACAGCTCCGTGAGCAGACAGCTGCTGACTGTCATTCAGCAGCTCTCTGCTCTTCCCCCTCCTAACTCACTGGAAAGCTGAGCTGTGAAGGGGGCAAAGCAGCCGGCTCAGCCTCTCAGCGACTCGCTGAGAGGCTCAGCCAGATGTCGGTCTAGGCACCTGGCAGATCCCGACTCTGTGGTCGTGATGACGCGGTGTCTGGACCGACATCTGTGACTTCAGCAGAGAGCGGACTGCAGACTGCTCTCTGCTGAAAACGGGTCACAGAAATGCAGAACTAACTGCACTCCTGTGATCCACAGGAGATGTACAGACAAACAAGCTTTTGGCTGTACAACTCCTTTTTAATGTTGTCATTCTGATCATTAAGCCATTCTTTGATTTAATAATGTCTTGTTATTGTTTTTTAGGAACACCAATCAACAAAAAACCTGTTCTGGGATACAGAAATTTAAATCTGTTCAAATTGTTTCGCCTTGTACATGAACTTGGAGGGTTTAATAATGTAAGTAGCATGGTATCGCAGGTAGTATAGAACCGTTTGTTGTATCTGTGCGTTTTTAGGGCAACGTAATGTTATGATAGTAACATAGCGGAGATCAAGAGCAAAACAAGAACCGAAAACTGAGACCCTCAAGAAAGCAGTTAACAGTCTGAGAATATAAAAACTGGAGAATATCACATTGTCATTTGGTGTTTCATGTGGTTCAAAGAAGCATTTAGTCTTCACCAGAGCCACTGAAGTTATAGGTGACATGCAGCAAAACAACTCACAATATGTATCTAACACGATTGTCTACTTGAAAAACTACAGACAAACTTGAAACTGAGTGTCAGATACATAGAATCAAAAAGCTGAAACCAGGTCAGGTCAGAATATATTTACAGGCCTAGTACAAACACAAGAACAGACACACATAGGCTAAAATAAAACAGTCACTATAGTTTATCACAGTTGGTAGCTGTCACACAGGCTAGTGAGGGAGGAGCACCTAAACAGTCACAAAAGGGATAATCGTGAGAATATTGACAAACTCATCCTCCTATTACAGCGTCTATACAACGAATTGATAGAGTAGTATGTTCAAAAAATATCAAAATCATACCTTACAGGACATAGGACTTTCATTTTTCATAGACTATGAGTTATATGCAACTACCTTCAGGTGATTAGACACTTGAAAAACAAACTTTCTATGACCATCCACTATATAACCAATTCCATGAAACTTCTGTTTTTTTTTTTTCCATCGTCCTTAGATGATGGAACTGTTTTTCTCTGCAGAAGTACTTTACCTTTTTAAACCATTGATTGCTTTCAAGACCTACTGTTTTCTACTATGGGCTATCCAGAAGTTTCCAGATTGGTTACTGTTGGAAGACCTCGGTTACCCTGGGAACGGTAACCAGACTCCATTTTTGGGGGTTGGCCTGGAATGTCTGCTTTAGGTGCTGGATCCTTGCATTGGATGCTCACTTTGACACATAGTGCAACATGTGTAGTTAATTGTAGGATGCTTTACAAGTCCAGTTTTGTTGTTTACCATACCCTTAAGATCCTCTTTACGGGTATGCCCAGTGTGATAGGCAAAGCCTGGACCCTTAGTATGTCACCCATTTTGGCTAAGGTAGGACAAGGTCGCTGTATGTTTACACTGGTTTCTGGCTTTTATTACCTCTATCTGCATTGCATAGTGCATTACAGACACTCCTCGTTTAACGACTTACCTGTTTAACGGCCGCTCAGACTTACGACCAGCTTTTTGGGCACTGTACATCATTGTACTGTACAGTACAGGATTTTTGTTGTTTATATTTTTGTTTTCTGTACTTATCCAATGTAAAACAATGTTATTGAGTTGGAGTTTTGGGTTTAGACCTTTTTTTTCAGAATACAGTACAGTAGTTAGGAATGCTTAAAATATTGATTACTTGTGGCTCCTCGTTTAACAACCAATTAGTTTAACAACCTGGTCACTGTAACGGAACCTGATCATTAAGTGAGAAGAGCCTATAGGCAGAGGAATTGGGTGGTGGCCACTTTATTGTGGTAACTCCTGACATTTTGTCTCTAATGCTTCTTGGCGTGAGCAATTTACAATTGGTGTTTTATTTCTACTTTTATCCAGACTTAGTTTTAGAAGGATGAGGTAATTTCATCACTTCTCTTGAATTACACTTTCCTGCCTACCTTTTCTGCAGAGAATGCACACAGCATGTTACTATGCTCCTGCTGCCATATTCCACAGACAGACAGCTACAGGAAAATTGTCAGTGCATATATCCAGACATGCACAACCCCATCCAATGCGGAGGTGTTGGAGGCACCATTTGACCATCATACAATGTACTCGGGAGAGGGCATCAGCATTTTATTGCTCTCTCCTGGGTCTGTGCTCTACTCCAAAGTTGAACTCCTGGAAAGAGAGGAACCAACTCATCACTCTGGCATTTCCATGCTTGTTTTGTCTCATCCAGGGCAATGGGGCATGGTTTGACACCAGGCGACACCTCCAGCCTACCAGAAAGTACCTCAGAGAGTCCAGAGCTCATTTGTTGCCGAGACTCTTTTGCTGCACCACAGTGTAGTTTTTCTACGGGGTGCTCTTCCCCATTGATCAGTTGAGACAAGACGGGTCCTAAGCCCTCACTTGTGGCATCTGTCTGCGTCACAAACTCCTTAGAATAATTAGGAGACACGAGCAATGGAGGCTGGCACAATGCATGTCTTAAGCTTCTGAAAAGTTTATTTGGCATCTGCAATCCACTTTATCATTATTTACTTCCAGTTTTTTGTTAAGTCAGTTAATGGTGCAGCAATGGTGCCAAAGTTGGGAACAAACTGAAATGAAATAATACTGCCCTAAAATATTCACTGTGAAACTGAAATGATGCAAAGGGTGTTAAAAATCCCAATACACAAAACTTATGCATAAACATCCGATTAGACCATGTATCAAACATTAGATATGTGTATAGTATCAAATGAAACAATCACGTTAACTGCGCACTAAAACAAATTATAAAAAACAGGTAAAGAACAAACAAATAGTTGGGGATGAACCTCCAGTAATAGACAACTATGCCCAAAATGTTCTGACCCTTTTTTTGTTATAGGATGGGGCTAGTTCCGTATGGCTTCCACCTTATTCATTTGAGGTTTTACTAGCCATATACCCTCAATGTACCCTAGGTAACTTAGATTCCTCCATTCCATTCGCACACTTCTAGGGATTGGTTGTGAACCCTGCTTTTTTCAAGGAGTCTGACTGCCTGAACTCTGAAAAGATGGATCCCCTAATCCGTACTGAAAATGACTAGATCATTCAGGTAGACCGAAGTGTATTGTCGATGGGGGCGTAATATTTTGTCCATTGACCTTTGGAATGTGGCCGGGGCAGAGTGTATGCCAAATGGCATCCTTTTATAATGAAAGTGTTATAATGAAAGTGGCCTTCCGGGGTGGAAAAATCTTTTTTCCTTCTGGCTTCCTTGGTGAAGGAAATCTTCCAGTACCCTTTTGTGAGGTCCAACTTGGTGATATACTGGGCGGGACCCAGCCTCTTAATTAACATGTTTACTTGGGGCATCAGATAGACCTCAAATTTGGAAACTTTATTAAGTTCCCTAAAGTCATTGCAGAATCACAGGATGTCGTTGGGCTTTTCTTCCAACACAATGGGACTGGACCGCTCACTCTGTCACTCTTCAATGACATCAAGCTTTAGCATTCCTTTTACTTCATCAGACACTGCCTTTCTATGTGTTTCTGGGATACAATAGGGCTTTAAATGGATCTTTACATCCGGGTCTGTTACAATGTCTTGCTTGATGACCTTGGTGAGACCAGGCAATCCTAAAAACATTTCTCTATTTCTCTCCAGAAACTTTTGCTTGTTGGGTTTCGACTTAGATTGGATAGCAGCAACCTGTACCAGATTAACCCCTGTAGGGTCCCTTAAATTGACGCCTAATTTGGTATGGTTTTCTTTTCCCTGGCTAGTGTACCTTGAAGTTCACATCACCCAATTGTCCCTGCCACTTGGCTAAGAACTTACTCTCTCTACCTTGGGGATCAGAACAGCCACTGGGTCTCCTACCTGAAACTGTCTGACTGTAGCTGACCGGTTGTACACCCTCCTTTGGGCATCCTGAGACTTTTGGAGATGCTCCCTCACTAACAGCATCACTCTAGCCACCTTCTCTCGCATTTAAGAGATGTACTCTACCATTGTTTTGTGTGGTGGGGTTTCACTTCCCCACGTCTCCATTACTAGATCAAGTGACCCCTGGGGTCATCACCTATACACCAGCTCCAATGGTGAGAAGCCCGTGGGTGCCTGTGGAACCTCCCAGATGGCAAACAGAGCAAGGAGCAACATATTCCTAATCCTTCCCATCCTTCTGGACCACTGTTTTTAACATGGATTTCAGGGTTTTATTAAACCTCTCAACGAGGCCATCTGTCTGTGGCTAATAAACAGACATCCACAACTGCTCATTCTGAAACCATTTGCACAAGTCTGCCATCCCTTTCGACATAAAAGGGGTCCATTAGTATCTCTTTGGAGAACCCACTTCTTGAAAACATTTGAAATCCCTCCCGGGCAATTTCCTTAGCGGAAGTTTTCCTTTAAAGGGATCGCTTTTGGATACCTAGTTGTGTAATCCAGGACAATGAATCTATATTGGTGTCCCATTGCTGACTTTACTAAGGGCCCCATGAGATCCATAGTGATCCTTTCAAATGGCACCTCAATTATGGGAAAGGGTACCAGGGGGCTTCACCCCTTGCCAGTAAAACCGGTTGGTTATTCTGGTCTCGGTTTTTTTCAGCCCCCCAGGTGTCCTCCCATTGCGTCATTGTGGGCTAGATCAAGTAGCATTCACCTATATGGCTGGGGAACCAGCAACTGCTCTACAGTTTTCCTTCGGCTACTCGACATAGCAAGTCCCTATTCAGCGCAAATGAGGAACTCTTTGATCTGCATCAGATATTTGTGGGTCCCCAATTATAACAGAACTGTTAACAGAAACTTCGAGCATTGACCAAAATACGATCCTGTAATTGGGTGGTCTTTTGCGGCTGCAATGCACTCTGCTAGCATCCAAAAACACCAGTTGTAATATTCAGGGTATCTAGCAGCTTGGGACCATGTGCAACAGGCTGTTAAATTAAACATAAAAGTCTTTATTTTTCTTAAGCAAACACAAGAGAGCTTCCGGGAGAAAAACTAAATTTCAGGAATTGCAACACAAAAGTCTGCTTATCTTCACCACAAATCAAACTGTTAAATATGCAAATGTCAAGGGCTTTACCCCAGGGTTAGCAGCTTCCAGCTTCAGATGCTTTGTCAGTTTGTAGCCTATGTGCAGCACACAACCAGCTGTCCATTCAACTCCTACACCACCACACCTAAGATTAAGAGCTTCCTGTTTTTGGGCTGCTGAACTCTGTAGGGACCAGAGTCGCCGTAGTCAGGTGTGGAGGTTCTTTTCCCACTCGAAATGTTACTCCGAACCGCCAAAATTCCGGGTCCCAAATACATCTGTACTAATACCAAGAGGACTGCGAGTAAGTCTTCTCCTTTACATGACTACCCTGGAAATCCTCACCCATCACGGGTAAGAGTGCACACACATTTCCCTTAACCACTTGCCGACTGCCTAACGCCGATCTACGTCGGCAGTCAGCCCCTCACAGGCAAAGTGACGTAGGGCTACGTCACTAGCTTGTGAGGGTCTAGGGAGCGAGCGCGCGCCCCCGGAGGCGCGCTCCCGCTCCCGCGTGGTCACGGACCCCCCCGCGCGTGTGACCGGCGGACCCGATGTCCGCCGGTCACTCGGCGATTGGTGGGGGAGAGGGAGAATGTCAGGCAGCTTGTGTAAACAAGCTGCCTGTCATTCTCCTTGCTGTTAGGATACTGATCACTCGGATCTAGTATGTAGATCCGTTGATCAGTGTCCATACAGCTCAAGCCCCAGCCAATCACAGTAGAAAGCACGCCCCTAGGGATACACACAGCCCCTCCCTCCCAAATAAAGTTAACCCCTTCACTACCAGTGTATTTTTACAGTAACAGTGCATATATATAGCACTGATTACTGTAGAAATGTCACTGGTAACCCCAAAAGTGTCAAAAATGTCAGTCAAGGGTCCGATCTGTCCGCCGCAATATCGCAGTACCGCAAAAAAAATCGCAGATCGCCGCCATTACACGTTAAAAAAAAAAACAACAAAAATGACAGAAATCTTTCCCTTTGTTAGTAAACGCGATAACTTTTGCGCAAACCAATCAAAATACGCTTTTTGCGATTTTTTTTTTACCAAACATAGGTAGCATAAAACAAATTGGCCGAAAAAGTAAAAAAATTTTGATTTTTAAATTTTTTTTTGGGGAATTTCATATAAAAAAATGTGAAAAATATTGCTATTTTTGCAAAATTGACGCTCTTTTTTTGTTTATAGCGCGTGATCAAAAAATCGCACAGGTGATCAAATACCACCAAAAGAAAGCTCTGTTTGTGGGAAAAAAAGGACGCCAAATTCGTTTAGGTACAGCGTCGCACGACCGCGCAATTGTCCGTTAAAGTCACGCAGTGCCGAATCGCAAAATACCCCCTGGTCGGAATGGGGGTAAAATCTTCCAGGGCTTAAGTGGTTAAAGGGACCATAACCAAAATACTGGTGCCACATAGCACCCATCCTTGGCATCCTGTACAATGATTTTTCAGGTAAAGAAATTATGCATTTATTATTTTTTTTAACCTTGAGTGTGCAATATCAGGCTACTGTAAACACTCCTAACCGCTGTCTGCCAGCACCACTATAGAGGCAGACAGCTACTCAGCTGCAGGAAGCATCAGTGAAATATGAGGCACTGATGAGAGCCCTGGTAGTTCAAGACAGAACTTGTAGTTCATTCATTCACAGATTGCTGTGAATGAATGACACAGATGTGTGGGCGGAGCTCCACACAGCCATGCTGTTTTTTAAATGTGACAGCTGGTGTGGGGAGAGGATCCCTCGCCGGCTGTCACAGTGGATGAGAAGGGTTGCTGCATTAATAACATGTTACACCCTGAATACGTGTGTAAAATGTTACTTAAGGTGATCTCATCCTTTGGGCATATTATGGAGGAAACTATTAAGGACCTTTATTTTGTAGCAGCTTTAGATAATTTTCTTTCCCCTACATTTTATGCGGTACAAGCTGTAAATTGAAACCAGATGCAGTTCATTGTGAACCAACTAGTCTCTGCCTAGCAGCACCTGACTCTCTACAGCCTGAACAAGCCCCCTATGGCCATGTAAAGATTAAAAAATCCAGAAAGACTTTTCTAATATGTGCAGAAATTGATTGTGCGCTTGATGAGGACTGGACGGATCCTGAAAGGGTTTTCATGCCCCCTAAGCTTTTTGCTGAAATGTATCCTATGGAAAAGGAAACTAATAAGAGATGGAGTGTTCCTGTAGTGGATCTTGCCATTTCAGCTCTCAGTAAATGCCTTACAGTTTCCATTGATGATATTCCCTCTTTAAATGAATTTGTTGATAGTTGTCTGGAAACCCTCCTAAAGGTCTTCTTTGCTCTTGCAGGTCCTACTTAAACCAGATATATAGATACAGTACATTTAGCGCTGCTCAACCTCCACATGTGAAAAAAAGCACAAAAACGAGGGATCAGGAATCGTAGTCTTTAAGTCTTGCCAAACCTGTAGAGGGGGGTCATTCCCACTTCTGGACAACGTGGAAGCAGTGTATGCTATAGAACCTGAATTTAATAAAAGATGGGCTGTCCCTGCTGTGGACCTGGCCATTCTTGCACTAAATGACCAATCTATCATTTCGATTGACGGTAACCCCTCCTTTAAATATTCGGTAGATAGGCATAGGAACTCTTCTGATGGCATTCTACGAGGAGGTGAGCTGTGAGCTAGATAGGGGGAGACCAGTGGATGTGGTGTACCTGGATTTCGCTAAGGCGTTTGATACAGTTCCCCACAAGCGCTTAATTAGGTCTGCAGGCATCGACCGCAAGGTTTCCTCTTGGATACGGAACTGGCTAAAAGACACAGCATTGAGGACGGGATCGTTAGTTCTATATCAGTTTTTGCAGATGACACAAAATTGGGCAAGGCAATAACTGCACAGCATGAAGCAGATATCCTACAGAATGACCTGAACAAAATAACAGAGTGGGTAACGACATGGCAAATGAGGTTTAATGTGGAGAAGTGTAAGGTTTTGCACTTGGGGACTAAAAACATAAAAGCACAATACACTTTAGGGGGGGAACCGTTGGAGGAATCAAAAATGAAGAAAGATCTGGGAGTCTTAGTAGATAGACTAGGCAATAGCATGCAATGTCAAGCGGCAGCTGCCAAAGCCGGCAGAATATTAGCATGCATAAAGAAAGGGATGTATTCCAGAGATAAAACTATAATCCTACCACTTTATAAAACTCTGGTCCGACCGCATCTGGAGCATTATGTCCAGTTCTGTTCGCCAGTCCTCAGGAGGGATGTGTTGGAGCTGAAGAGAGTCCAGAGAAGGGAAACTAAACTAATTAGGGAATTGGAGGACCTTAATTATAAAAAGCGTCTGCAATCGCTTGATTTATTCTCCCTGGAGAAGAGATGCCTGAGAGGGGACATAATAGCAATTTATAAATATCTCAATGGTATTCTCAGCATAGAAAAAAAGCTATTCAGTCGCAAGGATTGCATGAGGACTCGAGGGCATACAATGCGATTAGAGGAGAAGCGTTTTAACCTCAGGCAACACAGGGGGTCCTTTACTGTTAGGGCTACAGGATTGTGGAATTTTCTACCACAAGAGGTGGTTTCTGCAGGAAGTATGGCTACTTTCAAAAGACTCTTGGACGTACATCTCAAGGATCAGAACATTCAGGGGTATGAGAGATGATTACGGCCTGTGAGGGATTAGCTCGGTGGTAGGCGTAGATGACCCCTTGGGGGGTGCGTTTTCACAGAGAGATAGCCAAAAAGTGCTTGCAAACAACAGTTTGGTTTATTAATGGTGTTTTCTTCACCAGACTGAAAACATCCAAAATAAAAATAAAACAGAAAATAAATCCTTGCCTCTGTGGGCGGCTACCTTCTCACTTTGGAACCTACCTAAGAGTCTGTCTCCAACCTACTGTTGGACACTCAATAGTCCATTTATAATATCTTCACAGGGCAAAACAGTCCTTTATTTCTTTCACACAGAAACAGTTCGTCTTCTCACCTTTGAGACGTCTTCACACTTGGTTACCCTCCCTGGTACACATTACTCCGGGGGGTCTTCTCCCAGGCCCACACATCCTGTCGGGAGGCACACGTCTGACTGTCCTCCTTCTCCCAGCCCACATGGCTTCAGGAGACAGCAGTCCTTCTCCCATGCCCACACGGCGTCGGGAGGCAGCAATCAATAAGACTTCCTTTGGACAAATTATAGAGGCCTTCATTTCCTCATTCTGAACAGCTGAAGGCCTTTCAACTTCTTTACACCTTCCTGCTGCCTTTGGCAGCCGACACCCTATAGTAATTAGTGAACTTTCCAAACCAGGTGGGAATGTGTCCCTCTCTGTGACTACATTCCCAGATTTACCTGACTTCCTGTCACATACCCCCCCCCCCCCTCTTGTTTCAACCCTAGGGTTGGGACACAGATTTCCAGACACGCATGTGTCAGGCACTTCTCTTGACTCTCACTGATAAGCCTTCTATTATCCTCACGCTGACGGATGAAACTGTTTCTGTCATCTTCATTGACAGATTTCTCATAAATGCCACACAGTTTGTCTCTCATCTCATATACACATTCTTCAACTGCATTTTTGGCATCATTTTGCTCCTTCTCGTTTCTGTCATCTTCATTGACAGCTTTCTCATAAATGTCAGACAGCTTGTCCCTCATAACCGTCTGTCCAATCCACCATGGAGGACCGTGATCCATAGGCAACTCAATTGGGCTAGTCTTAATGTCTTCAACATTCTTGAGCCGCCTCTCTCTGCAATCCATAAATGTTTTCCACAAAACTTTGAGAACCTCTGCTTCACTAAGCTTTGTTCCAAGTAGGGACTCTTGACGTCCCTCTGTGACTTGAGTTGCCTCTCCATACAGCTGTACACAATCATTGACTCTTTGTTTCTTGAGCTTAGCTTGCTCTAAGATGCGGTGCAGAGGGCCTTCCATTTGCCACAACAGGCTGTCACACATTTTTCAAAGTGACCCCTGTTCATTTTTCCAGCGAAATCATTAACTTTTCTTCCACCAACATATGGGTCAAAGGCAACAACACAGTTGAACCCAGTGATCTGGGTGGTATCCATTATAGATCTCCTCTCTGCATCAGTGAAGAAGCATGGAACTGCAACACATTCTTTTACAGGTTTCTTCAATGCACTTTCTGCTGAACGATTTGACCGCTCAAGGTCACCTAGTTCCTTTTCTCTATCTGAATTCCACATGGAATGCATCTCAAGAACACGATCAAACTTCTGCCACCTGTCTTTCACCATTTCCATTTTGGAAATATTCCCTGAAAGGCACTTATTCATTTGCTTCACGCTTTCACCAACAGCCTTAGTTTTCTCCACTAGGTGGCGTTTGCTTTTTTCTCCCAGATTTATATCACTTGCTTTAGTTTTCTCCGCTTTAGTTTTCTCCACTAGGTTTTCAGCCTGAACTGAGAAATCATCATATTTCTTACACAGCTCCTTTGTTTGCTGAAGCTCTAATGATATATTTTCCAATGCTTGAAGTTTTTGAAGGAACGGTTTATTCCAAAGGGGTGATTCAAGCCACATGTCATCACATTTCTGAGGCTCACTCAGGACAGACCCCAAAACACTGATCCTTTTAAAAACTGCATCAGGCACACTGTCCCCTCTTTGGGACAGATCCTCTGTTGCCTGCAATTCCTCTTCCAGTTCCTGCAACGGAATCTTCATCTCTTCTACTTGCTGTTCTAAGGCTCGCTTAGACTTTTCTAGCTCCTGAACGCTTTTCACAACATCATCCTTGGAGCTGACCAATTCTTCCATTTCTGTACGCAGCTGTTTGTTAACACTTTCTAGTTCAGCCTTACACTCTAGAGCTTCCTCCAAGGAGCGAGCCAAGAACAGGGCTTTGCTCTCGTTCTCACGCGCCTCTGTTTTTGCACGGTCGCGTTCTTCTGCATATTTTGCAGACACAGTCTTCTCCTCACCAAGCATCTGATCAAACTTCTTTTTCACATCTTCAACACACTCTAATGAAGCAACGCTTTCTTCCATGCGTTTTTTCATATCCGCTATCTGAGCTTGCAATGTTGCGACTTGCTCTGATAGGTTTTTCTTTGCTTCCTCCTCCTCTTTTAATTGTTCCAGGAAGCCATTTTTCTCATCTTCCATTTGTTTGAGCTTTGTGCTAAAACTCAGCCTTTGACACCTCTCTTCCTGTAAGAGTTCCTGCGTGTCTTGCAGCTGCGATTCCAAGATAGAAAAATCTTCCGCAATTTCTCTAGATTTGCTGTCTGCTTGAGAAAGCTGATTTGTGACATTGTCCAACTCAACCTGCAGTTGGTTTGCCTTCTCTGACAGCTTAGCACACAATCGGTCACCTTCTGACACCTTGACTTGCTATTCCAGAAGCTGTGCCTCTATTTTTTTTTCTCTTGTGTTCCGAATCTCCTTTTCCCTGCATAAGAGCTTGCACCTCATTGGCTAGCTTCTGGGAATGAGACTGTAATTCTGCCACACAGGCTTCTTTCTCCTTTAACTGCTGCTGGACACTTTGGACTTCATCTTTCCAACTTTCACAGTCCATACGCAATTCATCTACCACACTTCTCAAAGTGGTGAGCTCACACATAGTACTCATTAATTTAGCCTCTCTTTCACTTTTCTCCTTGTCACTGAGCGACAATGTCGTTTTCAGAGCGACATTCTGTTCCTGCGCCCCCTGCAGGTCTATTTTGGTAGCTTCCAAACACTGAAGACTTTTTTCCAGCTGATTACGCAACTCCAACATTTCACACATATTTTGCTTCTGCAAAGTCTGAATTTCAATTTCCTTCTCCATAAGGATGGTATCTTTCTCCTTTATAGTGTCTTGACGTTTTTGCAACTCGACCAAAAGAAGAGCAGTGGTTTCTTCCCACTGTGACACATGAGACTTGAGTAGTTCATTCGTTTCCTGCAAGTTTCTATGCTCCATCTTAAGCAATTCCAAGGCTTGTTCCTTTTCTTCCATTCTTCCATTTTCCGTTGCAAGGCATCCAACTCAGCCCTGCACACATACTCGGTTTCCTCCAAACCGATGACCTCCATTGGCTGCTGGCGTCTCTGTTTCCAGCCTGCCATGCTCTCTTGGTGAGCCTTTTGTTGAGCTGCAAAGCTCCGCTGTTTCAGCATCTCCCCCATTTTGAGTTTACTTTTCATCTGAGCACACTGTGTCTCCATAGCAGTTTCATCAGTGTTGCTAGGGACAACAACCTTCCTCTTTAATAGACTCTCTTTAGGCATGGATGGGGCTCGTTCAGACGGTAACATCCCCTCCATCCATAGAATCCGGTCTCTCATTTCATCCATCCTTGCATTTTTCAGGCGTCTCAATCACCCCATCTTCAATAACTCCACAAACAAATTTTTCACAGTCCAGCAAAAAATTTTCAGACCACTGTCTCTTTAACACATGTAGTTTTTCTCTCTCTTGCAAGATCTCTTTTCCTGCGCACACAGTTTGTGCAGTCCCTTGCACCAGACACAACAAAGTTCATCAAAAATTTTGAGACCGCTGTCTCTTTAAAACACTTTTTTCTCTTTCAGGATCTTCTCTCCTGAACACATAGATTGTGCAATCTCATGCACCAGACAAAGTTCATAGGACATATGCACCTCTTTGCAGGGATCTCTGCTTCTGTTGCCCGCATCCTCCACCATATGTGAGGGATTAGCTCGGTGGTAGGCGTAGATGACCCCTTGGGGGTGCGTTTTGACAGAGAGATAGCCAAAAAGTGCTTGCAAACAACAGTTTGGTTTATTAATGGTGTTTTCTTCACCAGACTGCATGCAGCAAAAACATCCAAAATAAAAATAAAACAGAAAATAAATCCTTGCCTCTGTGGGCGGCTACCTTTTCACTCTGGAACCTACCTAAGAGTCTGTCTCCAACCTACTGTTGGGCAGACTTTCTTGTCCTACAGCGGACACTCAATAGTCCATTTATAATATCTTCACAGGGCAAAACAGTCCTTTATTTCTTTCACACAGAAACAGTTCGTCTTCTCACCTTTGAGACGTCTTCACACTTGGTTACCCTCCCTGGTACACATTACTCCGGGGGGTCTTCTCCCAGGCCCACACATCCTGTCGGGAGGCACACGTCTGACTGTCCACCTTCTCCCAGCCCACATGGCTTCAGGAGACAGCAATCCTTCTCCCATGCCCACACGGCGTCGGGAGGCAGCAATCAATAGGACTTCCTTTGGACAAATTATAGAGGCCTTCATTTCCTCATTCTGAACAGCTGAAGGCCTTTCAACTTCTTTACACCTTCCTGCTGCCTTTGGCAGCCGACACCCTATAGTAATTAGTGAACTTTCCAAACCAGGTGGGAATGTGTCTCCTCTCTGTGACTACATTCCCAGATTTACCTGACTTCCTGTCACAGGCCATACACACCTACACAGGTTGAACTGGATGGACTATTGTCTTTATTCAACCTCAACAACTATACAACTATGTAACTATGTAACCTCCTTTGCACTAGCAGGCTTTAACCCTACGGCTGGTCATAGCCATCAAAAAACAAAACTATGGCAAAATGGGCTGGAGAAATACATACTGAACTTTATTCTACTTTAGGATCCTCATCCTCCTTCTAGGATTCAGCTCTTGCCCTTGGCCCTATTATTCTGTGTAGAAGCCATGCAGAATACTATCCCATCAGATTTCGACTAAATCTTTGCTTTCTGTGCACATGCACAGAATTTTATGGCTCAAAGCCTGGTAAACGAATCCAGTAAGAGAAAGATGCCTCTTGTGCATACTGTTTGATTGCAGTCTTCTTTTTGGTTATGTTCTCAATAAATAAATTGAGGCAGGAGGGGGTTTTATAACCCATTATCCAGGACCACAAGTACCACTAAAATGTATCTCTCCTACTTTATGGATTAGATCACTTCAACCCTCTTAGGCAACATCAACTACTGGGGGTCCTTACAGGCATGGCGAAAATTCCTCATTTAAACCCATTAAAAAGTTCACTCCCTGTGCCAGAGGCTTTTTGACACTTAGCCCTACTAATAAAAAAAAGAAGACTGAAACATTTTTTCTCTCATTTTGCTCTCTGGTGTAGATACACAATAATTTTTGTCCTCTCTGATCCCTCTTTTGTTCTTAGCCATTCCTTCTAGCTGCTAGGTAAGAACAATACTTCCCTAACCCCACTTGACCTTATAGGAACTGGGGATTGTATCCCTCCATTGGAAAACCTTGTCTCTTGAAAGCTACACTTGCCTTCATGCCTTGGTTGTCTTGCTGCATATCTTTTTTAGCACCCAGCCTCTCATGAGGTCTCCTCCAACCTAGCCCTTGCCTACCCTATAATTAGGGCCTGTAAGCTCTGTTACAGCTTTCTTTCCTACTTGTGAAAGTGGTTTGGTGGGTTATACATCCTTTGCTCATTCACAGCTCGGAAAGAACAGATCAGAATCTAGAAGCTGTCAGGTTTCAGTGATAATGAGTCTTTTTAAGTCACTAACTCGGGGTTCCCAGGGCGCTGACTCTAAGCTCCAGCCTGCTTCTTCACCAGAGCCCCTGATGGTGGGAATGGACTGCAACAAGTTGTACCAGGTCGCAGCCCCCAGGTACGCCCAGCTGAAGATGCAGAGACCACTCGAGTGCTAAGTACAATCGGCAGGAGATGCAAGGAAATCCAGAGAACTAGCAGAGGTCAGGGCAGGACCAGACCAGCACAAATGGTAGAGGAAGCTGGGGTTGGTGCATGGGAAGTCAGACACTGAATACACGTGATAGTAGGCAAACAGGAGCTCAGAGAACTGTAAGGTTGTTTAGGCAACACGGGCTGCACTGAGCATGTCTTTTATATAGGGAAGCAAACTGAAAGGCGGACCAGGAAGTGATAGAGGTAAAAGGAAATATAAACCCACAGGTTAGCGAAGGACACCCATTGATGAGCTCAGAAGCCAAACAACACGTGATTAGAATGACAGTTCTATATAGTTCTTAATGACATTGACTGTATGTTTGGGGTGGTTGTCCTGCTGCAGAATACATTTGAGACCAATCACACGCGCCTCCGATGGTATGGCATAATGGATATTTATCTTTATATTTATTTTCTTAGAATTGAGGACACTATTGATCCTGACCAAATCTCCAACATTTGCGGAAATGCAGCCCCAAATTTGCAAGGAACTTCCACCATGCTTCACTGTTGCCTGCAGACACTCAAAAGTGTACCATTCTCCAGCCCTATGTGAACAAACTGCCTTCTGCTACAGCAAATATTTAACATTTTGACTCCTCAGTCTAGGGCACCTGCTGCCATTTTTCTGCACCCCAGTTTCTGTTTTCATGCATAGTTGAGTCACTTAGCCTTATTTCCACATCCTATGCACAAAAACATAGGAACCCGGGGTGCAGAAAAATGGCAAAAGGTGCTCTGGACTGATGTGTCAAAAGTTGAAATATTTGGGTATAGCAGGAGGCAGTTTATTTATCAAAGGGCTGTATAGCAGTACAGTAATGAGTGTCTGCAGGAAACAGTGAAACATGGTGGAGGTTGCAAGTTTTGGCTGTATTTCCGCAAATTGAGTTGGTTTGGTCAGGATCAATCTTTATCACTTAATGTTGAAAAATACAGGCAGATAGTTATCCATCATGCCACACCATCAGAGAGGTGTATGATTGGGGTTTTGCAGGCCAATGGGAGGAGAAGGATCACAGCAATACCAAGATATATATAAAAAATAAATTTTATTGTACAACTTTAAAAAGTACATGAGCAAATGATGCACATGTTAAGAAGACAATGAAAATGAATATAAAAACAAAGAAATGTAAATAAGGTCACAATGTAGAAATACTTCCCAATAAGGGAGAGCTGATAGCCTGTATAGCTAGGTGGTATATGGGTCTCAGATGAGCACGGTCAATGAAGATCCTCAGCAAGCCGACGCGTTTCGCTCAAGGCTTCCTCAGGGCCAGAGAGACCATAACAGAACATTCTCAGAAGATCTGGAGTTAGTTCTCCAAGATGTTTGGTACAACCTACCTGCCGAGTTTCTTCAAAAACTGCGTGCAAGTGTACCTAGAAGAATTGAGGCTGTTCTGAAGGCAAAGAGTGGTCACACCAAATATTCGATTTCAATTTCTCTTTTGTTCATTTACTTTTCTTAATTGATAAAAATAAACTATCAACACTTCTTTTACTGAAAACATTCTTAATTTACAGCTTTTTCTCACACCTGCCTTAAGCTTTTGCATAGTACTGTAAATCCAAAAGCAGTCATGTTATCTAGAAATATACAAGGGTTGGGCACAATTATGGAAACACCAGATAAAAATAAATTGCTACCTAATATGGCGTTGGACTGCTTTTGGCATCCAAGGCGGCCTGAATCCTCCTGGGAATTGACAAATAGAAGTTTTGGATGGTGGATAATGGAATCTGATACCACATGCTAAATCGTTCCAGTTCTCGCAGAGATGCCAGAAGCTGAAAACGAGCCCAAATCACCTTAGTGGCTCTATGATATTGAGGTCCAGCGATTGCGGTGCCCAGAGAAGGTGCATGCTCGTCAAACCATGATTGATTGTACAACAGCGGCTGTGTGAATCGGAGCATTATCGCCTTGGCAAATCATGTAATATTTCCATAATTTTGTCCAACCTCTTTAGATTCATCATCAATCACAGTAATGACCTGCCAAAATGATGCTCTCCTTCCGGACTCTCTGGCCGTTTGCTGATGGTCAACAAACCGTCTGGGGATGCTTGCTGACAAAATTGGTCAAATATGGGATGTCTGCCAATTACAATTTACAGTAAGCTGGTTAGCAACTTAAAGCTCTCATAGTGGTCATAGTAATGCCTGTTCTGTAAATTGCTTAGGTTTAACTTTTGGTCGACCTGAACATAAAGCTCATCCCTAATCGTGATCATTAATGCTGTGATTTAAAATCAAAATGACCAGAAACTCCCCATAAAAAGGTATTTATTAAGTTTTGAGCCATTTAATTTGCTTTTAGGCCCCTTTCACAAGGCCTGTGTCCTGTTCTCAATGACTAGGAAATGCTTTTTTTCATTTTTAAATAACTTTTTGTACTAGATTTATAATTTCACTGTTCTTTTTAACGTGACAAATCATAGAATAAATTGTATATCCGTGTTCAGTAATACTATTATTTTAAATACAACTGAAATAGAAAAAAAACAATCATAAAAAATAAAATAATGTCTGCAAGACAAAATTACCAGATGAAAGCCTTGTTTATTCTGAAATGAAAAGCTACAGTTTATGTATTACTTTGTTAAAAAGGCCCACAGCAAAAATGTAAAAATGGATCTGGCCCATAGTGGATGTACAGGTATGGGAGATGAAATTGTTTAAAAGTTGTCCTTAGAACATTGCTATGTATCTGTGTTTTTACATCTCTGTCTCATCTATTCTGTGTTTATGGCTGGGAATGTCACATTTTACTTTGCTGAAATTTTACTGACATTTCCACTCAGTTATGCAGTTTCTGTAAAATTCATGAGAGCCATTTCGGAAGTCAAAATTAGGAGGTTTTTCTGGGTTTTAACCCTTTCACTGCCAGGTTCCTACAGCATACGGTCCTACAGAACTGCTTGCAGCTGGCCAGGTCCATACACCGTATGAACCTCATTCCTCCTTGTGTTATAAGCGCATGGCTACTTCCGTGACCATGAGCTTATATCAGAACTGTTCAGCAGGCTCTGCTGAACAAAACCTTCGCTCTGATCAGCAGATGACAATCCGCTGATCAGAGCTATAATCACAAAAATGTGTTTCCCTGCCACTACCACACTGACACTTCCCCCTGCTTTACCCTATAGTACACCCCTTCCCCACCTAATTAATCCCTACAAGACCTCTCGTGACTCTGTACACTAACACCCCGCACCGATCCTCCCCTGCAGCTTGCGGCTTTCTGCCTCTGTTCTCTCGCCGCCTTATATGCCCGATCTTACAGGACCCCTCCCCAAACTGTAGCCGGCCAGCTTTCTCACCCCAGCCCCCACCCTCTGCAACTGCTGATCAGAAGGGATCCCAGATCGCTGGCTGTCAGAATGGAGAGCGTGGGGCAGTGCCATCTTAAGAGCCTTATAGGCCCCTGGGCAATGCAGTGCACTGGGGCCCCCTGCCTACACAATCACCCACGAGAATAAAAACAGGGAACACTATATACTACAAGAGAGTACAACTACTACCTGGAGCATATACCTTACTATATACATATTACATGGACCAATATATAGTAAGGTATATCCTCCAGGTAGTAGTTGTACTCTCTTGTAGTATATAGTGTTCCCTGTAATATGTACAGTATATAGACTATAAACACATTACAGGGAACACTATATACTACAAGAGAGTACAACTACTACCTGGAGTATATACCTTACTATATACATAGTACAGGGATCAATATATACTACAAGAGAGTACAACTACCTGGAGTATATACCTTACTATATAGGGTACATATTACAGGGAACACTATATACTGCAAGAGTCTCTTGTAGTATATAGTGTTCCCTGTAATATGTATATAGTAAGGTATATACTCCACCCTAGTTGTACTCTCTTGTAGTATATATTGGTCCCTGTAATATGTATATAGTAAGGTATATACTCCAGGTAGTAGTTGTACTCTCTTGTAGTATATAGTGTTCCCTGTAATATGTATATAGACTATATATACACACACATTACAGGGAACACTATATACTACAAGAGAGTACAACTACTACCTGGAGGATATATACCTTACTATATACATATTACAGGGACCAATATATAGTAAGGTATATCCTCCGGGTAGTTGTCTCTTGTGTCGATGGAGAGAGTTAAAAAAGGAAAGAGTTAAAAAAAGAAAGAAAATCAAGCAGCCTGGCAGCTGGGCTGGCTGCCTTACCTTTCACAACGGCTGCACATGAAGGGAGGAGGTGGGTGGAGCCAGTCTTCTAGGCGCGGAGAGGAGGACGAGCCGACGAGGGGGATCCTCCTCAGCTGTGCATCATGGGTCTGCTCTCAGAACGTCACTGGTTGCTAGATGCCAATCGGCTGGCCTTAGCAACCAGTGTGCAGTGCAGAGCAGACTCGAGCCACCGGCGGACAACGGGGGGGGGCCCGGCGGACAACGGGGGGGGGGGGTCCTAGACCACTAGGTAAACTAAGTAACCTGGATTCTGGCCTGTTGGGGGACAGTAATTGCCACCATGTGTGTGGGGCCCCTTGGCAAGTGGGGCCCCCGGGCAACCGCCGGGCATGCCCATTGGAAAAGACGGCCCTGGCGTGGGGTGGGGGGTGGCTGGTACATGTGTTTACCAGCCCCCTTCCTTTCCTAGGTGAACATAGTAAGTGATCGGTACCGATCACTCCTATGTTCAGCTGTCACGGTGGTTTAGTAAACAGTGTTTGCTATGCCACCGTTTTTAAATGAACGGGAGCTTCCATCCATTTATAAGCAGAGCCGGTGCTAGACTATTTGGCACCCTAGGCAAGACCAGATACTTGCACCCCCCCCTAAAAAAACTGTACACATTGCCCCCTTCCTGTACATAATGACCCCCCCCCCCTTTTAACCCTACACGTCCCTTCCTGTATACACTGCCCCCTTTAATCCTACACCCCCTTGCTGCACACACTGCCCCCCTTTAATCCTACACCTCCCTTCATATACGCACTGCCCCCCTTTAACCCTACACCCCCCTTCACACCCTATACACACTACCTTCCTTTAATGCTACACACCCCTTCTTGTACACACTGCCCCTCCCCCTTCTTGCACACACTGCCCTTCTTTAATGCTACACCCCTATCCTGCACACACTGCCCCCCTTTAACCCTACACGCCCTTCATATACACACTGCCCCCCTTCAACCCTACGCACCCCTTCCTATACACACTGCCCCCCTTTAACCGTACACACCACTTCATATACAAAGTGCCACCCTCTCTACAGGTGACATCCACAGGGTATGAGGTTGTGACAGGAGAGGAATGTGGCACTGGTTATGCCCTAGGTGGCAGTGCGCCCTAGGCGGCCACCTAGTTTGCCTATTGGAAGCACCGGCCCTGTTTATAAGCAATTGCAGCTGAGCCTGCACAGAAAGGGACTGAACTTTCTTCAGTCCCTTTCTTGGTCTAAAAAAAAAAGAGACCTTTCGGCAGTCTGTTTAGACCCCTGATGTCTCTCCAAAGCACTCCCCAAGGCCTTGTTCACACAGCGCATGCTACTACAGGACCGTGCATCCCCATAAAGGCAGTCCTATTGATGTCAATTGTGACACGTCAGCTGCATGGAAATGCACAGATGTTCTGTGCATTCATGTGAAGGCTGTCCCATTCATGCAAGACACAGCCACTGCTCTCAACTTGACATTTGTGTGGGTGGATCTCCCAGAGCTCACACTGTCTGCATTTAGGTCCATACACCTACACCCCCATGGATGTCAGATCTGTCCTTGCAGCTGGTGCTTCCCAATTTATATAAATAAGACTGGATGCACAGAATACCTTTCTATCCCTGTGCAGGTAAACACGGCCCTCCAAGGGCGTACGCTTTAGTACACCCCACTGAACGAGGCCTTAGTAGGAATTTTGCAGGAATTACACAAGTTATATTGTGTTGATGTGTGCAAATAAGGATCTTAGTGTTTCTTTTAGTGAAAATAGTGATTTGATAAACATTTGTGCAAAATTTACGAGACCTTAAAAATCAGTAGCACCTTCCTTTTTTTAACTGGTCATGTGCTTTTAGAAATAATATGGTTTGGGGGGGTCTTCTTTTTTAAACTCTAAAAGTTATAAGTGAAAAATGAAAACCCCAAGATTTTTAGAGCAATTTTTGGGTACGTTCGATTTTCACCATTTTGCAAACAGGCGCAATTTAACCACTTGCCGACCGCCCCACGCAGATTCACTGTGGCAGGGCGGCTCGGCTACGCATAATCATGTAGATCTACGTGATTATGTGCACGCTCCCATTGTGATTAGACACAGCGGGAACACACTTAACCCTTTGATTGCCCCCAGTGTTAACCCCTTCCTTGCCAATGTCATTATTATGGTAACAGTGCATATTTTTAGCAATGATTACAGTAGTAATGTCACTGGTCCCCCCAAAAGTATCAAAAATGTCAGTTAGGGGTCCAATCTGTCTGCAGCAATGTCGCAGCCCAGCTAAAAATCGCAGATCGCCATTACTGGTAAAAAAAATAAAGAAAAATTACATAAATCTGTCACCTAGTTTGTAGACACTATAACTTTTGCGCAAACCAATAATAAGCTTTTTGGGATTTTGTTTACCAAAATTATGTAGCAGAATACAAATTGGCCTAAACTGATAAAAAAAATAAGATTTTTAAAAAATTTTTATTGGGAATGTTTTATAGCGGAAAGTAGAAAATATTGGTGTTTTTTTTCAAAATTTACGCTCTTTTTTTGCTTATAGTGCAAAAATGAAAAACCGCAGAGGTGATCAAATACCACCAAAGAAAGCTCTATTTGTGGGAAAAAAAAAGGACATCAATTGTATTTGGGTACAGCATCGCACGACCGCGCAATTGTCAGTTAAAGCAACGCAGTGCTGAATAACAAAAAATGACCTGGTCATTAAGGGGGTAAAACCTTCCGGGGCTGAAGTGGTTAAAATATACAAATATTTATTTATTACCTCAACACAGGATAAGCTTTTATATTTAGTAGTAATGTAGCAGAAACTTTGTAAAATTGTGTGGTTTTTTTTCACATCTTTGGATGTGAAAATAGACAGTAAACTGAAGTATTTTGTTTGGCGTTATTTAACCACTTCCCGCCCGCCTTATAGGCGATTGACGGCGGGAAAGTGGTTGCATTATCCTGACCGGACGTCATATGACGGCGGCAGGATAATGCGCTCTGCGCGCCCCCCGCATTTCGATCTCGGTAAAGAGCCTACTGAAGTAGGCTCTTTAGCATGTGACCAGCTGTGTCCAATCACAGCTGGTCACATAGTACACAGGAAGAGCCGTTGATCGGCTTTCCTTAGTTCGTGCCTGACAGGCACGAGTATAGGAGAGCCGATCTGTGGCTCTCCTGACAGGGGGGGGGGGGGTCTGCACTGGTAATCAGAGCATTGATTACCAGTGCAGATCATTAGGGGGGGTACCACTAGAACCACCAGGGATGCCCACCCATGACCCCAGGGATGCCCACCATGGCCACCAGGGATGCCAATCAGGGCTCAGGGAGCTCGCCAGTGCCCTCCCCATCAGTGCTGCCCGCCAGTGCCCTCCCCATCAGTGATGCCCTCCAGTGCCCATCATTGCCATCTATCAGTGCCCCCCACCAGTGCACATTATTGCCCACCAGTGCTGCCTATCAGTGCCCATCAATGCCGCCCATCAGTGCCGCCTATCAGTGCCCAGCAGTGCCCATCAGTGCTGCCTATCAGTGCCGCATATTCGTGCCTCCCCATCAGTGCCACCCCATCAGTGCCTGTCAGTGCGGCGTCATCAGTGCTCATCAGTGCAGGAAAAAACGTATCTATTTACGAAATTGTATAAAATAAACAAAAAAAAAAACGTTTTTTTTTTCAAACTTTTCTGTCTTTTTTTATTTGTTTAGCAAAAAAGAAAAAACCTTGTGGTGATCAAATACCACCAAAAGAAAGCTCTATTTGTGGGAAAAAATGACATAAATTTGGTTTAGGTACAGTGTTGCATGACCACGCAATTGTCATTCAAAATGCAACAGCGCTAAAAGCTGAAAATTGGCCTGGGCAGGAAGGGGGTGAAAGTGCCCTGTATTGAAGTGGTTAAAGTCAGTAAAAAAAACACCAAACAACATTTTTTAACAGTTTTCTATCTGTTTACATGTTTTAAGTGGGTATTTTAGTTTTTTTTTCTCATTAATTAAACAACAAAATAAATGGAAAAGCAAAATAAGGGTTTCTCTATCGTTCATCGACAGACGCAGCTCCATATCTTCATTACCATAGGGTTTTGCTACTCCAATCAGCAATAGGCACTAGGCAGGAAAAACATTTTTTACCACGCCCATGGGGGCTGTCCCAGCAGGCATAACCCCACACACTCTGTTTCAGATTGCAGTTTGTTTCTGCCTAGTTTTAGGAATAGGACCAAGCTCCCTGCTGGGACTTCGGTATTAGCTGTAAATAGGGAGTTTTTATTATTTTGCGATTTTTTCTATTTTCACTAGTTAGTTCCTGGAGAACTACAAGCAACAGCTGGCTGTGGTTTCGGACTGGATAATCTAGATCCAAATGGGAGAAGAGAGAACCGCTCAGGTGAGGGGATGATCCCACTAGCACATCCAGCACAGGTGCAGGCAAAGATCCGCGATCCAGACAGCAGCAACTTGTAAGAACAAAAAGCCGCACCACTGGTTGAAGATGTGCAATTGTAAAATCCAAATTTATTGAAATCCCAGGATAAAAACATTCAAGATATCACCACAACAGACAGAGACATGGGAGAAAAGCACGGCGGTTGACGCGTTTCACGGAGTCTTCCGCTTAGTCGTAACCATGCATGAACATTACAAACACTGCTTTAAATAGAGGAAAAAAAGGAGCATTTCGTTTGCTCCTCCTTAATTACACTTGTTTGGACACACAGCTGTAGATGATGATCCTCAATTAAAGGCACGATGCTAGCCCAGCAGAGTTTGTTAGTATGTTAGTATGTTTAAGCTTCACCCCAAAACAAATATAGAGCAAAATAAATCGGTAAGGATATATGTATAATAAATGTAATGAATATACAACACCTAACGTATGAGTGAAGCCCAAAGCTAAAGAAAAGAAGAAGAGAAAAAAGAATAAATAAAAATATAAATAAAAATATAAATAAAAATATAAGTGAATAGAAAAAACAAAAGGATAGTGATAGTAAGGGAAATAGAAAATAAAAGTGAAGAAAAAGAAAAAGAATAATTAGGACAAAATATATATGTTGTCCATGTGTGATGGAAAAATCTGAAAAAGTAAAAATAAAATAACCAAAAAATCCAAAAACCATGGCACCATTCATTGAGTATATCTCCACAGCCGTGTGTACAACTCACAATCAGTACACAAAAAGTACACAAAAAGCACAATATGTCTTATTCATCCAAAATGTTGGTTAGAGAACACACATCTTATTGAGAGATATTAATTGCCCCCTGGTCTTCCCAATAAGCCAAGCATGTACATATAGTAAATAAAACATTGATACCAGCACAAATATATGCATATATAAAAATATAAAAATATAAATATAAAGAATGCATGGAATAAATCATTTACAAATCTCTTTAAATAAATCAACATAATGGATGGCACATAGATGCAAACAAACATATATACATATAGATATGTTCACATATCTGGAATATATGAAGTACATCATATGCCTAAATATACAGATCTTGAATATCAAAAATATTAAATGTAATAAGAAACAGAAGACATATATGGGTAGTTGGTAATTCCACATTCCACACATATGGATATCAATGTAGCCAAAATAAATGCTAATTAGAAACAAATACACACTCCAATGTGTAAAATGTGGATAATGATACATCGGATATCTAAAGCCATTGAATTTTAGACATAAATATAAACATACACATGAACATAAATAATTGTATTATCACAAGAGGCAACCCAAGTATTGCAAAAGATGTAAAACATCTATATATGCGGCGATATAAATTGTAATTAATGAAAACCCAATTGGATGGTCCACCAAATACACGGTCAGAGATATCAACATCCCAACTCGACTTAAAGATATTCTAGGTTGCAAAAAGCAAGGGAAAATGAAGTCAAAGAAAAAGTAAGGGAAAAAGAAAGGAAATAGGAAGAGAAAAAAGAAGAAAATGAAAAAGGAAAAGAGAAGGAACGAAAAAAATAAATGAAGAACGGAAACATGAAAAGAAGAAAAGCAAAGAACCACGGAGAGACACAGAATGACCAATCAAAGAAAACATAAAAATAAAAAATAAAAATATATCGATGCATATGGGGACGGATTGCAAATACATAGGAGATATATATCCACATCCATATGAGATAATATAACAAAATAACAAAAATATCTAAAAAAAAAAAAAAAATTTGTGGAAGCAAGCACTGTATATCAAAATGATTAGTAATAGAATGCTTATATCCCAAAGTATGAGCTATAAAACTATGAATAGAAATGGGTGACATCCCATTCAAAGTTCAAACCGCCCGGTAATCGGGTCTGGAGTCTGTGAATCCAGAAAACCTCCCGCTTACACAACAGACGGAACACATCCCCTCCTCTCAATGGAGTAACTACACGTTCGATCACTTGTACCGATATTAAGGACAGGTCACCATCTTGTTCTAAATTGAAATGTCGGGCTACATTGGTAGATTTTCGCAGTCTGACATCACTTAGATGTTCCCTGAACCTGTCCTTAAGTTTACGTGTAGTACGACCTACATATTGGACAAGGCACTCCTTACAGGTGATAAGATATATTAAAAATGTAGTGTTACAGTTGAAAAATTTTTCAATTTTATACGTTTTATTCTCAATGGAGTGGCGCCCACCTGGTACCGTCGTATGGTGAGTAAAATTTTCTCCCCAAACACCCTTGGTGGCCACAGGCGTAGGCCCCTCCCTGCAATGGTTGGACCTTAGGGGCTCCCTTGGTTCCCCTGGCCTCTCAGGAGGACTAGACCCAAACCCCTCTGTTTTTTCCCCTACCCTGTGCAGGTTCCTACCTTGGGGGGGGGGCAGAAATATTGCGGCCGCAGTGGTGCCTTTTTGATGGGGGTCGGGGTTGGTTATGGTGGGGTCCCTTTCTAAGGGACCCTCTGATGCCCAATGTTCAGGGACACCTTTTGGGGGTCGTGGAAGACCGCATGGCCCGCTGTGGGGGCCGCCATTTTGCTGTGATTCAATGTGTTCTTTTTCCCATTGTATTACATGGACAGCCATTTTCTGTTAGTTCCCCAAAGAAATGCATTGGGTGGCCGGTTTCCTGTGGTCCACAATCACTGGACAGGTGAGCGACATGGCACTTTAATTCTAGCACAGACACAGGCTGTTCTTTCCTTTTCCTGTGCAGATTAGTTTCACTTTCGTTTTTACAGAGCATGCTGGCAGCCAGTGGCGTAGCGTGGGTTGTCAGCGCCCGGGTCAAGGTAAGTAATTTGCGCCCCCTACACAAACCTACTAGACCATTACACAGACCACTACACTGACACCTACACTGAGCCGCCCCCCCCCCACACTGACACCTACACTGACCCCCCCTATACACTGACACCTACACTGACTGACCCCCCCATACACTGACACATACACCCCCCCCCCCACTTCCCTGGGCCCCCGGGGGATGGCAGCACATTACTTACCTTGTTCTGTGTCCAGACACTGGCGACTCGAGGAGGCGATCCGGAGTGGAGGAGAGAGACTGCGTATCGGCAGGCAGCCTGGACAGCAGGGGGAGACTCCGGAAGATCACAGGCGGAGTGATATCAAGTGCACTTCGCCTGTGAGAGGAGGAGTCATACAGAGTAAGCACACGGCTGCAGTAGAGAGCAGAGCCTGCTTCCTCTGTATGTCTCCTCCTCCCACAGGCAGAGTGCACTTGATATCACTCCGCCTGTGAGAAGGTGTAGCATGAAGATATGGTACTATGTGGCAATTAGCGGCTCCCTACTCAGTCAATACAGCTGAGCTCACCTCTGACACTGCCGTCCTCAGCCCTGCCGGGATATCGCCCTGCGCTCGCGGGTGTCCGTGAGTACAGGGCGAAATGTGGGAGACTGTAAAGGGACGCTATGATCCTGCGGATGGCGGGCGTGGGATGCGCCCCCTAAATGTTGCGCCCGGTGCCAGTGGCCCCCCCTGCACCCCCCACGCTACGCCACTGCTGGCAGCTCCTGCGGTAACGTTTTTCTGGGGTTCCCTGTGGGTTTTCCTTGCAACTGCTGTTAGATTGTACTAGCCTGGGGTTTGGTAGCCTGCTAACATAGCGGTGAGATCGAGATTTGGCGACTCTTAAAGGGACAGTACACCTTTTTCTGACCAGTGTAAAATGGAGTCCCAGGATAAAATTTCACCTACAGACTCCTTCGGTGCTGCTGCGGAGCCTTCTGGGTCACTGTCACAGCCCAATATCACAGCATTTTTACTAAGCCTGGCCTGATGTCAAAAGTTAATTTTGTAATAACAAGTGTTGCCAGCCGCAAACGCCCTCTGCCTGTGCCTCCATCGGCAGTGTCTTCAGACTCTGAGGCAGATATGACGCCGCAGAAGCACCCCACCTTGCAGGGTCAGTGTCTTCACATTCTGTCGGTGAAGAGGACCTGTCCTCATCAGCCGCAGCGGGGGAACCCACCTTGGTGGAAGCCTTTATAGTTTCAGTGTGGAAAACTTTAAAATTGGCTGATGAATCTACAGCATCGGGTACGCAGGTGTCTTTTGGCTCCCTCTAATCCCAGAAATTGGGCAAGGCATTCCCTTGTCCTGATAGGTTTCATGCCATTGCAGAAGAACAATGGCAGTGCATGAAGCATATGCTGGTGGTGCCTAAGCGTTTTAAATGCCGTTACCCTTTTGCTGATGCAGTATCCACTAGATGGATGTACCACCGAAGGTGGATCACCCAGTTTCCAGGCTAAACAAGTCTACTGTGGTTCCAGTGGAGGAATCTCCGGCTTTTGCTGACCCTGTGGATAGACAGGCGGAGTCCCTATCCCGCTGTTTACACGTGAAAGCGGGTTACATTTTGAAAACTATTTTTGTGAACATTCTGGTGTCACAAACGGTTACTGAGTGAAGCTACTAAAAGCAAACTTTGAAGCTGAGTGGCTCCCCCATGCGGTGCTTGAACTATTGGACCAGTTGGCTCAAGCCCTGGTGTTCATGTGTGCTACCTCCCTGGATGCGGCTCCACTAGTGGCCAGGTTGTCGGCAGTGGGGATTGCTATTAGACGCATGGTGTGGCTAAAAAGCTAGTCTGTTGTCCAGGCTTCCAAAAAGGCCTTGACTGATCTCCCCTTTACAGGGAAAAGGTTGTTTGGATCCTCTCTGGATAAGTTGATCAAAGGTCTCAATGGAGAAAAGAGTACTCTTCTTCCTCAATCCTCTAAAGGATGTATGACAGACAAATCTTCATCTGCATGAAAGGGCACCCTCGGCCGCTTCTGGGGTGGAAGGACGTCTTCGCATCTTTCCGGAACCATGGATCTCCTTGATTCAGGACAAATGGGTTCACAAACTGATCCGCTCAGGGTACAAGATCGAATTCCAGTCACGACCGTCGGACAGGTTTTTCCTGTCCAATCTTCACCTGTCTCCAGACCCATTAAGAGACTTGTGAGGGGCGGTACAGGATTTGCTGTCGCAAGGAGTGATTGATCCAGTTCCCTCTCAGGAACACTTTCAACAGTTTTGTTCAACCATTTTTACCATGCCCAGAAAGGAGGGAGACAATCTCCTATTGAGAGCGGACTCTCTTTCAGCCCTAATGGGTGATCTAAGGATCACTGTCCAAACCCTGCAGGAGTTCGGGTGGACCATCAATTTCAAGAAATCCGCCCTGATACCTTCCTCGAGACTGGATTATCTGGGCCTGACTCTGGATTCTGCCTTGGTGAGGGTCTTTCCTCCCCTGGACAAGCTGCAAAATTACAGGAGGTGATTTGGTTGCTGTTGGGAACCGATCTACCCTTTCTGAGAACATGCATGCGGGTATTGGGTCTGATGGTATCAACCTTCGAGGAGGTTCCATTTGCTCAGTTCCCTACAAGACCTTTGCGAAAGGAGATTCTTGTCAATGGGAACAAGAAGCCAAAATCCTTGGACACTCTGATTCGGTTAAGCCACAACACACAGTCTGCTCTGTTGTAGTGGCTTCAGTCACCAGCACTATGCCAGGGCAAGTCCTTCCTCCCATTGTTTTGGATGGTGGTAACCACAGACGCCAGCCTGTCAGGCTGGGGTGGGGTGCTGGGGAAGCTCTGTGTCCAGGGAACCTAGACAGCAGAGGAGTTCAAACTGTCGATAAATGCTTTGGAAAAGCTTTGTCTGCGACAATGGATGACTCATCTGCAAGATTGTCTGGTTTGGATTCAATCGGACAATGCCACGGTTGTGGCTTACATCATTTACCAGGGGGCACCAAGAGTGTCTTGGCGGCCAAGGAGGTGGCAGAGATTATGGCCTGGGTAAAACAGTCGTCAGGTGTTGGACCAAGGGGAGTGGTCCCTACACCCAGAGGTATTTAATCTCCTGTGTGTTCGGTGGAGGACTCCCGAGGTGGATCTGTTTGCTTCTCGTCTCAACAAGAAGCAGGTTTGCAGCCAGGTCTCGAGACCCTCTGGCGGACACCAAGGACGTACTGGTGGCTCCTTGGGGTCAGTATCGGCTGATTTATGCCTTCCCTCTGACACTTCTCCCAAGCCTTCTATGCAGGGTAGAGGTGGAAAGAATTCTGGTCATTCTGGTGGCCCCAGACTGGCCTCGCTGGTCTTGGTACGCAGACTTGGTAAGGTTGGTCGCCGATGCTCCTTGGAGACTTCCTCAGGGAAGATCTGCTGTCTCAGGCCTGATCTTCCATCCTGCTTTACAGTCACTGGCTTTTACGGCATGGCTGTTGAAAACCAGGTGTTAAAAGATAGAGGTCTTTCTGACTCTGATTCCTATGCTATTGAAGGCTAGGAAGTAGACTTCCAGAAAGATATATCATCGTACGTGGAAATCGTACATTTTATGGTGTGAACCCTGGTGCACCATTGCTTGTTTTCCATTGCTAGGGTTTTGGCCTTTCTACAGAAAGGGGTTGAACAGAGGTTGGCTTTGGGCACTATCAAAGGCCAAGTGCCTGCTTTGTATCTATATTTCCAATGCCCGTTAGACACGCATACCTTGATTCGTACTTTCTTCAGGGAGTACACCATGTGGCTCCTCCGAGACAGTCCCCGCTACCTTTGTGGGATCTCAATTTGGTATTCTCTGTTCTTCAAAAGCCTCCTTTTAAAAACATTCGAAAGATTTCTCTACTTTCGTTGTCTCAGAAGGTTGCCTTTTTGGTGGCTATCACTTCTACTTGCAGAGTACCTAAAAGGGCGGCGTCGTCTTGCCGTTCACCTTATCTGGTGGTCCAAAGAGATAAAGTGGTACTTCAACCTAATCAGTCTTTTCTTCCTAAGGTGGTTTCTGATTGTCATTTGAATGAAGACATTGTGCTTCCTTCACTCTGTCCCAAGCCTAAGCATTCTAAGGAAATTGCTTTGCATTCTTTGGATGTGGTTCTGGCCACTGAGTCTTTTAAAAAAATCAGACACTCTTTTTGTCCTTACCGAGGGACCTCGTAAAGGATTGGCTGCGTCTGCTGCGACCATATTCAGATGGTTCAGACAGACGGTGGTTCAGGCTTATTCACTGAAGGGTCAGGTTCCTCCATTCCCTGTGCCTCCGTTCCCTTGGGTTTTTCGCCATCAAGCGTCTGTGAGACAAGTGTAGCACCACCCCCGCAGGAGCTGCTGATTATATTATTGGGTCTACACCCTGCCTAACAACCCAATCAAATTGGCTCGATCCCTCCTCAGGCACAACTGACCCAGAATAGGACTGGACTATCAAATAGATACACAGGTTGGAATACAATACTTCACTATGCAACAATACCTTGTTACCTTCTTGAATAGTAGTCCTTCTGGGTGACACAATGGAACAACGCACAAGATTGTAATTAACCAAACTTAGTTTACTATATATCAAATTGAATAAGGGAGATACAATACAATACAATACAAGTCCATAAAAGGTTATTTAAAACAGCTTTAAAAAGGTAAAAGAATACCCCCACACTCCTCCTGCATTAAGGCTAGACACAGTACCAGGTAGGTGGGCCTATCTGAGTCCCTCCCCCAGAGTTCTCTTCTTTCTTGTTGATCTTCGCTAGCAAGGTTATTGAATAGAGCTCATTTGTAATCCAGATTAGGAATAAAGATCAAGAGAGAGAAAACAACGAGCTGTTAGTTGTCACCGCAGGGTGTCTGCGTAACTGAGCAATAACTTCTGCGAGAGAGATAAGCCTCTGGCGACTCCTTTACAGACCGTATTGTTTGTCTATGAGTCTCCTGAGAGAGTATGGTGATAAACCCCGGGGGCTTTATCACCTCCTGCTGCGCTACCGCTATCTGTAGATAAAACTGTCTCTTCAGCAGATAAAGTCAGTTATTGGGCATGTGCCCTCTCACCAACAGAAGTTTCTCCTTCGCGCGCTTCCACTGCGGTCTCAGTCCTTTGGCTATATGCCAGCCGCGCGGGGTCCTTCTGGCGGATGACTTCCGGTCTCGGCAAACAGCAGTATGACCTCCAGGAATGTGCCTCGTGCTTGAGATGGGACGGTTCCACGTCGTCCCTCCAGGCTAAAAGGCTCTGGCCCAATATCCAGTGTCAGTCCTTCACTCTCGCTCGCTGGTTCCTCAGAGTCCAGCGCAGAAAGGCCCCCCTTCGCGCGCTTCTCTCTCCTTTAAATAACCTCCCCCATAGTGCCGTGCGGTGCAGCCGTGCACCCTGGATCTTGCAAAGCAGCCTGGGAGATGTAGTTTCTTCATCTTGTGAAAAGGAAGTCACAGCCCGGGAAATTCCATGCAGCTACCACTAGAGGGAGCCTAGTTCCTTCCCACATATCAAACAGTGTCTTTAGGCATGTTTAACCCCGCTACACAAGTTTTCAAGATGGCAACTTGGTTGTCCGTGCATACTTTTACAAAGTTCTACAATGCAGATGTGTTGGCATCTTCATCTGCCTCTTGAAGATATGGAGCTGCGTCTGTCAATGAACAATAGAGAAAACTGGACTTTTGTAAGAACTTACTGTAAAATCCTTTTCTCTGAAGTTCATGGACAGACGCAGCCCAGCACCCACCTCTCTACTTTTGTGTGTATGGGGTTTTTTGTCTTCTAAAGACTGCTTGCAACAAAACTGCAATCTGAAACAGAGTATGTGGGGTTATGCCTGCAGGGACAGCCCCCATGGGCGTGGTAACGTTTTTTTTTTTTCTTGCCTAGTGTCTATTCCTGATTGGAGTTGCATATCCCTATGGCAATGAAGATATGGAGCTGTGTCTGTCAATGAACTTCAGAGAAAAGGTTTTTAAGTTAAGTTCTTACTAAAATCCAGTTTTTTTCACACAGGTGGACTCCGCCAGCGGATCTGCATGCTCAGCGGGTGACCTTTCCGCTGATCCCCGCTGACCAGGTGGATGACGGGTCCGTGTTTGCTTCTCTTAAGCAGAGTGGCAACAGCCAGCTTTCCTTTATGGGTGGTTGGATGTAAATGGTCCTGCTGTCCATTTACAGCTGACAGGCTGATCTGATCCACCAGACAGATGGGGAACGACTCTCCTATCCATCTGTAATTAGCGGATAGGATCAGAACGGATGTTGGCGGGTGTCTATGGTCACATATCCGTTTACATCCGCTGTCACATAGAAGGCTACCTTCAGGTGTTTGGACACTGTCAAGCTACAAAGCTGCAGGGACATCCCTATTTATAACCCCTCCTTCTCCGAGTACGCTTCAGTTTTTGTAAGAGTCTTTAGGCGATGGTTCTCTTCCTTTTACTGAGAAAAGCTTACCTTCTTTTGTGGAGTTTTCTTTTGATTTCTCTCCTATTCTGGATGATGCTATTCCAGAATGATTCTTCCTACTGCACCATAGCTACTTAGGCTCCTCAAGCAGCTTCCAGATCAGTTGATACCTCAAAGAACCTTGGAGTGCCATACCTGGACTCTTACAGATGGAAGATGTGGGCTTGTCCGTATTGTTGCCTTCTTGCACTTGATTTTTCTGTGGGCACTCCTTTGATATTTAGTGCAATGCAATGGTTTAGCCGCAAGCTCTGTCTGTGGTCTGTCCTGGTGCAGAGTCTTGTCCTGGAAGACCTCTGTAGGGGGTATGCCCATCGTGAAGGGCAATGCCAGGGTAGGGTTAAGCCCCCCTTTTTTTTATCTAGCATTATAGATTTAGTGAGTACAGGATGGAAGCTCTACCATTAAGCCCATGTTGCCCCTTAGTCCATAGAACCCCCTTTGAAATGCAAAGGATCCGCTGATCACCCTTTCAGTGGTTTCTGCAGGGAACTAGAACCAGTGTTAATTTACCAATTGGCACTATGTGTACTGTAAATACTGGCACTCCTGCGCCTAAGTGCTTCCCTCCTAGTGGCAACTCCTAGTTCTCTCTTTCTGCTTTGGGAACATTATAGTAGCTATTATCACAATAATTGGGTTGCTGCTGCCTGCAAGTGCTAAGCACGAGGGCATTCCCTTTCCCTCTCTACTGCTGGGGAGGTTGTGTGTACTTCTCTAAGGTTGATATCACAAACATGACCGATCTTAAGTTCACAGAAAAAGAGTGCAATAAGAAATGTGATTTTGCCTTTACATTTCTTATTGCACTCTTTGTAATGTTGGAATACTGCCAATGACCCCTCAGCCTTGTATTTTTTTGAGGCATTCAAAAATGACAAGGCTGAGGGGTCATTGGCAGCATTCCAACATTACAAAGAGTGCAATAAGAAATGTAAAATAAAGTGGCTAAAATAAAACCCCCAAGAAATTCTATTGTATAAATAGTAAGAAAGTGAGGCCAGAACACATTGGCCCCATAAAAGACGGCGAAGGGAATCTGGCCAGAGGACAGAGAGAAGGCGAAAGTGTTGAATAATTTCTTCTCTTCAGTCTTCACATAAGAATTGGGGGGCTACACTAACCCAGCTTGTAATGATAAATTAAATAATACACCTCAGGAAGTACCCCCATAGTTAAACAAACTAGAGAAACTTAACATAAATAAATCACAGAGACCAGATGGCTTACACCCAGGGTTCTTAAAGAACTCAGCCAGGTAATAGCCAGACCATTATTCTTGATCTTTACGGAGAGTCTACAGACGGGTATGGTGCCAGCTGATTGGAAACAAGCCAACGTGGTACCAATATTTAAAAGAGGGCAGAGATATATCCCGGGTAACTATAGGCCGGGCAGCCTAACATCAGACTCTGCAAGATTATGGAGGGGATGTTAAGGGACTATATAAAAGACTTTAGTAATGAAAACAGTATTGTTAGTAGTAATCAGCATGGATTCATGAAAAAGGTACATAGGTATGGACCATAGGGTGAATACCTGGATAGAGAACTGGCTCCAGGGGCAAGTCCAGGTTACTAGACAGCGGGACAGTCGCAGCAATCAGTCATCTGCCTTTCACATGAAAAGTCCCATCCTTTGTCCGAAACTGCCATGCTTCCTGTCTTGTGTTAATAAGGTATGGGAGGGGGAGTGCTGCTATCTTTTGGAAAGGGCAGTCTGTAATATTGATGAAGGACTGTGATGATGGGGGTCTGAGGTGGGGGGGCTGTTATGGAGAGAGGTCTGTGATGGAGGGGGGGATTTGTGGAGGGGGGAGTCTGATGGGGGGTAGAGTCTGGGATGGGGGGATTCTGTGATGGAGGGGGGGGGGGAGTCTGTGATGAGGGAAGTCTGTGGTATGGAGTTTGTGGTTTGGAATTGAACATAATATGTCAAAAAATAGTTGCATATAGACAAGTTGCTGTTGCATGTAAATCTGACTTCCTGTTAAATTTCTTTTAGTTTTAATTATCATGATATACTATAATGGATGTGGGGGCCTTTTAGTGGATGTGTTTTGTTTCATTCTTGGTCCCGGGCAGCACAATATCTTCGGCCAGCCTTGTTTAGTTAATAGTCTAGTTTGATACCACTGGACTCTTCTAAAGCATTGTGCTATTGATTGATGGGTGTTAACAGATAAGGTTTGAGTAACAAAAAAAAAAAAATGAACCTGTGATTCTAATTACTGAGTATCCTCCACCCATTTCATACAGAATATGTACAAGCCTTTTATAAACAATAAAATGGAAGGGGGGTTCAGGTAAATACATTTATGAAGGGTGGCTTTCTTGGCTAGAAGGGGTATAATGGTGTACATTTGTATACAGCTTTTGGAGATCTGGACTCCAGGGATGTTTGATTCCAAAAAGTGACCATTTGGGGTGAAGGGGAAATAGTTCAGTTGATGTAAGGTGGCATATCCTACTACTGCAGTCCAAAATTGTTTGAGTTTGAGACAAAGCCAGAAAGCATGAAACCAGTTTGCATCTGGGTGTCAACATTTTGGATAACAAATAAATATTTTTTTTAGTTTGTTGCCAACACCAATTTAAAAATTTTACGGTTAAAAAAAAAAAAAAGCTTAGCAGAAATAAGGGATGGGGATTTAGTAATTTAGTAAGGACTAATCTGGGGCTAAGTTTTTTTTTTTATTATTATTAAAACTTTTTTTTTGTTTCTTTTTTATAACTTACCCATCATTTTATTTTAAAATGAAGGCTTTAAATGTTGCTTTCATTCATAAATGAATGAAGCGTAGGATTTGTCTGCCCAGCCCTGCAGATTAAACTTGTAAAGTTGCTCAAACAGCTTGGCCACTTTGGTTTAGGTTATTAGGCACACTGTGAATAGTTCTGATATGGAGCGTGTTAGCTGTCTCATGGACAGGGTAGCTTGGCTGATTACATCAGTAGAGCTATGCTCTTCTTGTGTAATATACCAGACAGAGCTGTTAGGTTGCCAACTCTTTCTGCACAATGCACGAAGACAGACAGCGTGGTGAGATGCATGAGAGACCTGTTAGTAGGGCAGTTATGACTTAGAGGCATAAGAGAGGCTCCTGCTCCCAGTACACCTTTGCAGGATTCTTGCTTGCCTTTGCCTTATCACTACCCTGCTTACAGGTCTTAGAACTCATTGCTTAAAAAAATCTGTAACTACTTTAAAACAGGGTTTTCCTATTTCACAGGAGTGCCAATTTAAAAATATTGGAAAGATGAAAAATTCATTCTGACTGGTGCTTTAGAGTTATTTAGTGTTCTGGAGTACAACCAGGGAAATACTGTACAGTGGTTTCCCCATAAACAAGAATCCAACATGTGTATGTACATATATCCAGTTTTCAACACTGGTACAAAGTTTAAAGTTTTAATAATTGTGTTTTTTGTGCGCATACATGTCCATTGCCCTCCAGCTTTGTGAACCGCATTTAAGTCTGTTGACTAAAATTTTTTTAGTCTTATTTTTTACTAACATTTTTATCTAATTTTTTTTTTTTTGGTTTTGAAAGATTGACAGTGGGGCTGTCTGGAAACAAGTTTACCAGGATCTTGGAATTCCCATATTAAATTCAGCTGCTGGGTATAATGTCAAATGTGCTTACAAGAAGTAGGTGCAATCCTTTCTTTTTCTTTGTGTTTTGAATTAGTTACATATAATGTACATGTTTATATGTTTTTGCTAAATACTTGACTATTTACTACGGGGCAGTAAATCTGACATTTACCAAACATTCTCTGTAAGTAAATTTTCCTGGTGTAAATATTGTAAATGGCATTAATTGATTTAAAACCAGTGAACGTTTGAACGTCACATTCTCTGCTTTTTAAATATGCCCCTGTGTGTTTTGGGAACGGTACAAGGTCTACATGTTGAGATTACATTTTGCTAGGTGTAGTGTATGTTAGAATCAATTGAAGGGAAAAAAGTTATACTCTGCAGCTAGTAATGAATTCAATAAAGGCAAGCTGGCAGCAGCTTAAAACCTCACAGGCTTTACCCTTCATTTACAGTACATACTGTATATGTACTGTATGTTTGATAACAATAATCCCCAGTTACACTTACTGATAACGGTGTTTCTGGGAATCTTCCAGGGAGAGATGATGGGCTCCTTCTGCAAGGAAACACAATTATTAGAAAGCTTTTTTTTAAAAAAAACCCCACCCACTCCCTTGTCTTCAGTTGCTATAAAAATAATTTCCTGCACCAGTACATGAGGGTTATGCCACAAACCCTAATATTCTTCTAGGATGGCGGGAAGTAGGCCTGCCATCCTAGAAGAATCCCCGAAACACTGTTACTACTAAGTATAACTGGGGATTTCTCTATCGTCCATCGACAGACGCAGCCTCATCTCCATGAACTGAGTGTGTTTATGCTCCTCCCATCAGGGGTAGTCTAGGCAGTAGAATTTGAATAAAACCGCCCAGGGGGCTGTCCCTCTAGGCATAAACCCCCACTGCACAACCCAGCACATCAGTTTTGTTTCTGCCTAGAGAAGGAGTAGGACCTAGGTTTGTTTCCTCCTGGGACTCCAGTCTGTTTTTTTTTTTTTTTTTTTTATTCTTTTCAGAATATGTTCTTTTTCTTTTTTTATCTTTACTCACTTGCTAGCTAGTGTTCAAGGAATAATTTTCCTGGCGATCTACAAGCAACAATGCCAGCTGGGGCTTTACACTGGATAATCTAGATCCTTATGGTCCCCCCAGTCTGGCCTATGGGCATGAGCAGGTTATAGCTCCGACCTAGGCCTAGCCACGACGGTGCCCCCTGGTCCGGAGGGGGACAAGCTTGCGAGCGAATACATCGCCGGGATAAATCTACCTGGAACGCCCTGAGCCGCAGCGTATCCATTGGCTGGCAGCACCCCCACTTCGGGTAGGAGGCAATCTGCCTGGAGAGCCAATCCAGGTCATGGTATGGTGAGTAAATGTGCCCCCCTTGCCCCTGCAGGCCTTGGGGGGATGTGGGCCTTCCTCTGGGGATAATGGGATTTGTGCCTCCCAAGAGATCCCCCTGGTCTCCCCGGTACCCGGTCTGTGTGTTCTTCCCTCTCCCTGTCCTTGCATCTTAAGTGTGGGCAATGGGAATTTTCCACCATAGACTTGTATGGGGCAGCCATTTTCCCTGCAGCTTCCTATTGTTTTCTATGGGCGTCCGTCTTTGTGTAGCCCTGGTGCTATACTCGGCAGTGTTTCCCTATCAGGTGACATCACTTCCTGTGTGGTCATTTCCTTCTGCTGTGCAGAGGTCACTTCCTGCTTTTCTCTCCATACTGTAGTAGATTCAGGAGGAAGTGTGTCTGAGGTGGAAATGTATTGGGGGGTCCCTGCGGGTATAGCCTTACACTTTATGCTATCAGTTTGGTTTAAAGGGGTTCCTCTGCAGACCACTGCGATCGGTGGTAGATACCGCGATCGGAGCTCTTAGAGCGACATTACTCAGTTTTTTGCAATTTGGAGTCTCAAACTGTAAAATCACCTACAGACCCATTCTGTGCGACTCCCGGACAGTCCGGATCGCAGTCGCTGGCCTCGATTTCAGCTGCCCTGGAAAGCCTGGTGACAAAAGTTGATTTAGTCATGAAAAAAGTTGATAGCCAAAAACGGTTGCTGCCTTCTCCTTCTATGGAGATGTCTTCTGATTCAGAGGCTAATGGGGTCGCCCCGGATGCCCAACTACCTGAGGGGTCCCTGTCCTCACAGTCAGATGGTGAAGAGGACCTGTCCTCTTCAGCGCAGGAATGCGCTTTAGTGGAAGCCCTGATTATTTCAGTGACGGATACTTGAAAAATGGCTGGTGAGCCTACGCTGGCAGGGACGCGGTTGGCTTTTGGCTCCCAAAAGTCTCAGAAATCTGGCAAGATTTTCCCTTGTCCTAACACTTTTCACGATATTGTGAATGACCAATGGCGGAGTGTTAGTGATGCCAAAACGCTTTAAACTCTGGTATCCTTTTGCTGAAAAGGTCTCCACCTGCTGGACGGTGCCACCTAAAGTGGACCATCCTGTTTCCAGATTGAACAAATCTACCCTTGTGCCTGTGGAGGATTCCCCAGTTTTTATGGATCCAGTGGACAGGCGTGTCGAATCCCTTTCCCGCCATCTTCATGTGCTGGTGGGTTCCATTTTGAAACCGGTTTTCGTGTCTGTGTTTGTTTCTGAGACGGTGACGGAATGGATTAGGGGGTTGTGGGAGTCTTTGGACCCCGAGACTATTCTTCGAGACTTTTCCCCTGGAACAGCTGGAACTGTTGGACCAGGTGATCCAAGCTCTGGTGTTCCTGTGTGATGCGTCTATGGATGCGGCTCCCCTGATGGCCAGGGTCTCGGCCATGGGCATTGTTTTACGACGCATGGTTTGATTGAAGAACTGGTCCGCTGACCAAGGTTCTAAAAAAGCCTTAGCTGATCACCCCTTTCTGGGAGACAGGTTATTTGACGACTCATTGGATTAGTTGATCAAGGGACTGACTGGCAGGAAGAGTACTCTTCTTCCTCAATCTTCCAAGGGTATGACACCCCGTCCTAAGTGTGGTCTCTCCTTTTCTGCTCACAAACTGTTTTTCGTGCCTCTGGGGCGCAAGAAAAAGGTAAGCCGTTCAGAACTTCTGGAGGTGCTAAAAAGCCCTGGGGCAAGACCAAGGCTGGTCAGTCCGGTGCGGCAGACACGTCCTCTTCAGCAGGAAGGGGTGATCTCACCCGGTTCAGGGGTGGGAGGACGTCTGCGCTTCTTTCAGGAACCCTGGACTTCCTTCATTCAGGACGATTGGGTTCGCAAACTGGTTTGTTCTGGGTACAAGATCGAATTCCGGTCCCTGCCAGGGGACAGGTTCTTTCAGTCAAATCCTCATCTGTCATCTGGGAGTGTTTGAAGGATCTGCGGGAGGCTGTGCGAGATCTCCTGGCTCAAGGGGCGATTGTGCCGGTTCCCGAACATGAACGCTTTCGAGGTTTCTATTCAAACCTGTTCACTGTGCCCAGAAAGGAGGGCAAAGTGCGTCCAATCCTAGACCTCAAGGCTCTCAACCGCTTTGTGCGGGTGCAGAAGTTTCGAATGGAGTCCATTCAGTCATTGGTGGCATCTTTGAATCAGGGAGATTTTATGGCTTCCATCGATCTCAAAGATGTGTATCTCCACGTCTCCATATTCGAGGAACATCCATGATTCCTCCGCTACCAAGGTCCTAGCCCCTGTGCTGGCCCTGTTGCGTCGATGAGGTATCTCCATTGTTGGGTATCTGGATGATCTCCTGTTGCGAGCAGTTTCCTATTCGGATCTGCTGGACAACATCTCCATCAACATTCGGACCATTCAGGAATTCAGGTGGACGATCAGTGCCGCCAAATCTGCCCTGACCCCATCTGTGCGGGTCACCTATCTGGGACTGAACGTCAGCTCTGCCCTGGCGAGGGTCTTCCTTCCCTTGGACAAGCTTCAGAAGTTGCAAGGGGCGGTCAGGTTACAGATGGAGACCGATCAGTCTTCCTTGTGGGCTTGCATGAGGGCCCTGGGTCTGATTATCTCAACCTTCGAAGCAGTCCCGTTTGCTCAGTCTCACACGAGACAGCTGCAGAAAGAGATTCTGTCAAAATGGAACAGAGATCCTCGGTCATTGGACCAGAAGATTCGGTTGAGCCATCTCACGAAGTCGGCTCTCTCTTGGTGACTCCAATCACCTGTCCTTTGCCAAGGCAAGTCATTCCTGCCAGTGTTTTGGATGGTGGTCACCATGGACGCCAGCCTGTCAGGCTGAGGTGGAGTGCTGGGAAAGCCCTGTGCCCAGGGAACTTGGGCGACAGAAGAGTCTTCCTCACCAATCAATATCCTGAAGCTGAGAGTGATCAAGCTCTGCCTGCTTCACTGAATGAGTCGGCTATGCGGCTCTCCGGTTCGGCTCCAGTCAGACAATGCCACAGCTGTAGCTTACATCAATCATCAAGGGGGCACCAAGAGTGCCCTGGCGGCCAAGGAGGTGGCCGAGATTCTGGTATGGGCGGAACACAATGTTCCGGCTCTTTCCACTGTCCACATCTCGGGTGTGGAGAATTGGCAAGTGGATTACTGTAGTCCGTCGGATGTTGGATCAGGGGGAGTGGTCTCTGCATCCGGAGGTGTTTCATCTCCTATGTGCCCGGTGGGGGACTCTGGAGGTGGATCTGTTTGCGTCTCGCCTCAACAGGAAAGTTCAGAGGTTTGTGGCTCTTTGGGGTCAGTATCACCTGTTATATGCCTTCCCTCCGCTCGCTTTCCTGCTGAGGTTTCTTTGCCGGGTGGTGATGGAAGGCATTCCGGTCATTCTGGTTGCTCCATACTGGCCTCGGTGGTCTTGGTACGCAGAACTGGTAAAAATGGTTGTGGATCCTCCATGGCGTCTTCCTCTGCAAGAAGATCTTCTATCTCAAGGACCGATCTTCCAACCTGCTTTACGGTCCCTGGCTTTAACGGCTTGGGTGGCCTAGTGGCTATCACTTCTGCCCACAGAGTCTCTGAGTTGGTGGTGTTGTCCTATTGTTTGCCTTATTTGGTGGTCCACAGGGATAAAGTGGTCCTTAAGCCTAATCCGTTTTTTCTTCCTAAGGTGCTGTCGGATTTTCACCTGAATGAGGACATTGTGTTGCCTTTCTTATGTCCTAAGCCTAAACATCATTGCATTCTCTGGATGTGGTTCGGGCGATAAGAGTTTATCTGACGGTTACTGAGTCCTTCAGGAAGTCGGACTCTCTCTTTGTCTCTCCGGACGGTCCTCGCAAAGGTTTGGCTGCGTCCACTGCGACCATTTTCGAGATGGATCAGGCAGACGGGGGTTCAGGCTTATTCAATCAAGGGTCAGGTTCCTCCTTTCCCTGTGAAGGCGCATTCTACTAGAGCGCTGAGTACCTCTTGGGCTTTTCGCCATCAGGCCTCTGTTGTACACGTCTGTAAGGCAGCGACCTAGTCGTCTGTGCACACCTTTACCAAATTTTACAAGGTGGATTTGTTGGCATCTTCGGATGCCTCTTTTGGCTGCAAGGTTTTGCAGGCTGCTGTTTCATAAAAGAATGTTTATTTGTACTTATCTTCGGGGTCTTTTATTTGGGTGAGGTCCTGTTGTTTGGTTGAGCTCCATGTTGCCCGGTTGGCTAAGTTTAACCTTTTGGAGTTAACGTTACTGTCTGGTTGCATGACAAGTTGTACCCCATGATTTCCAATGAGTTCAAGTCACAGCGACTTCAAAGTAGTCCCTGCACTACCTTGATCCAAATTTAATGCCACTTGAGGACTATAGACCTCAAGATTACACAGGCATTGCTTCAAGCCGCGGTAACGTTGTTTCAAAGTCACACGACTTTCAGATCGTACAAAAGTGTAAGGGGCCTTAGGCTGAATTCACACATGGTGTGGTGACGGGGCTTTTATTGCACTGTAAAACACCTGTCACAGCAAGGACACACAGAAAACAATAGTTTTTAGTGTGTCCCATCCACACAGCAAAGCAGCCTTTAGCTGCGTTAAAATGCAGGCATGCTGCATTTTATTGCAGCGCACTGTACAGACCCACATTGCACTGTACAGAAGTGCAATACATTGCATTGCCGTACAGCGACATGAACAAAGTGTTCTTTTGTACATTTCAAAAAAGTTTGTACAGAAACAAAAAAGGGAGCTGTGTGATGCACTGAATGATTCACAAACTGCTCCCTACTGCAGTCAGAACAGGCATCTGCTAAAGAAGTAAATTGCTCCAGCAGCTGTATGCTCTAGTGTGAATTAAACCTTAATGCATGATGGAGAGCAGATAGCAATACCTGCTTTCTGTTGAGCCCCTTGCAGCTTTAGCATGTTTCTATCCTTTGCACAGTATGTATACATAATCAAGTGGAATTAAAGTTGTTGTAAACCTCAATCATGAAATCTTAACAAAGCACATATACAGTGCCTTGCGAAAGTATTCGGCCCCCTTGAACTTTGCAACCTTTTGCCACATTTCAGGCTTCAAACAAAAAGATATAAAACTGTAATTTTTTGTGCAAAATCAACAAGTGGGACACAATCATGAAGTGGAACGAAATTTATTGGATATTTCAAACTTTAACAAATAAAAAACTGAAAAATTGGGCGTGCAAAATTATTCAGCCCCTTTACTTTCAGTGCAGCAAACTCTCTCCAGAAGTTCAGTGAGGATCTCTGAATGATCCAATGTTGACCTAAATGACTAATGATGATAAATAGAATCCACCTGTGTGTAATCAAGTCTCCGTATAAATGCACCTGCACTGTGATAGTCTCAGAGGTCCGTTTAAAGCGCAGAGAGCATCATGAAGAACAAGCAACAGACCAGGCAGGTCTGAGATACTGTTGTGGAGAAGTTTAAAGCCGGATTTGGATACAAAAAGATTTCCCAAGCTTTAAACATCCCAAGGAGCACTGTTCAAGCGATAATATTGAAATGGAAGGAGTATCAGACCACTGCAAATCTACGAAGACCTGGCCGTCCCTCTAAACTTTCAGCTCATACAAGGAGAAGACTGATCAGAGATGCAGCCATGATCACTCTGGATGAACTGCAGAGATCTACAGCTGAGGTGGGAGACTCTGTCCATAGGACAACAATCAGTCGTATACTGCACAAATCTAGCCTTTATGGAAGAGTGGCAAGAAGAAAGCCATTTCTTAAAGATATCCATAAAAAGTGTTGTTTAAAGTTTGCCACAAGCCACCTGGGAGACACACCAAACATGTGGAAGAAGGTGCTCTGGTCAGATGAAACCAAAATCGAACTTTTTGGCAACAATGCAAAATGTTATGTTTGGCGTAAAAGCAACATAGCTCATCACCCTGAACACACCATCCCCACTGTCAAACATGGTGGTGGCAGCATCATGGTTTGGGCCTGCTTTTCTTCAGCAGGGACAGGGAAGATGGTTAAAATTGATGGGAAGATGGATGGAGCCAAATACAGGACCATTCTGGAAGAAAACCTGATGGAGTCTGCAAAAGACCTGAGACTGGGACAGAGATTTGTCTTCCAACAAGACAATGATCCAAGACATAAAGCAAAATCTACAATGGAATGGTTCACAAATAAACATATCCAGGTGTTAGAATGGCCAAGTCAAAGTCCAGACCTGAATCCAATCGAGAATCTATGGAAATAACTGAAAACTGCTGTTCACAAAGGCTCTCCATCCAACCTCGCTGAGCTCGAGCTGTTTTGCAAGGAGGAATGGGCAAAAATTTCAGTCTCTCGATGTGCAAAACTGATAGAGACATACCCCAAGCGACTTACAGCTGTAATCGCAGCAAAAGGTGGCGCTACAAAGTATTAACTTAAGGGGGCTGAATAATTTTGCACGCCCAATTTTTCAGTTTTTTATTTGTTAAAAAAGTTTGAAATATCCAATAAATTTCGTTACACTTCATGATTGTGTCCCACTTGTTGATTCTTCACAAAAAATTACAGTTTTATATCTTTATGTTTGAAGCCTGAAATGTGGCAAAAGGTCGAAAAGTTCAAGGGGGCTGAATACTTTTGCAAGGCACTGTATCTCCAAAGCTCTAAGTGTTGTTTCTCTCTGGTGCTTCTTTCCTCTATTATCAGCATGTGTCACTTCTGAAAAGTTTTCCCAATACATTTGTGATGGGGGAGGAAGCTCAGCACACAACTTGCCTATTCAGTACACAGCCCTGTATCCTTCCTTCGTTCCTGTGCCGTGTGTGACGGGGGGGTCTGTCCCTTTCCTCCAGTCAGCTCTCACACAATTTGCAAAAGCTCTAACTGCTGCTTTCCACCCCTTCCTCAATGCTGCTGACCGATGAAGGATTTTATTACAATTCTGCACTTTTGAATGGATATAGAGAAGAGAAGACTGCAGATAAACAAGTAAAACATATGTAGGAGGATTTGTTTAATCTCTGTGTAACATCTGAGGCTAGCCACTTCACTAGGTATATGAGAGGGTTTACAACCACCTGTTTTCGGTCTGACCAATAGAATGAAAAAAGTGTTCAATCTGATGTCCTTTCCAAAGTAGCCATGATTATGGCACATCTTAAAGGACAGTAAACCGAAGTTGCTCAGAAACAAAGATTTTTTTTCGATACTGGTAATGACCCTTCTGTATTGAAGGTTGCAAGGTCTGAGGAGGAGTATGGTTTACAACAGTTTCTCTCCCATGTGAAACCACATCTGCTTCCAGAAGTAGAAAGCTGGTAAGACCGTGTCAGATTTAGAGGGCAAAATCAGATCATGAAACATTTGTGAAAGTGCATCTGTCATGAATCTGCAGTAATGTTTCATGCCCTGACTGTCTGCTTACCTCTCTGGTCTGTGTATCCACTTCAGGGACCATGCTCTCAAACCTGTGTGTTTAAGTAATCTTCTTTCAGCATGGCTCCACCCCAGCCTCTAACAGGAAACACTATATTAACTTGTGCACTGCAAGCCAGCTTTGCCCAAGCAACAATTGTGTGAAGGCTTCCCTGATTGTGCCTTGCTGTGTGCTCTATGTCTGATCTCCGTGTACCGACTTTGGCTTTTTCGCCTGACAATCCCTGTCTGCCTGTTTCCCTGACCTTTGGCTTGTTCTCCCGAGTCCCGACTAAGCTTCGTTGCCCTGGACTGCTGCTTCCTCTCCATCCACCACAGCCAGCCGTGAGCGTGAGTTGGGAGACCCTGGGGACCACGACCTGGAGTCAGCTGCAAAGAAGTCCTTCCTCCTCATCAGAGGCTCTGGTGAAATCTTCTGGCTCTTAGACTCCACACCCTGGGGAATCTTATGCTCTAGCTCCCTGTCCAGGACCGTGTCTGTGAGCCTGTGTAACTGCTTCTCTGGGCCATCGCCCCTTGGCAGTCAGCTGTTGAGTTCACAACCTTTGCAGTGAGCTTCCCCGTCACTTGGTCCCACAGGTGACACTGACAGTTTGCTCGGGCCATGGACCCAGCGGATGTCCCTCTACCCACCGATGATCAGCTGCAGGGCATAGTCCGCAGACTCGAGACCCAGGAGTCTAGGTGAAGCAATTCCTTCAGGATTTGGCCTACCGCTTTGAACAGCTTCAAGCCTCCTTAGGACCCCCCGGTTCAACAACCTCATTCGCAATCTGCTGCCGTACCCATCCCGATCACAGTGGCACAGTTTTTGCATTTTCCAGCTCTGTCCCGTTACTCTGAGGACTCCAAGGCCTGCAGGGGGTTCCTTAGCCAGTGCACCATTAATTTTGAACTTCCTGTCTTATCATGAAAAGGTAGCCTATATTGTTTCCCTCCTGTTCGGCGAGGCTTTAGCCTGGGCTGCCCCTCTGTGGGAAGAATGATCCAGTAGTTTTCTAGCCTGTCTAACTTCTAGAAACAAATTCAGAATATCTTTGAGGAACCGGGTCATGTCTCTTTAGAGGCAAAAAATTTGGGGGAGCATACCCATGTATTTCCAAAGCTGCTGCAGCTATGAACCAAAAGACATGTATATTAAAAAAGAATAGCGCGCAAATGCAAAAGAAATTACTACCAAATCCGAAGAGAGTCCATAAATAAAAATGGGGGTTTGGTCCCACCATATGGCCATATCGTGCTCAAGCCCACTACTGCGTCAAAGTACCCCATTATCAGTGGGTCCTACCAGTGGTGGGATTCAAAAATTTTAGTAACCAGTTCCGACTTTCCCAGCAGAATGACCAGCGTGCCCCCTTTCAATGCACAGTGACCAGCGTGCCCCCTTTCAATGCACAGTGACCAGCGTGCCCCCTTTCAATGCAGAGAGACCAGCCTGCCCCCTTTCAATGCACAGTGACCAGCGTGCCCCCTTTCAATGCACAGTGACCAGTGTACATGCCCCCTTTAATGCACAGTGACCAGCGTGCCCCCCTTTCAATGCACAGTGACTAGCGTGCCCCCCTTTCAATGCAGAGAGACCAGCGTGCCCCCTTTCAATGCACAGTGACCAGCGTGCCCCCCTTTCAATGCATAGTGACCAGCGTGCCCCCCTTTCAATGCACAGTGACCAGCATGCCCCCTTTCAATGCACAGTGACCAGCGCTGCGTGCCCCCCTTTCAATGCACAGTGACCAGCGCTGCGTGCCCCCCTTTCAATGCACAGTGACCAGCGCTGCGTGCCCCCCTTTCAATGCACAGTGACCAGCGTGCCCCCCTTTCAATGCAGAGAGACCAGCGTGCCCCCCTTTCAATGCACAGTGACCACAGCATTGCCCCCAATGATTGCAGAGTGCCAGCCACAGCATTGCCCCCAATGATTGCAGAGTGCCAGCCACAGCATTGCCCCCAATGATTGCAGAGTGCCAGCCACAGCATTGCCCCCAATGATTGCAGAGTGCCAGCCACAGCATTGCCCCTAATGATTGCAGAGTGCCAGCCACAGAATTGCCCCTAATTGCATAGTGCCAGCCACAACATTGCCCCCAATGATTGCAGAGTGCCAGCCACAGCATTGCCCCTAATGATTGCAGAGTGCCAGCCACAGCATTGCCCCCAATTTCAGAGTGCCAGCCACAGCATTGCCCCCAATTTCAGAGTGCCAGCCACAGCATTGCCCCCAATTTCAGAGTGCCAGCCACAGCATTGCCCCCAATAGCAGAGTGCCAGCCACAGCATTGCCCCCAATTGCAGAGCGCCAGCCACAACATTGCCCCCAATTGCAGAGCGCCAGCCACAACATTGCCCCCAATTGCATAACGCCAGCCAACACATTGCCCCCAATTGCAGAGTGCCAGCCACAACATTGCCCCAAATTGCAGAGCGCCAGCCACAACATTGCCCCCAATTGCAGAGCGCCAGCCACAACATTGCCCCCAATTGCAGAGCGCCAGCCACAACATTGCCCCCAATTGCATAACGCCAGCCACAACATTGCCCCCAATTGCAGAGTGCCAGCCACAACATTGCCCCCAATTGCAGAGCGCCAGCCACAACATTGCCCCCAATTGCATAACGCCAGCCACAACATTGCCCCCAATTGCAGAGTGCCAGCCACAACATTGCCCCCAATTGCAGAGTGCCAGCCACAACATTGCCCCCAATTGCAGAGCGCCAGCCACAACATTGCCCCCAATTGCAGAGCGCCAGCCACAACATTGCCCCCAATTGCAGAGCGCCAGCCACAACATTACCCCCAATTGCAGAGTGCCAGCGATCCCCCCCGCGAGACCCATGCACTTACCTCACGGAAGGTCTCGCAGTCGGCTCCCCGCGTCTCCGAGTCCTCCAGCGGAGCCTCCTTCTCGTCCAACGGCACGGTGTTTACCTTTCGGCCAATCAGGAAGCGGGAGGACCCGCTCCCTGATTGGCCAGGAGGAGGATCATGTAACAATAGCGAATTCTCATTCGCTATTGTCACAGAATGGGCGGGCCGTGGCGCCACGTCTGCCCGAGCGCGGGACATTCAATTGTCCTGCGCGTCCTCAGACGCGCAGAGGGATTCAGCCGGTTCTGCGAACTTGCAGAAAGTTAGCAACCGGTTCTATGGAACCGGTGCAAACCGGCTGAATCCCACCACTGGGTCCTACACTATCCATGAAAAAGAGATAAATCCAGCCTTTCTAACCCTTGGAGATAATACTCCTTGCTGGGAAAGATGTGCAAATGCACTACAGGGGACTCCTCCTATATCCACTTGATGGTGGACACTGATTGAGTAAAGGTGTGTGTGGGGGGTGGGGAGGGCTGCTCAACCCCGATAGTCTGGTCAGACCGAATACATAATAAACAGGCAAAAAATTTGGGGGAGCATACCCATGTATTTCCAAAGCTGCTGCAGCTATGAACCAAAAGACATGTATATTAAAAAAGAATAGCGCGCAAATGCAAAAGAAATTACTACCAAATCCGAAGAGAGTCCATAAATAAAAATGGGGGTTTGGTCCCACCATATGGCCATATCGTGCTCAAGCCCACTACTGCGTCAAAGTACCCCATTATCAGTGGGTCCTACACTATCCATGAAAAAGAGATAAATCCAGCCTTTCTAACCCTTGGAGATAATACTCCTTGCTGGGAAAGATGTGCAAATGCACTACAGGGGACTCCTCCTATATCCACTTGATGGTGGACACTCATTGAGTACAGGTGTGTGTGGGGGGTGGGGAGGGCTGCTCAACCTCGATAGTCTGGTCAGACCGAATACATAATAAACAGGCAAAAAATTTGGGGGAGCATACCCATGTATTTCCAAAGCTGCTGCAGCTATGAACCAAAAGACATGTATATTAAAAAAGAATAGCGCGCAAATGCAAAAGAAATTACTACCAAATCCGAAGAGAGTCCATAAATAAAAATGGGGGTTTGGTCCCACCATATGGCCATATCGTGCTCAAGCCCACTACTGCGTCAAAGTACCCCATTATCAGTGGGTCCTACACTATCCATGAAAAATAGATAAATCCAGCCTTTCTAACCCTTGGAGATAATACTCCTTGCTGGGAAAGATGTGCAAATGCACTACAGGGGACTCCTCCTATATCCACTTGATGGTGGACACTGATTGAGTACAGGTGTGTGTGGGGGGTGGGGAGGGCTGCTCAACCTCGATAGTCTGGTCAGACCGAATACATAATAAACAGGCAAAAAATTTGGGGGAGCATACCCATGTATTTCCAAAGCTGCTGCAGCTATGAACCAAAAGACATGTATATTAAAAAAGAATAGCGCGCAAATGCAAAAGAAATTACTACCAAATCCGAAGAGAGTCCATAAATAAAAATGGGGGTTTGGTCCCACCATATGGCCATATCGTGCTCAAGCCCACTACTGCGTCAAAGTACCCCATTATCAGTGGGTCCTACACTATCCATGAAAAAGAGATAAATCCAGCCTTTCTAACCCTTGGAGATAATACTCCTTGCTGGGAAAGATGTGCAAATGCACTACAGGGGACTCCTCCTATATCCACTTGATGGTGGACACTGATTGAGTACAGGTGTGTGTGGGGGGTGGGGAGGGCTGCTCAACCTCGATAGTCTGGTCAGACCGAATACATAATAAACAGGCAAAAAATTTGGGGGAGCATACCCATGTATTTCCAAAGCTGCTGCAGCTATGAACCAAAAGACATGTATATTAAAAAAGAATAGCACGCAAATGCAAAAGAAATTACTACCAAATCCGAAGAGAGTCCATAAATAAAAATGGGGGTTTGGTCCCACCATATGGCCATATCGTGCTCAAGTTTCAGGAGAGCACCCTTGAAAAAGACGCCAGCACTTCTTGGTCCTTAGAAAAAAAAAAAAGGGAGGGGATAAATATCTATATGTATTAAATATCTATCATATATCAACCGATTTGCCTTTGAAGTTCTTGCCTAATAACCTAAACACAATGAGGAAAACTGCAAAAAATACCACAGAGATAGAACCACAGGGGCAGAAAAGAGGTTAATGACTAGGCAAGTTCAACCGGTGTAAGATGGAAAAAATTGCACATTTTATTCAAACAAATGATTAAAAATGAAGGTGTATGTACAAACACACATTGCCAAATAATCACAACACAGCATGGTCATACATCGGCTGCAGAGACCCCATCTCCATACCCATGGAGGACAAAAAAGGAGGACATAGATGCAGTGAAGACAAGAGGCAGACAAACAGGTAAAGCACAAAAAACAATAAAGCCACAAAGAAGGCGTCCGGACGCTGTGCAAAAAGGATGCAATAGAAGGTCTGATCAGTGACCTATGTGGAGATGCACAAATGTGCAATCAAATAGAAGGGAGAGGACGGGCCATAGACCTAATATTGCACTGTGCCCATAAGACCTAGCAATGATGAAGAGTACTTCAAACTGATATTGGATACCTGTATCTTGTAAACAGTCCAGATTCTCAATGAATATTGGCTCAAATGTTATCAATAGATCACCAGTCCTTATCTTCCTTACAGACACAAAGTCAAATGTACGGGCAGAAGGTTCCTTCCATGCAGGCTGTGTTTACAAGGTGATAAAGGAGCTGTATGATCAGCAAGACTAGGGACAGCTGACGGACTTGAGAATCAAAGTATGTAATATTATTCCAGATAATAGAATATACTGTTAATCAGTCTTACCACCCCTCAGTCGGCTGTTAACTGGAGGCTAAGGCTGGCCATACACTATACAATTTTCTTATTCAATTTCCTTTAGATTTACCTTAAACTATGTAGTGCAAGGGCCTGTCTGATTGCATACAAATTGAAAGTGTTTAGGTTTGACCCTATATTACATGGTTTTGGTAAATCTAAAGGAAAGTTGAAGAAGAAAATTGTATGGTGTATGGCCAGTCTAAGCGTGTCAGGCATGGAAACAGCCGTTCCGGCATCTGCTGAATTCCAGATGATCAGGATGTCCTATGCCTCGTTAGCAGTGCCGAAAGTCCACAGTGGGGGAGGAGGGGTTGAGACCGAAGTCCAAGGTTCCATGTAGTATCCAACAGGCAAATAGCCTTCATTTGCCTCAAAAGCCGAAGGCGGGTCCGGAAGTCCAGACATGGTCCTTTGCGCCGTTTGTGCGAGTTCAAACAGGACCAGCACATATCCTGTCTGTGAGGCCTGTGTGACATTGACGCGTTTCACTACGTGCTTGCGTAGTTTCTTCAGGATGATGTGTTCATCCCCTCACTCTCCTGAAATAGACTTTCAGCCGTGGAAGGACCGCCCTTTGTTTAAAGTGATATTACCTCGCAATAGGTCTTTTCCTAATGACATTTTTAACCCATGTCCATTCCCTAGAAGTTTCCCGCAACGTTTATTAATCAAAATTAACCTAGGGGGTAGAGAGAAAGGAAGGAAGGAAAGAAAGACGTAGGGGGAAATAGGGGAGGAGGGAAGGCATTGAATTGTGTGTTAATTTCAATGACAAAGAAGTAGCATTTTCTTCAAAGATAATGAAAAATAAATGTGAATACACATATAAAAACAAAAACTGAAATAGGAAAAAAAGGAGGAAAGAAGGATGACAAGGATTAAGGGGTAATGGTGGGGTTACATAGTTACATAGTTAGTGAGGTTGAAAAAAAGACATCAGTCCATCCATTTCAACCTATGATGTGTGTTTGCTTTTAACCGTACATTGTATACCCCTGTATGTTGTGGTCTCTATGGTGCCCATCTAATAGTTTTTTGAAACTATCAATGCTCCCTGCTGATACGACTGCTTGTGGAAGAGAATTCCACATCCTTACCACTCTTACAGTGAGAAAACTCTCCAAACAAAAGTATCCCCTAAATTAGGGGAAAGGTGAACAGAAATAAAAAAGGTTAGTCATTCCTCAAGGAATACCTGTAAATTTAGTTCAGTGTTTAAGCCAAGGGGCATCAGGGATTTTAATTTATATATCCACCATTTTTCTTTCCTTAGGAGCACCTAATCAAAATCACCTCTCCTAGGTGACAGGTTGAGGGCATAAATACCTTTGACCTTCATGCCTTCTTAAATGCCACCATGTACTTGTCAACGTCTTACCTTGCCTTCCTGTTGGCAGCCATCTTGGACATGTGCAGACTTCTGTCTCTTATAAACTCTGTTTGCATCATCACTTGTCTGCTACCTGGGCTTTGCTCAGTGATAATGTAGCACACCTGACTATATATATCACCTGATGGCTTTCAGACCTTTCCCTTGTGTTTGTGCTCCAAGGTGCATCACTGCTAGCAGTCCTCTGGTCTCTTTAGTTTCTCCGTGCATGACTTGGCTTGGCTGATGACCTTCCTGGCTCTGGATTCAACATCGGCAGACGATGACCTGGCTTTGGCAGACTACCTGCTTCTGGACTATATCTTGGCTTGGATGACTACCTGTTCCTGGACTCGATTCCGCCTTGGATGACTACCCGCTTCCGAACTTGACCCCGGCTGTTCTTGATTTTGCTCCTCTCTCTTGCTGTGCGATTAATATTGTTGCATAAATAAATTGCTTTATTTTACTTGCATCTTCGTGTGGTCTGGTTTCCTGGCACCCTGAAAGTACGCAAGGGCCATGAATCCTGGCTCAAGCAACAAGATCACCTTTTGGGTCAGTTCGCTCAGGCATTGCAGATGTTGATTGCACGCACAGCACACCTTGCTCCTGGTGCTGCTAGGCCGGTGGTTCCTCCTGTTGTTGCACCCGCTGCTGCTCCTGTTGCCGCTCCTGCAGCTGAAGTCGCTGTTACCAGAGGGATGACTGGTTCAGCCCCCCTCCCGCAGCGCTATGGGGGTGAACCGAGTCAGTGTTGTGGCTTCCTAAACCAAGTGGATATTTATATTGAGATGGTTCCTCAGGCGTTTCCCTCTGACAGGTCCAAGGTGGGCTTACTAATCTCGTTGCTCTCAGGCAAGGCCTTGGCCTGGGCGAATCCCTTATGGGAGAACGATAATTCCATGATTCTTGATTACCCGAGTTTTGTTGCCTCCTTTCGTAGGGTATTCGATGTGCCTGCTTGCTCTGCTTTTGCGGCTAAGCTGCTCCTGTCCATTCAACAGGGTATTTGAACCATTGCTGAGTATGCCATCAAATTTTGTACCCTGGCAGCAGAGGTGGGCTGGAATAATGAGGCTCTGGTGGCGGTCTATTCTCATGGTCTCTCCGATGCTTTGAAGGATGAGATTGTGGCCGAGGATCTCCCTGATGAGCTCGAGGCTCTCGTTTCCTTCCTGATTTTGATTGATACCAGGCTCAGGGAGAGACCATTGTTTAAGGAGCGCCTGCGGAGTCCTCCTACCAGATTGGCTCCTACATTTTCTTTCCCACCAATTCCTCCCTCACCTCCCACGCCTCCTGGGGATGGTGCGTCTGGCTGTGAACCCATGCAGATAGGGTTCACTCGCCTTTTTGAGGCTGAGCGGGCCTTTAGGAGGAGGGAGGGCTGGTGTCTGTATTGCAGCCTTGGTGGACATTTTCTGAAATCTTGTCCTACCCGTCCGGAAAACGCTCGCACCTAAGATCCCGGTGGGGGGCAGATCTTAGGTGGAATTTCCTCGTCCCCGGTTTCTCGTAACGATAAACCACTATTCACAGTTGTCCTCTCCTGGGCAGCAGGCTCGGTGGTTATTCAGGCGTTGGTAGACTCCAGTGCTGGCGGTTACTTTGACAGTACTTTTGCTGCTGCGAATTCCATCCCCATGTTGCTCCACTGGTCATTGAGGCGATTGATGGCAGACCCCTGCAACCGACACAGGTTACCCATGAGACTGTTCCAGTTGACATGGCTATAGGGGCTGTTCACAGGGAGTCAGCCCGTTTCTAGGTTATATTGTCCCCACACTACTCTGTTGTTTTTGGGTACCCTTGGCTTCGGAAGCATAATCCGACCTTTGATTGACAGTCAGTTGAGATCCTCTCTTGGTCTCCACAGTGTGGCGCTGTTTGAATCCATGGGCCTGTTAAGGTACTCTGTACCTCCTCAGATTCTGTATTGCCTACTGAATATCATGAGTATCAAGATGTATTTGACAAGGTGCGCGCTGGTACTCTTCCTTCTCATTGTCCGTACGATTGTGCCATAGACTTGCAACCTGGTGCCATTCCCCCTCGTGGCCGGGTTTATCATCTCGTGGTTGCGGAGAATAAGGCCATGGTGGAGTACGTGGTGGATGCGCTTGCCCGAGGTTACATTTGCAAGTCCACTTCTCCAGTGGGTGCCGGATTTTTCTTCATAAAGAAGAGGGGGGGGGGGGTGAGCTGAGACCTTGCATTGATTATAGGAGTCTCAATCGCATCACGGTCAAGAATGCATACCCGATTCCGTTGATTACTGAATTGTTCGACCGCCTCAAGGGAGAAAAGGTCTTTACCAAGCTTGACCTAAGGGCCGCGTATAACCTTGTAAGGATCAAGGTGGGCGATGAGTGGAAGACCGCGTTTTTAATACCAGAACCGGTCATCACGAATACTTGGTAATGCCCTTTGGCTTGTACAATGTGCCCGCTGTCTTCCAGGAGTTCATTAATGATGTATTTCGTGATATGTTGCAGCAATGCGTGGTAGTCTATTTGGACAACATCTTGATTTACTCAGACTCCATTGAATCACAATACCTGGATGTCAGACGGGTGCTGCAATGGTTACGCGAGAATGGGCTTTTCTGTAAGCTTGAGAAATATGAATTCCACCTGTCTCAGGTTGCCTTCTTGGGCTACATCATTTCTGCTGATGGTTTCTCTATGGACCCTTTGGCTGTTCTATAGTGGCCTTGCCCTAGTGGTCTCCGTTCCATTCAGCGTTTCCTCAGGTTTGCCAACTACTATCAGGACTTTATCAGGAACTTTTCCTCTTTGGCCAAACCTATCTCAGATCTGACCAAGAGGGGCAGCGGTCCCCACAATTTGATGCCTGCTGCTATCCAAGCTTTCGAGGCCTTCAAGTCTGCTTTCACTTCAGCTCCCATTCTGTCTCATCCCAATTCTGGCTTTCCCTTTGTCCTAGAGGTGGATGCGTCTAAGACGGGAGTAGGCATCCTCCTGTCTCAGCATTGGACACCTGATGGACCCTTACTTCCTTGTGGGTTCTACTCCAGGAAGTCTCCAGCTGAATGCAACTACGGGATTGGAGACAGAGAGCTCTTGGCCATTATCCTGGCTCTTAAGGAGTGGAGACACTTGCTCAAATGTTCTGTGGTTCCAATTCTCATTCTCACCGATTATAAGAATCTGACATATCTTTCACGGGCAAAGAGGCTCACACCCAATCAGGCCAGAAGGGCCTTATTCTTGTCTCATTTTAACTATGTGGTCTCCTATTTTCCCAGGTCCAAGAATGTTAAAGCTGATGCCTTGTCTCTCCTTTATTTTGAGTACCGACACTGGTCATACCTTCAGATCATATCCTGGCTGCCATCCGCACCAACTTAACCTCTCCTCTTGGGGAACAGATCTTGGCTGCCCAACCTGTTGCTCCCTCTGAGAGACCTACTGGCAAATGTTTTATACCTGAGGGGTTGCGCATCAGACTGTTGCGCATGTACCACAATTCCAAGACTGCCGGTCATACTGGTAAGAACCAGATGTCCTCGGCTACTTCCCGTCAGTTCTGATGGCCATCTCTCCACTGATGTTGCTGCGTACATGACTGCTTGTTTGGTCTGTGCCCAGAACAAATCTCCATGGCACCTTCCCTTGGGTCTACTGCATCCCATTCCCAATGGGGAGTGTCCCTGGTCTCACCTGGCCATGGATTTTATTGTGAAACTTCCCATGTCTCGAGGTTACATGGTTATCCTCATGGTTGTCGACCGGTTTTACAAAAGGGACCACTGTGTTCCTTTTAAGCGGCTGCCTACCGCTCAGGAGTTTGCCTCTGTGTTTGCCAGGGAGGTTTTTTGCTTACACGGATTGCCTAAGAAGATTGTCTCAGACCGTGGCAGTCAGTTTGTCTCTAGGTTCTGGCGTGCCTTTTGCTCTCAGTTGGGTATTCGACTCCCCTTCTCCTCGGCCTACCATCCCCAGTCCAATGGTCCCGCTGAACGTTCCAACCAAGCTCTAGAGCAATTTATCTGCTGCTATATCCCTGACCATCAGGACAATTCGGTTAATCTGCTACCCTGGGCAGAGTTTGCTAGGAACTCTGCCATCAACTTGTCCTCCGGAATGTCTCCATTCATGGCCAATTATGGGTTTCAACCGTGTCTGTTGCCCAGGACATTCGGCTGTGGAGGATAACCTTCACGCCCTCCATTCCTCTTGAGTGCAGATTCAAGAGTCTTTACGGGTCTCTGCACAGCATTAGAAGCTCCAGGCAGACCAGAGACGTTTATCTGCACCTTCGTACCAGTTCGGGGAGAGGGTGTGGTTGTCGGCCCGTAATCTCAACCTCAAGGTTTTCACTCCAAAACTGGCACCTTGTTTTGTTGGCCCTTTTCGCATCCTCCGTAAGGTGAACCCAGTGGCCTGTGCCCTTGATCTTCCTCCTGGCATGCGTATCTGCAATGTATTTCATGTGTCCCTTTTGAAACCACTGGTTTGCAATCGCTATACTTCTTCACTTCCTCGCCCTCGTCCCATTCCTGTGGACAATCATGAGGAGTATGAGGTTAGCAACAGCAACATCTTGGATTCTTGTCTGTTCCGAGGTCAATACCTGGTTCACTGGAAAGGTTATGGTCCTGAGGAGCGGTTCTGAGTTCCCTCCACTGATGTTCATGCTCCCGCCCTTCTCCGCGCTTTCCATGCTCGCTTTCCTCAGAAACCGTTTTTTGCTTCGCAGAGGAGGGACTGTTGAGGGGAGGGTACTGTCAAGGGCCTTACCTTGCCTTCCTGTTGGCAGCTATCTTGGACATGTGCAGACTGCTGTTTCTTATAAACTCTGTTTGCATCATCACTTGTCTGCTGCCTGGGCGTCGCTCAGTGATGATGTTGCACACCTGACTATATATATCACCTGATGGCTTTCAGACCTTGCCCTTGCGTTTGTGCTTCAAGTTGCATCACTGCTAGCAGTCCTCTGGTCTCTGTAGTTTCTCCTTGCATAGCTTGGCTTAGCTGACTACCTTTCTGGCTCTGGATTCCGCATCGGTAGACGACCCCGCATCAGACGACGACCCATCTTTGCCAGACTACCCGCTTCTGGACTCTATCTCGGCTTGGATGACTACCTGTTCCTGGACTCGATCCCCACTTGGATGACTATCTGCTTCCCAACTTGACCCTGGCTGTTCTTGATTTGGCTCCTCTCTTGCTGTGCGATTATTATTGTTGCATAAATAAATCACTTTATTTTACTTGCAAACCTTTCCTGGCACCCTGACAACTTGGCCTTGTGTTTAGGATCATTTTCATGTTGGAATGTCCAAGTACGTCCCATGCGCAGCTTCAAGGCTGATGAAGGCAAATTTTCATCCAGTATTTTTTGATATTAAGATACTGCATTCATCTTGCCATCAATTCTGACCAAATTTTTTGTGCCTTTGTAGCTCACACATCCCTAAAACATCAATGATCCACCTCCGTGTTTCACAGTAGGAATGGTGTACCTTTCATCATAGGCCTTGTTGACTCCTCTCCAAATGAAGCGTTTATGGTTGTGGCCAAACAGCTCAATTTTGGTCTCATCACTCCAAATAACTTTGTGCCAGAAGGTTTGAGGCTTGTTTCTGTGCTGTTTGGCATATTGTAAGCGGGATACTTTGTGGCATTTGCGTAGTAATGGCTTTCTTCTGGCGACTTGACACATGTTTTCAGAGAGTCCTGTATTTCACTTGAAGTTATTTGTGGGTTTTGCTTTGCATCCCAAACAATTTTCCTGGCAGTTGTGGCTGAAATTTATAGTTGGTCTACCTAACCGTGGTTTGGTTTCAACAGAACCCCTCATTTTCCACTTCTTGATTAGAGTTTGAACACTGCTGATTGGCATTCTCAATTCCTTGGATCTCTTTTTATTTCCCTTTCCTGTTTTATACAGTTCAACTACCTTTTCCCGCAGATCCGTTGTCCATTCTTTTGCTTTCCCCATGACTCAGAATCCAGAAACATCAGTGGAGCACTGGATGAAAGATGTAAGGGTCTGTCAGGAGTCAGAAACTCATTGACCTTTTATACACACACACTAATTACAAGCAAACAGATCACAGGTGAGGATGGTGTCAGGTCACCTGTGGGCAGGTGACAACTGCATCCTGTTGGAGGCAGGGGTGCAGCGCAAGGTAGTGAACCCGATAGCAGACTGCTGCGGATGGACCGGAACGTGAGCCCAAGATTCCCCAGGGCGCGGAGCCTAAGACCCAGCAGGTGTTCACCAGAGCCTCTAGTGGAGAGGATGGACTTGGCAGCAGCTGGGCCCAGGTCGCGGCCCCTGGGGTCCCCCGGGTCACGCTCCGTAGGGAGAGAAGGGAAGCAGCCACTCAGGACACACGGAATGGTGATGGGTAAGCCGAGGTCGGGGTAACAGGCAGACGAGGGTAACCAAGGGACAGGCCAAAGGTCAGGGTAACAGGCAAACAGGAGAGACAAGCCAAAGTCGGTACACAGAAAGGTAGATCAAGCACACGGCAGACAGGAAACAGGAAACAAACACTGTTGAACAGCAAAGCAGACCTGCAGTGCACTGGTTAATATAGACTTCCTGTGATGACCTGGGGTGGGGCAGGAACAGGAAGGAGAGGTGATAAAAAGGAACCAGAAGTGAAATCTGACCTCTAATACAGACATGAAGGAACAGGTAAGCTGCCAAACACTATTGCAAGTCCATGACAGTACCCCCCCCCCCTCTTACGAGGCCTCCCCCTACCCCGCCTGGGCCTGGGTTTAGAGGGACACCTCAGATTAAACCTTTTTAACAGACGAGGTGCAAAGACCTCAGATGCAGGAACCCAAGACCTCTCCTCAGGACCAAAGCCTTTCCAATGAACAAGGTACTGAAGAACGCCTCTACAGAGTCGAGAATCCAGAACTTGACTGACCTCGTATTCCTGATTATCCTCAGAGACCGGTGCCATGGTAGGGAAAGGACGAGAGAACTTATTGAGGACTAAAGGCTTCAGAAGGGAAACCTGGAAGGAGTTAGCAATTCTGAGGCTTTTGGGGATCTGAAGTTTGAAACAAACCGGATTCAGTTTAGAAATTATAGTATATGGACCAATGAATCTTGGAGCAAACTTCAGGGAAGGCACTCGAAGCTTGATGTTCCTGGTGGGAGAGCCAAACTTTGTCCCCTGACTGAAGAGAAGGCGGTTTACGCCTGCGAATTTGTCGGCAGCTGCTCGGAGGGAATCATGAACGTCACTCCAGAGAGAATTGAAGGACTCCTGAGCTGAAGCCAACGCTGAGATATCCGGAGAACAGGCCATGGGAAGCGGAAGTTGAGGATGTCTTCCATAAACTGCAAAAAAGGGTGTTTTCTGCGAACTGGTATTTACATGATTGTTATGGGAAAATTCCACCCACGGAAGTAGAGAGGACCAATCGTCATGATGAGCCGAGACTAAGGTGCGAAGAAAAACCTCTAACTCCTGATTAACCCTCTCCGTCTGCCCATTGGACTGAGGGTGGTAAGAAGAGGAAAAAGCAAAGGCAATATTGAGGGATTTGCAAAAGGCTCTACAGAAACGAGACGTAAATTGAACGCCCCTGTCAGAAACAATGTGAGAGGGAACCCCATGGAGGCGGAAAATTTCTCGAATAAAAAGGGAACCAAGGCAGGAGCAGAAGGAAGACCAGGAAGGGGAACAAAATGAGCCATCTTGGAAAACCGATCGACTATCACCCAAATGACCGTATTACCATCCGACAGTGGGAGATCGGTGATAAAATCCATGGCAATATGAGCCCAGGGTTCCTTAGGAATGGACAAAGGCATGAGGAGACCAGCAGGAGCTTGTGTGGAGGATTTAGACTGAGCACAGACATGACAAGCCTTGACATAGTCTTTGACCTCCGAGCGGAGATTAGGCCACCAGTAGTGACGGCTGATGAGCAAGAAGGACTGGAGAAACCCTGCATGGCCCGCCACCTTGGAATCATGCCCCCAACAAAGAATCTTAGTTCTTAGCTCAGTGGGGACAAAGGTCTTACCAGGAGGAATCTTTGAGTCCAGGGTGGTAGAATGGGCAATAATGCATGAAGTGGGGACGATCGGCTCAGGTTCAGGAGTGGACTCCTCGTCCAAAGTGTCAAAGGACCTAGAAAGTGCATCAGCTCGACCGTTGCAGGAACCAGGTTTGTACGTAATCGTGAAATTAAAACGGGAAAAGAAAAGACTCCACCTAGCCTGTCTGGGATTCAAACGTTTAGCATTCTGTAGGTACTGTAAATTCGTGTGATCAGTGAAGATCGTTATGGGGTGAGGAGAACCTTCCAAAAGATGACGCCACTCTTCCAGCGCCAATTTGATCGCGAGAAGTTCCCGGTCACCAATGGCATAATTTCTCTCTGCCTGAGAAAATTTTTTGGAAAAGAACGCACATGGTTGACGTTTCTTCTCAAAGAGTTGAAGAAGCACAGCTCCCACCCCTACTGAAGAAGCGTCCACTTCAATAAAGAATGCATCCCCAGGATTAGGTCTTCTCAAAAGAGGTCCAGAGACAAAGGCCTGTTTTAGATTGTGAAACGCAGCGACAGCTTCGGGGGGCCAGACTTTGGCATTAGCACCCTTCTTGGTCAAAGCGATAATAGGCGCGGCAATGGAAGAGTAATTCCTTATGAACTGCCTATAATAATTTGTGAAGCCAAGAAAGCGCTGTGTGGCCTTAAGGCTAGCAGGAAGGGCCAGTTGGTAATGGCTAAGACCTTCCTGGGATCCATACGAAGACCCAAACTTGAGACAAAGCATCCTAGAAATAGGACCTCAGAACATTCAAAGGAACATTTCTCCAGCTTGGCATAGAGATTATTCTCCCTAAGGCGCTGGAGTACAGTGCGGACATGGTTTCTGTGGACACTCAGATTTTCCGAGAAGATAAGAATGTCATCCAGATAGATGACAACAAACTGGTACAGCAGGTCCCTGAAGATTTAATTGACAAATTTTTGAAACACAGCTGGGGCATTACACAGCCCAAAAGGCATGACTAGGTATTCGTAATGACCGTCTCGAGTGTTAAACACAGTCTTCCATTCATCACCTTCTCGAATTCAAATGAGGTTGTACTCCCCTCTCAGATCCAACTTGGTGAAAATGGAGGCACCCTTCAAACTATCGAATAGTTCAGATATTAAGGGTAAGGGATATAGATTTTTAATAGTAACAGCATTTAAGCCTTGATAATCTTGGTGACAAAAAAGAACCCTGCTCCAGCAGGCGATGAGGATTTCCGGATGAAACCTTTCTCAAGATTCTCTGCGACATACTCCGACATGGCCTGGGTCTCAGGAATGGACAATGGGTAGGTACGACCCCTTGGCAGAGTTGCCCCCGGAACAAGGTCAATGGCGCAGTCAAAAGACCTGTGGGGAGGAAGCACTTCAGCTGATTTCTTACAGAACACATCCCGGGAATCGCTGTATGCAGCGGGAAGGTCAGAAGATACCGATGTGGTAGCAACCGGATGTCTCTCCTTTGAGGTCACCTTGGAAAGACATGACGAGAAACATGAGGGGCCCCAAGCCAGGATCTGCCCAGAGACACAGTCCACATGGGGAGAGTGGAGCTGTAGCCAAGGAAGGCCCAATACAATGGGAGTAGAGGCTTTGGGTAGGGTGAGAAAGGATATCCACTCCTGGTGGAGAATCCCTACTGACATCCTAATAGGTAGTGCCTGGAAGGGAATAGGGCCCCCTGGAAGAACAGTGCCATCAATAGCTGAGACTACCAACGGCGTAGAAAGGGGTGAAAGGGTGAGCTTCATAGAAGAAGCAGTTCTCCAGTCCATAAAGTTGCCAGCAGCCCCGGAATCCAGATAAGATATGGGTTGATTGGGGAGAAGTGCTTACATGAAGGGACACCGGAAGAAGAAGATGGGAAGGTGATGCTTTTGGGTCCAATACTCCACCTTCCAAATGTATTAGACCCGAGCGTTTCCTGGGCGAAGCGAGCAGGAGTCACGAAAATGGCCCTTGCATCCACAATAGAGGCACAAGCCCAAAGTTCTGCGTCTAGCATGTTCCTCGGGGGTTAGTCTGGTCCGGCCCAGCTGCATGGGTTCCTCAGGCAGAGGATGCTCCATGGAACAAAGTGAAGGGAGCTCAGACTGGCTAGGACCCAGGGAGTGTTGGCGTATTTTGCCTATGGACCTCTCCTGAAGACGAATATCGATCTGGTTACATAAGGAGATGACATCGTCCAGACCGACGGGGATGGTTCTTCCCGCTAATTCGTCCTTCACTTGGTCAGAGAGACCCTGCAAAGGGTAGCAACCAGGGCCTCATTGTTCCAGCTCAACTCAGCTGAGAGGATACGGAACATATTGTCCCACTGAACAGGATTCTTGGCGGAGACGTAAAAGAGCACTTGCCGCTGAAGAAACCTGAGCTGGCTCCTCGAAGATATTACGAAAGAGCTTCAGGAAGTCAGACAGGTTAGAAACTACCGGATTATTCCTCTCCCATAGGGGGGCAGCCCAGGCAAGAGCCTCATCGGAAAGGAGGGAAATAATATAAGCTACCTTTGCCCGATCAGACCAAAAGTTTTGCGGCTGAAGCTCAAAATGGATGGTGCATTGGCTAAGAAACCCCCTGCAGGCCTTGGAGTCTCCAGAAAAATGGATTGGAGGAGGTACATTCAGTGAATGCGAATCAGTGACTGGCGCAACAGGCCCAGCCACTGGTTGCTCTTGGGGTTGCGGATTCGAGATTCCCAACGAGGTCTGAAGCTGTTCAAAGCGGGAAGACAGCTCCTGCAGGGATCGCATCACCTGAGTCTGATTAGGTTTTTGCGTCTCGAGTCTGCGAACTAAGCCCTGTAATGGATCATTGGAGGGTGCGACACGTCGGCCGGGTTCATGGCTGTTCAAACTGTCAGGTCACCTGTGGCCAGGTGACAACTGCACCCTGTTGGAGGCAGGGGTGCAGCGCAAGGTAGTGAACCTGATAGCAGACTGCTGCGGATGGACCGGAACGTGAGCCTAAGATTCCCCAGGGCGTGGAGTCTAAGACCCAGCAGGTGTTCACCAGAGCCTCTAGTGGTGAGGATGGACCTCGCTGCAGCTGGGCCCAGGTCGCGGCCCCTGGGGTCCCCCGGGTCACGCTCCGTAGGGAGAGAAGAGAAGCAGCCACTCAGGACACACGGAATGGTGATGGGTAAGCCGAGGTCGGGGACCCGATGTCCGCCGGTCACTCGCGATCGTCGGGTAGAGAGGGAGAAAGGCAGGCGGCTAATTTAAACAAAGCCGCCTGTCACTCTCCCCTGTGTAAAAGCACAGATCACTCGGTCCTGCTATGTAGGACCGTTGATCTGTGCTGTTACACACACAGCCACATCCAATGACAGTAAGAAACACGCCCTTAGGGACACACTTAACCCCTCCCTCTCCAATAAAGTTAACCCCTTCCCTCCCAGTGTCATTTTTACAGTAACAGTGCATATGTATAGCACTGATTACTGTAGTAATGTCACTGGTACCCCCAAAAGTGTCAAAAATGTCAGTCAAGGGTCCGATCTGTCCGCCACAATGTCGCAGTCCCGCAAAAAAAATCGCAGATCGCCGCCATTACTCGTTAAAAAAAAAAAAACAATAAAAATGACAAAAATCTTTCCCTTAGTTAGTAAACGCAATAACTTTTGCGCAAACGAATCAAAATACGCTTTTTGCAATTTTTTTTACCAAACATATGTAGCAGGAAACAAATTGGCCTAAAATGTTAAAAAATTTAGATTTTTACATTTTTTGGGCGGGGAATTTCATATAAAAAAATGTGAAAAATGTTGTTATTTTTGCAAAATTGTCGCTCTTTTTTTGTTTATAGCGCATGATCAAAAAATCGCACAGGTGATCAAATACCACAAAAAGAAAGCTCTGTTTGTAGGAAAAAAAGGACGTCAAATTCATTTGGGTACAATTGTCCGTTAAAGTCACGCAGTGCCGAATCGCAAAATACCCCCTGGTCTAGAAGGGGGTAAAATCTTCCGGGGCTTAAGTGGTTAATACTTTGTACAAAATACTTTGTTGGTATTGAAAGCTTCATGACGACTCCTGTATAGAGAAACTAGTTACATGCATTGTTCTGGTGTGATTTTGGTGCATTCTTCCACATAAGCAGTCTGGCCAGTGAGCTCATGCAGGCTACAGCTCTGCGCTAGGTCAGCCACGACATAGCCCCACTGGAAGGTGGCTGACCTGCGAGTTAAACGCCTCATGAGGTTGCATTCGACTGGGTCTCGGCCTGAGTCGCAGCGTTCCTCCTGGTCAACAGCCGCCCATTTCAATGATGTGGAGGTTCTGTCTTGAGTGATGTCCACCTGCGTCTTGGTATGGTGAGTAGCTGTGTCCCCCTCCCCGAATGGGTTTGGGGTGGACGCGCCCCCCCCCCCCCCGGGATGGTCAGCCCTGCTTGGTCCCCTCAGACCCCCCCCCCCCAGGTTGTTTGGTGGTCCCTTTGGTAATCTTGGTACCCCCCCAACTGGGTGAGCATGGTGGGAAAGTGGCAAGGGCTGGTGTGCTGCACTGTACTGGTTGGGGAGGGGAGCGCACTGCCGATGGATGGACTTCACAGCTGTGGGAGCGCTGGCTGCTACTGGTGGTCCTGTGACCAGATCCTCCCTCTCCATGATGGATGTTGTCAGGGCTCCAGGGATCCCTCCTGGGAGCCTCATGGAGCTGTATTCAGTGGTCATTTTGCCATAGCCAGTGCCATTTTTTGGGGCCTATGTGTTGCTAATGGTCGGCGGCCATGTTTGATTGGTCTGGCTTGCTGGCAGAGCGGCGCCCATGACAGTGGAGTTCTTCCCCTTAGACATCGCACGTGGAGCAGAGCTGTCTCTGGTGCAGTCCGGTGCTACTCTGGTGGGGAGATGAGTCTGGTGGGGTCCCCCCTCCTCTCTGCTCCAAGTTGTGGGGTGCTCTATTTGTGGCAGGCGCAGCACTACAAAGTGCCTTATGCGCTGTGGCATTAGAAGAATTAGATCTCTCTGACTTCAGTCTAACCAGACTGTCTGTTACTCTATAAATTCCTCTAATACCTTTCTATGGAAAGCAGTAGGTTTAAAGAGCACACCAAACGCTTAAGATATCTTCTTTATTAACTTCAACTTTTCTTCATAGATAACACTGACACTTTTGCAGCAGATAGTCCATGTACAACATGTGCTGAATACAGTATAACAAATGGTGGATATATTTCTCTCTCTATTGCTGTTTGAGTTTGTTTGCTTGGGTTTGGTTTTGAGTTAGAGTTGTTTGGGTTTGTTCGATAGTTTGAATTCGATATAAGTTTTGAAGTTTGATAGTTTGTTTATTTGTTTGTTTGATTTCGTGTTCGAGTTTGTTTGGTGGAACTACAAGTGAACACATAACTAGTTAATTATACAGCTCTAATCACATTACTAACAATAGGAACATGTATAACTGTTAATTACCTATTTTTGGCCACTTGCTTCCATAAAACTGCTCTGTGGATCTGTGTGTCTATTCAGTTCTCTTGCTCTGTAGTGGAAAATGAGAAGGCTGGCTGAAGCATGAGGCTTCAGAGAAAAAAATGGGTGTAAGGCTGGCTGTGATTGGCCAAGACTGTTGCTGAGTGTGAGATTGGCTGTGATTGGCCACAAACTCCTTATGGGTAATAAAGTTTAACTCTGTGCTTTCTGGTTTAAATTCTGCTGTGTCTGAGCTTACCTTACAGGCATATAAATGAATCTTACAGGCAAATTTCCTTTTGCTTCTGTGAACACAACATACAACTGTTATGTGACATCCAAACATGAAATCACAGTAAATAACTCTGCTTTTGTCTCTCACATATAAACATATGCACTGTATTGAGGTTATTAACAGGTCTAGCTGTATATGCATGTAGGTCATATTAGCAACCTAGGACAGGTTCTAGCTGGCCAGCTACACTCCCACCAAAATTACCTATAATTCTATGTTCTCTATAGTAGGATTTGAACATGAATTTGGGGAATTTTCTATCAGGTTCTCAACTTCCAAGTGTCTTTTATCACTTTCAAGTAGAACAACTAACTGCTGTATAGGATGTTCCAACCTGAGTGGAGTAGTGAGATGTTTTCCCTTTTTGTCAAGTTTTGAGTCACCTATTTGTAACAATGCTCTTCTTACTAGTCTGTCTTTATCCTTTTGAACTTCTAGAACTTTAGCCAATTTCCATTGACTTCTAGGTAAATCTTCTTCTTTCACTAATACTATGTCACCAACTTGGACATTTCTTCTGGGTGTTTGCCATTTACTTCTTAGCGTAAGATTGGCTAAGTACTCTTTCCTCCATCTATTCCAAAACTGTTCTGATAGATATTGAACTCTTCGCCATCTCTTTTTGGCGTATAAATCCTCTTTGGTGAACTTGCCAGGTGGTGGATGTATGTAATCAGACTTAGGGCTCTTTCACACGGTCCGCCTCTGCAGGCGGATCCGTGTTGCTCAGCGGGGATCGATCCGCTATCCCCGCTGAGCCGGGCGGATGACAGCTCCGTCTCCGCTTGCAGAGCGGAGAGGGAGGTGTCTCAGCACCCGCTGCCCTCTATGGGGGATCGGATGAGAGCGGACCGCTTGTCCGCTCTCATCAGATCCACTCCGCTCCGATTACTGAACGGATGGAAAAATAGGGTTTCCATCCGTCCAGATTTCAGCACAGGATAGGATGCGGAGGGCAGCGGGTGTCAGCGGAGGTCACCTCCGCTGACACCCGCTGCCCCATAGAGCTGCATGGAGGATCCGATCAGATCCGCCTAAAAAACTGACAGGCGGATCTGATCGGACCGCCCGTGTGAAAGAGCCCTTAAGGTGAAGTAGATGGTTGGGAGTTAAAGGTTCCAAACTTGTTGGATCATTGATGTTGTCAAATGTAAGTGGACGACTGTTAACAATAGACATTACTTCATAGAATAGGGTCCTAAGTGAAGCATCATCCATTCTTCCGGAGTTCTTTTTCAACATTGAACTTAACACATTTCTTACAGTTCTGATTTGTCTTTCCTAAACTCCTCCTGTGTGGCTTGCATGTGGAGCATTCATATGAAAGTCACATTGATTCCGTGACAAATACTCAGTTACTTTTTCTTTGTCGATCTCTTTTAGAGCTTTCTTCAATTCATTCCTTGCTCCGACAAAATTGGATCCTTGGTCAGATCTAAGCTCTCTGACAGTACCTCTAATGGCTATGAAACATCTCAAGGCATTGATGAATGCATCAGTTGACATATCTTCTAACATTTCAAGATGAATTGCTCTGGAGCTTAGACATGTAAATATTAGTCCATATCTCTTGTACTCCTTGCGGTTTTGCTTGGTAATGAATGGGCCGAAACAATCCATTCCACTATAAAGAAATGGTGGTGATGGGTTTACACGATCTGTCGGTAGATCTGCCGTTCTTTGTTCTTCGGTAGGTCTACGTGCCTTTCTACAAGTTACGCATTTACTGATATACTTTGCAATAACTTTGCTTCCTTTCACTATCCAGTAACCACCTTCTCTCACACAGTTCTGGGTAAAGCTTCTTCCTTGATGCAAGGATTTGTTGTGGTAGTGATCAATGATCAATCTTGTGAAGGTAGAATTTTTGGGTAGAATTGCTGGATGCTTCACTCTGCTGGGTAACAATGCATTTTCCAGTCTCCCTCCCACCTTCTGTATACCATCCTGTAGAACAAGATTAAGCTTGTACAATGGGTGGTTGTTGGGAAGCCCTTTAGGTTCCTGACTAAGTCTCTTCAACTCTTCACTATAGAATCGCTGTTGAATGAGTCTTATGACTGTTTCTTCAGCTTTCATTCTTTCCTCTACATTCAATGATTCCTTCTTTCTGATTCCCTTTGCCAAACGTTGAATTTGAGCTACTACGTTTATGACTGTATTCCATTTTGAACATCTGGCTAGTCTTTCAAGTATGTCATCTTGACACTTGGCAGCAGTGCTCAATGTTTGTACAACTTTTACTTCTGGATCACCCATGGACAATTCGGTGTAACCTTCACTGGGTATGATCTCCTTTTCCCAAAGGAACTCTAGACCGGTGAACCAATTTGAATTTCTCAATTCTGTTACATTCAGGCCTCTTGAAGCAGGATCCGCTGGGTTATGCTTTGTATCAATGTGATGCCAATGTTCCGGATTTGTTATTTCCCGAATTTTCTGAACTCTGTTGGCGACAAAGACATTGAATCTTCGAGCTTCGTTATTTATGTATCCTAGGACAACTCGTGAGTCTGTCCAAAAGTATTCTTCATCTATTTTTAACTCTAATTCTTCTCTCAGAAACTTGCTTACTGATGCTGAAACAACAGCTGCTGTCAGTTCAAGTCTTGGTATTGTCTGAATACTGGTAGGTGCGACTCTGGTCTTTCCCATAACCAGGGCACAGTGTATTTTTCCTTCTCCTATCACTCTGATGTAGGAGCACTGACCATAACCATAACTACTGGCGTATGAAAAGTGATGAAGTTCTATTTTCTTGTACTCTCCAAAATCATGAGGTACAAAACATCTGGGTATCCGAACTTCTCTTAAATTCTGCAAGTCTCTTATTCAAGCCTCCCACCTTGGCCTCAAATCTTCAGGTATGGGTTCATCCCATCCCAACTTCCGTCTGCATAATTCTTGTAGTATTTCTTTTGCTTTGAGGATCACTGGGGCCAAGAATCCCAATGGATCATATATAGAAGCCACTGCGGAAAGAATAGTACGTCTAGTTGCAACTTTCTCTTCAAAGGATACTTCAAAGAAGAACTCATCATTCTCTACATTCCATCCCAATCCAAGTACATTTTGAACTGGAAGATGATCATAATTGAGATCTACATCCTTCATTGTTGATGCACGTTCTGAGTCACTGATGGATTCCAGTACCTCTCTGTTGTTTGAGATGAATTTATGAAGGCGCAGATTTCCTCTTGCGCATAACTCTTGGCTTTATTTTACTAGTTTGATTGCAGATTCTGTGGACTCTAGACTTATAAGACCATCATCTACATAGAAGTTTTTCTTAAGAAAATTTGCTGCTGATGGGCAATCCTCTTCATTTTTGTTGGCCAGGTACTTCATACCATAATTGGCGCAACCTGGAGACGATGCTGCTCCAAACAAGTGTACTTTCATTCTGTATTCTGCTGGCTCTGTATCTGTATCTCCGTCTTCCCACCATAGAAACCTCAGGAAGTCTCTATCTTCATTCTTCACATGAATCTGGTGGAACATCTTTTCAACGTCACACATGACCGCTACGGGATACTTTCTGAATCTACAGAGTACTCCAGGCAGAGTGTTTGTAAGGTCTGGTCCTTTTAGTAGATGATCGTTCAATGCAACACCATCATACTTTGCTGAGCAATCAAATACTACTCTAATCTTATCTGGTTTCTTTGGGTGGTAAACACCTTGATGTGGGATGTACCACACTTCTCCTTCTTTAGGTTGGTTATTCACCTTCTCTGCATGTCCTTCTTCAAGGATGCCTTCCATTAATTTAAAATAATCTTGCTTGAATTTGGGATCTCTTCCCATCTTTTTCTTCAGGCATTTCAATCTTGCTAGGGCAAGATTTCTGTTATTTGACAGACAAGGTCGTTCTCTAAAGGGTAAAGGCATTTCAAGATAACCTTGTTGATTCTGCTGAATACTTTCTTCTAGAGTGTGTACGAACTTTGTCTTCTTGAGATACACTCTTTTCTTCAGAACTTATGTCTGCAAAGTCAGACTCAAGGATCTTGATTACTTTTGCTGAACTTACAGTTGGTAACTCTTGGACGGATATTCGATGACACAATCCTGTCACCTGTCTTGAGTTTGCAATCTGCTGTTTTCCTCCAACAACACCCCATCCTAGATCAGTTCGAACAGCGTAGGGTTCACCCTTTCCTCCTGTGATTACCTCTCGTGGTACCAAAGCTTCGGGACAATCGCAGCCTATCAACAGTCCAACACCAAACTCCTTCAGCGGGGACATTTCATGTGATATGACAGATAGGTGTTCCCATTTATTGGCTGTTTCACAGGTAGGTATGCAATCTCGATCTAGAGGTATATTGTCTTTCGTATAGGCTGGAGGTAGATTTAATGTGAGGTTTGAATGAAGTCCTCTAACTCTCAAACCTTTGACTCTTTGACTGTTCACTAATGTATCTCTCCCCGTCATTGTGGTGAGTTTGAGCTTCACTGGTTCTGTAGCCACTTGTAGTTTCTTGCAGATTTCTTGATCAATGAAGGTAACATCGCTTTGGGCATCCAATAGTGCATAGGCATATACCTTCTTAATCCTCCTTTTAGGATTTGAAATGCACACTGGTAGGACCATTGATGTGCTGTTGCTTTCTCCTTCCCTTACTCTGCAAGAGAATACTGATACTTTCTTTTCTTCCTCAGCATCTTTAGGTATTGAGGATTCATCCTTCTTTGGACGTTCTTCATGTAGTGGTGTAGGATGGCGTCCTTTGCAAACACTACATGTGGCCCTTTTCTTACACTCCTTAGTAATATGTCCTTTTCTTAGGCATCCAAAACACAGTTGATTATCAAGTACAAATTTTTTCTTTTCATTTGAGGACTTCTCTTTCAATTGTTGGCACTTGTGTATGGAGTGGTTCTCTCCACAGAACATATACTTAAAGGTAGTCTGAGGATTTGTCAGTTCTGTCTCTCTACTGATCCCAGTAGTGACTTTGAACTTGCTCTCGTAGGTATCTAGACCTTAACTGCTGTGTTGGTTGCAAAGCTAGCTGCTCTTGAACGTCTTATATCTCTCGCAGGCCTTTCTTCTAAGGATTTTAAGGCATAAGATGCTGTTACTGGGTTACATGCTATTCGTGCTTCCTTATTGACAAACTCCGAGAACTTTTCAAAACTTGGGAAGTCCTTATTTAGATCTAACTGTTCAGTCACATAGCGATTCCACCTAGAAGCCACTCCTTCAGGTAGTTTAGCTAGCATCCTGTGGTTTTCCAGATAGTCGTTCAGTACTTCTAGTCCTCGTACATGTGGGATGGCATTGCTGCATGCTTGCAGGAAGTCACCATACTCTTGGAGTTTGAAATGTTCTTAAGGACCTATCTTAGGCCAGTTATTCAATTTCTCCCTAAAGGCTCTTTGTACTAAGAAAGGATGACCATATCTTGCATTGGCTTCTTCGTCTGTTCTATAGAAGTTACCTTCAAGAGCTTTCTTTGCTTCTCCACCAACATATTTCTGAAGGTAGAATAACTTGTCAACTGGCCTGGAGCAATAGTGCTCAATGATCATTTCAAAACTCGCCTTCCACTCTATGAACTTCAGTATGTCTCCTGAAAATACAGCAGGTTCTGGAACGGGCAGTCTTGCTGGGACTGTTCTCTGTCGTCTTGCTGGGACAATAGTTGCAACATTTTCCTGATCATTTCAGTGACATCTAGGAATAGGATCATCTAGTTTTATTTTCTCACCTAGTTCTGAATTAGGTAAGTCTCTCTCTTTGTCTTTCTGAGCAGGGATAGAAGGGCACTGACTTTTTTCTTCACTACATACAGGTGATTTCCTTTCATTCTCCTGGGTGTATGAAAGGAAGTAGGAGTCTGCATCTTCATTTAGTACAGATTTGGACTTATGATTACTATTCAGGTCCTCTTCGTGTACTCTCAGTCTGGCTTCTATAATCTTGACTTCTTTCAGCCTTTCCAGACTTTCCATTTTAGCTACCATTTCAGCTTTTCGTAGGCGCTGCGCCTCAATGGCAGATTCCATCTCAATTTCTGCTTTCTTGACAGCAAGTTGTTCGACCAGTTCCTTTCTTTTGGCTATTAAGGTACTTGAGGACTCTGATATGTTACTGGCACTTCTGCTAGTGAAGGAAGTCCCACTTGAGATTGTGGTTCCCCCTAAGGACCTAGCATAGTCTCTCATAAAGAGCTCGTTCATTCTCTTTCTTGCCTTAACTTCATCATAGTTAGCTTCAGATGATAGTTCTCTCATGAGCTTTACTAAATCTTTAGTGACTGCAGTACACATGTCTATGTTCCTTACAATATCCTGGGAAGGTGTCGTGGATGACCGCAGATTGACATATGCTGCCATGAGCTCTGATTCAGATTCTTCTATCGTCTCTACAATATCAATCAAGTTTCCTTTTATACTTTCTTGCTTTAGCCTTCTACGAACATCTTTAATGTATAATTTCCACTTATCATACATTCTGGTGAACATTTTTCCTTTTAATGCTGCTTCTTGCTCCAAATTTTCCAGCATCTTTGCAGTCGGTTTTCTGATATGTTCTGAACGTCTTAGTTTGTCTGGTTGGGATATATCAGTTTGGGGCAAGACTAATGCTGCATCTGACTCTTTTACCTCAGACAGGTTCCCTTGCTCTTCACTTTCTAACTTATCTATCCTTGTATCCTCTAACAGTGGCATAGCAATACTAGACTTAGACATTTTTACTCTAAATGCTATAACACTCAATAAGAATATTAAGAAGACTTTCACTTTAAATGCAATAGCAATAGGTGCAGGCAGTAAAAAATGACATTCACTTTAAATACTTTAGAGTCTGTGTACTACAACTGCCCCTTGTTCTTTACTTACAGTCCTTTTATTCCTGAACACGAAAATGTCTCTTTTCTTGTCAAGCCTACTGCAATGATAAGTAATAAAGGAAAGTTCTGACCTTATTCTGAAGAGCAGGATACTGCGATCTGTAGGTTGCTGGAACAAATAGTCTTAAAGGAGACTTGTCTTTTCTTGATCTCATGCTCTATGCAGACTTGCGATGCTTTGCGCTGACTTGCGATGCTCTGCGCTGACTTGTGATGCTCTGCTCTGACTTGCGATGCTCTGCTCTGACTTGCGATGCTCTGCTCTGACTTGCGATGCTCTGCGCTGACTTGCGATGCTTTGTGCTGCAGGCTTTGGGCCTAGTGGCGGGAAACTAGCTGGCTGCAGTACGTGGTCTCTCCGTGGGTAGCGGGGCAGGCACTCTAGTTCTGGACTTTGGCCTCCCACCATGCGTCTCTTTCTCTCTCTAGGAATCGCAGGAGGGTTGGCGCTCTTTGTGTCTATCTTGCCTTTGCCGTTCTGCCACTTTAAGAGTCGGCTGCAGTTTGACTAAAACCACACGTTATGGCCTCTATGTAGCTCCGCTGCTCAAATGCGCTCTTTACTCTGCAAGTTGAGGAGCACTATTACTTTGCCCTCAAAGGGCTAAAATAGTTCCACTGTGGCAGGCGCAGCACTACAAAGTGCCTTATGCGCTGTGGCATTAGAAGAATTAGATCTCTCTGACTTCAGTCTAACCAGACTGTCTGTTACTCTATAAATTCCTCTAATACCGTTCTATGGAAAGCAGTAGGTTTAAAGAGCATACCAAACGCTTAAGATATCTTCTTTATTAACTTCAACTTTTCTTCATAGATAACACTGACACTTTTGCAGCATACAGTCCATGTACAACATGTGCTGAATACAGTATAACAAATGGTGGATATATTTCTCTCTCTATTGCTGTTTGAGTTTGTTTGCTTGGGTTTGGTTTTGAGTTGTTAGAGTTGTTTGGGTTTGTTCGATAGTTTTAATTCGATATAACTTTTGAAGTTTGATAGTTTGTTTATTTGTTTGTTTGATTTCGTGTTCGAGTTTGTTTGGTGGAACTACAAGTGAACACATAACTAGTTAAGTATACAGCTCTAATCACATTACTAACAATAGGAACATGTATAACTGTTAATTACCTATTTTTGGCCACTTGCTTCCATAAAACTGCTCTGTGGATCTGTGTATCTATTCAGTTCTCTTGCTCTGTAGTGGAAAATGAGAAGGCTGGCTGAAGCATGAGGCTTCAGAGAAAAAAATGGGTGTAAGGCTGGCTGTGATTGGCCAAGACTGTTGCTGAGTGTGAGATTGGCTGTGATTGGCCACAAACTCCTTATGGGTAATAAAGTTTAACTCTGTGCTTTCTGGTTTAAATTCTGCTGTGTCTGAGCTTACCTTACAGGCATATAAATGAATCTTACAGGCAAATTTCCTTTTGCTTCTGTGAACACAACATACAACTGTTATGTGACATCTAAACATGAAATCACAGTAAATAACTTTGCTTTTGTCTCTCACATATAAACATATGCACTGTATTGAGGTTATTAACAGGTCTAGCTGTATATGCATGTAGGTCATATTGGCAACCTAGGACAGGTTCTAGCTGGCCAGCTACACTATTTGCTGGTGACCCGACGGAGCTACCAGCGCGGTGGGGGTGTCCCATAGCGGTGGTAGACTTTTTTTGTGGTGGGTCCCACTGTTTACTTATGGAGTCTCAGGAGCATGTTTCCCCACCTGACCCCCTCTTAGAGGCTGCAAGTCCCTTGGGGTCCCAGCCATCCATTGATGCACTGACGATGGTCCTGGAGTCCTTTGTTTCCTGGGTGGAGGTGGACTTTGGGTGGTGGTCTAGCAAAAAGCCCCCCCTGCCTTCCCCTGCCTCATCTGTTTCTTCAGATGCTGAATTTGACTTGGCCACCACAGACGTGGCCCACCCTGTGGGGGGTTGCAGCCACACTCCCTGATTTATCAGATAGTGAGAATGATTCCTCTACACCTGTAGCTGAGCACGAGAAGGCGCTGGTTGATGCACTGATAACATCTGTGCGGAAAACTTTAAAAATGGAGGATGCAGCGGAGGTGCTTGTCCGTTTTGGCACCCACAAGCCGTCTCGCACAGTGAAAGTTTCCTTATCCCTGCTATTTTTACTAATTTGTCTATAAAGAATAGGAGCATCCAAAATGCCCCTTTGTGGTTTCTAAATGCTTTGCTGTAAGGTACCCCTTAGAGGAGTCACTCCTCAAGAAGTGGACTGTCTCCAGGTTGAACAAGGCAACCAGCATTCCAGTAAAGGATTCTCGGACTTTTAAAGATCTGGCTGATGGAAAGGTGGAGTCTGTGGCCCGCAATATGTTTGCTATTGCTGGCTCGGCGTTTAGGCCAGTCCTGGCCATTGCCCTGGTCTCGCAAACACTGAGTGGGCTAAGCTTTTGTGCTGTGACCTGGAGGGTGAGCAGGTTCCCCCTGCCTTTGCTGAGTTGGCAGACCAGTTGATCCAGGGGCTGCAGTTTGTCTGCATACCCTCTTTGAGCACAGTTCCCCTGATAACTAAGCTATGTTATATAAGTGGTGCTTAGGCATGTATTGTGGCTTAACCTCCCTGGCGGTATGATTCTTTCTGATTTTAGGTGCTGAAAGCGGTACAATTATTTTGCATGTAATTCTTAAGAACGAGCAGCCCAAACCAACTACATACATATGATTTTTTTTTTACTGTGCGTTCTTCTTTATAACATCTCGGGTATGATAAAGTTTGAAACACAAAATCATAAATTATAATATAATAAATAAGTTAAAGTATGTATGTATATATATATATATATATATATACACAGTGCCTTGCGAAAGTATTCGGCCCCCTTGAACTTTGCGACCTTTTGCCACATTTCAGGCTTCAAACATAAAGATAAAAAACTGTAATTTTTTGTGAAGAATCAACAAGTGGGAAACAATCCTGAAGTGGAACGAAATTTATTGGATATTTCAAACTTTGTTAACAAATAAAAAACTGGAAAATTGGGCGTGCAAAATTATTCTGCCCCTTCACTTTCAGTGCAGCAAAGTCTCTCCAGAAGTTCAGTGAGGATCTCTGAATGATCCAATGTTGACCTAAATGACTAATGATGATAAATAGAATCCACCTGTGTGTAATCAAGTCTCTGTATAAATGCACCTGCACTGTGATAGTCTCAGAGGTCTGTTTAAAGCGCAGAGAGCATCATGAAGAACAAGCAACACACCAGGCAGGTCCGAGATACTGTTGTGGAGAAGTTTACAGGCGGATTTGGATACAAAAAGATTTCCCAAGCTCTAAACATCCCAAGGAGCACTGTGCAAGCGATAATATTGAAATGGAAGGAGTATCAGACCACTGCAAATCTACGAAGACCTGGCCGTCCCTCTAAACTTTCAGCTCATACAAGGAGAAGACTGATCAGAGATGCAGCCAAGAGGCCCATGATCACTCTGGATGAACTGCAGAGATCTACAGCTGAGGTGGGAGATTCTGTCCATAGGACAACAATCAGTCGTATACTGCACAAATCTGGCCTTTATGGAAGAGTGGCAAGAAGAAAGACATTTCTTAAAGATATCCATAAAAAGTGTTGTTTAAAGTTTGCCACAAGCCACCTGGGAGACACACCAAACATGTGGAAGAAGGTGCTCTGGTCAGAGGAAACCAAAATCAAACTTTTTGGCAACAATGCAAAACGTTATGTTTGGCGTAAAAGCAACATAGCTCATCACCCTGAACACACCATCCCCACTGTCAAACATGGTGGTGGCAGCATCATGGTTTGGGCCTGCTTTTCTTCAGCAGGGACAGGGAAGATGGTTAAAATTGATGGGAAGATTGATGGAGCCAAATACAGGACCATTCTGGAAGAAAACCTGATGGAGTCTGAAAAAGACCTGAGACTGGGACTGAGATTTGTCTTCCAACAAGACAATTATCCAAAACATAAAGCAAAATCTACAATGGAATGGTTCACAAATAAACATATCCAGGTGTTAGAATGGCCAAGTCAAAGTCCAGACCTGAATCCAATCGAGAATCTGTGGAAAGAACTGAAAACTGCTATTCACAAACGCTCTCCATCCAACCTCACTGAGCTCGAGCTGTTTTGCAAGGAGGAATGGGCAAAAATTTCAGTCTCTCGATGTGCAAAACTGATAGAGACATACCCAAGTGACTTACAGCTGTAATCGCAGCAAAAGGTGGTGCTACAAAGTATTAACTTAAGGGGGCTGAATAATTTTACACGCCCAATTTTTCAGTTTTTTATTTGTTAAAAAAGTTTGAAATATCCAATAAATTTCGTTCCACTTCATGATTGTGTCCCACTTGTTGTTGATTCTTCACAAAAAATTACAGTTTTATATCCTTATGTTTGAAGCCTGAAATGTGGCAAAAGGTCGAAAAGTTCAAGGGGGCCGAATACTTTCGCAAGGCACTGTATGTGTATGTATGTATATATATATATATATATATATATATATATATATATATATATATATATATATATATGTGTATATATATATATAAAGTACAGAAAGACTGCAGGAAAGGGCAGGCAGAGGGGCAAACTAATGTGAATTTATTTTATTTTGTAATGTATCAGTGTGTTTTACTATTTGAATTGAGCTGTGAAAATGTGGAATAGACTTCCTCCAGAGGTGGTTCTGGCTAGCTCACTAGATTGCTTTAAAAAAGGTCTGAATTCTTTCCTAGGTGTACATAATATAAATGGGTATTCATTTTTTTTTTTAGGTAAAGTTGATCCAGGGAATATCTGATTGCCTCTTGGGGGATCAGGAAGGAATTTTTTTCTCCTGCTTTAGCAGGGGATCATGTTTTTCTGGGGTTTAATTTTGCCTTCCACAATCAACAACGGGTATAGGATTGTGTATATGGGATTGTATGGTTGGGTTTTCAATACTGTTTTTTGGTTGAACCCGATGGACTTGTGTCTTTTTTCAACTTGACTAACTATGTAACTATGAATTTGCCGCCGGTTCCACCCCCCTGCGAGCGTCACGTCGCAGGAGACGGAAGCCGGGGCACAGAGCATCGGGAGGAAGATACCGGCCGCTGCACACTGCCGGGATACATCGCTGGATCCCGGGGACAAGGTGAGTACCCTCTCTTACAGGATCCAGCGATCTTCCTAGCGGTACCCCGAGTGTGGCTTGGGGTTACCGCTAATGGCTCTAAAATTTCACCCTGAACCACACTTGGGAATACCGTTAAGGAGGTTAAGTGTTGGTCTGCGGACCAGACTTCTAAAAAAGCTCTGGGGGGCGTGGCCGACTACCGGATGTGAAGCAGCGTGGTCTCGGAGCTCCATCCTCACTGCCCTGATCCTGCATCGATCCTCCTGGACCCGGGACCTGATTTCACCCGCCATCGCCTTCTCTCCCCTGCGGATACCCCAGAGACGCTGCCGGGGATGGTTAAAATTGACCACGCTAGCCAGACAGGCCCGGGTTTTAAGCCGACCGTTCTTCGCTGGAGCCAAGGCAAGATGGCGCCTGCCCGCGGCATGCGCAGAGAGCTGCTGCTCTGTGGCTGCTGGGCACACAGACACCTGCTGATCTGGCTGCTGCTGGGAGTGTGATATACATGAGACCTCTCCTGCTACCGACTCAGTGTGTACCCTGCTCCCTGCCCGCCAGGGTCTCTCACTCGCTCTGAAGCGGATATATCTGCTGAGAGGCCCAAGCCCACGCTGTCCAAAATTATGGATGCTATACAACATTGCCAAGCTTCTCTCACAACTCAAATAGACTGTGCGGATGGACTTATTATTTCTAAAGCAAGACGTGCATAATCTCCGACACAGGGTCAGCAATGCTGATCAACGCATCAGTGACAATGAGGACTCTAACTGCCCCATGCAGACATCTGCGGCTGAATTAAAAAGGGATTATGCTGCTCACTGACACGGAAGATCACCTGCGGCGCAACAACTTGCACTTTCTGTGGTTCCCTGAGGGCAAGACCCCTGAGTCTTTCATTGAAAACTGTCTTACTATTACGTTTGGGGCTGATGCCTTCTCCCCATTATTTTCTATTGAGAGAGGACATCGGGTTCCATTACGCCCGCTACCATCAGGGGCACCACCTCGTCCCATTCTTATTAAACTACTGCATTATCGTGACAGAGAGGCCTCCAGGGAGAAGGGCCGCATCACCTATAACAACAATATCATCACTATCTTCCCTGACTTTTCTGCCGCTACACAGAAGCAGCGGGCCTCATTCCTTGCTGTGAAGAAGTAGTTGCGAGATCTACAACTACCATACAGTATACTATATTGTGCAAGCTTGCGCATTATTCATCAGAACAAGGTCCACTTCTTTCAGGATCCTCATGAAGCGGCTCAGTGGGTGGACTCTGTGTCGCAGGGACCCTCCTCGCCAGGATCGTCGTTCGCCTCCGCGCTGAACTAAGGCCTACACCTGTGGCATAATCTGTGATTAAAGTAATTTTTTCATTGGGATGACGGTGTTTTCTGGGCTAAACATGTGGTGAAGTCAGTCGTCCAAATAAGTACTCGGCCGGTGTCTTTCGCTCCTTTGCTGATTTGCAGTCCTCCTTTACCTTACCCTCCACCGCCCACTATAGATACCTCCAGCTGCGTCATACTGCGGCTGCACAGTTTGGCTTGCACAATGTCTTGTTTGAGAAACTAATTTCTGATTCTTCCCATGTTAAACTGGTTTCCAAATATTACATTCTATAACAAAAAGGTTGACGGCGGTTGAATCTCTCTGGAGAGAAAATATCCCAGATCTGTCGGAAGAGGTGTGGCAAGATATCCTTATTTTGAAAATTCCAGTAGTAATCTCTTTTAGGGACAAAGTTATACAATTTAGGTTTTTGTATAGAGCTTATTTTACACCCGCTTTTCTACATCGCTTTGGTAACTGCTGTCCCCTATATGTTAAAAGTGCTCTGCTGATGTGGGTACTTTCTTGTATATGTTTTGGGACTGTCCACCGATACGGACCTTTTGGTCTGCTGTGACAGAATTCATTGCTACTCTTACACAACTGCCTAATATTTGTAGCCCCTTCGATGCCTGCTGGGCTATGTGGATGAGGAGGATGTTCCGAGTCGTACTAAACTATTTTTACGTTTGGCTTTCTTTTATGCTAGGAAATCCATAGCGTTACGGTGGAAATCCGCCATTCCCCCTGACATACCATTCTGGGTCTCACTCATTAATCAATTACTTCCCTTCTATAAAATGACGTATGAGGCTAGAGGCTGTCCCAAAAATTTTCAAAAAATCTGGTCCCTCTGGGTTGACTCTGACATTACGACCTCTTCCCCTGCAAATGAATCCTTTTAAGTCTCAAAAATGTGTATCCTGGTTTTGCTTACAATGACTGTGTGACCGCTCCCTTTTCCTTCCAGTTATCCCTCCCCCCCTCCCCTACCTGTATGTCTGCTGTTCATGCTCCTGCTCTGTTTTTTTTTCTTATTGTGATGACTTTGTATGAGGTATGCCCTACGCGGGCATTTGAAACTGTGGGACTGTTTTTCTTTATATCCTTGTTCTTTTTTGTTACTCCTATTCTTGGTTTTACACGCAAGGGATTCTGTATTTTCTCTCAAAGTTGGTTGTTTGTATTGTTTATAATTGCATAATAAAAGTTTACATTTAAAAAAAAAAAAAAAGCTCTGACTCATTTACCCTTTCAAAGCGATCACCTGTTTGAGGCTACCCTGAATGACATCATTAAGAGTCTCACAGGGGAGGAAGAGTGCCTTTCTTCCACAGTCTGAGAAGGCGAAATAACCTTGTCGCAGGCATGGCCCATCTTTCTTGGCTCACATGAATTTTTTCATCCCTCAGAGTCCACGGACAAGGGTTCAAAACCTTTCAAGTCCTCCTCGGGAGTTTCCAAGCGGCACTGGTCTGGCAAGCCGAGAGCAGGATTCTCTAGGATTCTCTAGACCCGAAGAAAAGGCTCCTTCAGCATGAAGGTGCGCCCTCACCTGTGCCTGGGGTGGCGGGATGTCTTTGCTGGTTTCCTGGGTCCGTGGTAAACGACAAATAGGTCCACAAAGTGATAATGCCCGGTTACAAGATAGTTTTGTTCTTGCCCTCTTGAAAGCTTCTTCCCTTCCAATGTGTGTCTGCCTGCATACCGATTGCAAGCTCTTTTTGGGGCGGTGCAAGACCTGTTGCTTCAGGGTGTGATTTGTCCAGGTTCAGGTATCGGAACGGTTCAGGTTTTTTTTTCAAACCTGTTCACAGTCCCAAAGAAAGAGGACAAGATATGTACAATTCTGGACCTCAAGGCCCTAAACTGCTCAGAATGGAGTCTATTCGCACGGTGGGGGCATCCCTTCAGCAAGGAGACTTTCTTGCTTCTGTTGACATCAAGGATGCTTATCTGCATATTCCAATATGTACCCAACCCCAATGCTTCCTCTGTTTTGCTGTGGGAGAGGAGCTTTATTAGTTTGTGGCGTTACCCTTTGCTCTCACTTCCGCTCCTCGGGTTGTCACAAAAGTGTTGGCCCTGGTTTTAACATTGCTTCATCAGTGGGGAATTGCGGTACTGGGATACCTGGAGGACCTGGTGAGCAGAGTCTCCTGCTGTCCTGATGGACGACACTGAGATCACTATACAGACCCTGAATGAGTTTGGCTGGCTTCTAAACTACCAGAAATCTGCTTTGATTCCATCCAGGAAATTGTAGTCCTCCCTCCGGACTTGCATGCGAGTGATGAGCCTGATGGTATCTACCTTTGAGGTGCTTACGTTTGTACAGTTCCATACGAGGTCCCTTTAAAGGGAGATCCTGGTGATTGTCCAAGGTCTCTAGACAATCAGATTTGTCTTAGCTGGGAAAGCAGGGGGTCTCTGGTCTGGTGGCTTTGTTCTCCTGCAGGGCAAATCCTTGTATTGGACAGTGGTCACCACGGATGCCAGTCTGTCCGGGTGGGGAGGGGTCCTGGGACTGAGCTCTGTTCAGGGTTGTTGGAGGCTGGAGGAATCCAGACTACCGATCAATGTCTTGGAACTTTGGGCGATCAGCCTGTGCCGGGATCACTGGATGGATCGACTCCGGGGGCTCCCGGTACAGATCCATTTGGACAATGCCATGGTGGTGGTCCATGTCAATCATCAGGTGGATACAAAGAATGTGTTGGCAGCCCTGGAAGTAGCCGGCATCCTCCGGTGGGCAGAATGCTTCGTTCCGGCCCTCTCTGCCGTACACATTCCAGGAGTGTAAGACTGGCAGGCAGACCATCTCAGTCGGCAGGCATTGGACCAAGGGTAGTAATCCCTTCTCCCGGACGTGTTTCATCAGATATGTCTCTGGTGGGGCACCCCCGAGGTGGATCTGTTTGCGTCTCGGCTCAACAGAAAGGTACCAAGGTTTGTGGCAAGGTCACGGGATCCTCTGGTGGACGCTACAGATTCTCTGGTGGCCCCATGGGGCCAGTATCGTCTGATCTACATCTTTCCCCCTCTCAAACTTCTGCCATGGCTTTTGCGCAAGATCGAGGCTGAAGGGATTCCGGTTATTCTGGTGGCCCCCAATTGGCCTTGCTGGTGTTGGTACACCAACCTGGTCGCCGACGTCCCTTGGAGGATATACTGTCCCAGGGGCCAATCTTTCACCATGCTTTACAGTCGCTGGCTTTGACAGCCTGGCTGTTGAAAGCCAGTTGTTGAAGGATAGAGGTTTGCCTGGGTCGGTAACTCTGACACTCCTGAAGGCCAGGAAGTCTACCTCTAGGAAGATCCACCATCGTACGTGGAAAGTGTAATTTTCGTGGTGTGAGTCGATTGGAGTCCACCCTCATTCTTTTTTAGATGGCTCGGATTTTGACATTCCTTTAACGAGGGGTCGAGCAGAAAATGGCCTTGAGTACCATCAAGGGTCAGGTGTCGGCCTTGGCGGTCTTCTTCCAGCGACCCCTGGCCACACACTCCCTGGTTCGTACTTTTTTTCAAGGGCTTCGACATCTGACTCCACTGGCGCAGTTTCCTCTACCGCCGTCGGATCTGAACTTGGTGCTTTCAGTTCTCCAGAAGCCTCCCTTTGTAAATTTTCGGGAGATTCCCCTGCTTACGCTACCAAAAGAGAAAACAGGGCAAGAGAGAGGGGAGATTAACCTGTTGGGATAGACGCCCATCTGGGTAAACCCCTACTTACGTCCTGTGAAAAAGGATTTTCGAGGCTATGCGGTTGTCATAAATGAGTCACATTAGTATAAAATACATTTTTTTTAATATAAGCGATTTAAACATAAATCCAGTATAAAAATATACATACATAACAGAATGTCTGAAAACAATTCAAGCGGATACAGTATTGGCTGCAAAAGTATGTGGTGTAAGGTCCAACGTGTTTCGCAGAGCCTTAGCTCTTAGAGATGCTTCATCGGGGACCGCAAAAGATATATGCAAACTTTTTGCCACATACAAAAAGAAAAAAGAAACATACAATAATAAACAACAAAAAAAAAATCAAAAATACAAGATACACACATTTGTACGATAATTGCATTTTGATTTTTATTCATTAATCAGTAATATAATATTCTTAAGCTTACCCAACCGCAAGGGATAATTGACGTTCCAATCACAAACAATACATGTCAGAGCAAGAGGGCAGAGAAAAGCTACATATCCACATAGACGACAAAAAAAAAAAACGCTGATGGGGATAAATACTTGACGGGCATCGGACCATACTGGTGCCTCGCTGGCAAGCAAATGTGCTGGCTATATGGGGACTATATACAGTAAAACCTTGGATTGCGAGCATAATTCGTTCCGGAAGCATGCTTGTAATCCAAAGCACTCTTATATCAAAGCGAATTTTCCCATAAGAAATAATGGAAATTCAGATGATTCGTTCCACAACCATTTATTCATAAATCCTTCAGTTTATAGTCCCTATAAAAAGATTATAGCATTGTGATAGGTTGTGTAACCATAAAATGTCCATCCACAAATGGCGCTTCCACAAGGGGATTAGAAGCAAAATCCAGCAGGAGCTACAGAGTATCAAAGAGAAGAGAGGCGCCTCTAAGTGTAGCAATATGGTTCCATTTAATGAAGGTACAACATTTAGCAACTCACATGGTTGATGAATAAAACAGGCACATCTAAGTATGCAGGCATCCGGGGTAAAACTGTCCACATAGACTATCTTCTGCACCGCCGGCTGCCAGTCTGTAATCCTGACCGGGAAGACCACCCTGCAGTAAAGCGATCTGAAAGCGAGGGGCAGCATGGAAGGGATGACGTGGATGGCAGTGTGGAGGATGGTCTATTTGGACAGCTTTACCCCTGATGCCTGCATCCTTAGATGTGCCTGTTCCAATCATCAACCATGTGAGTTGCTAAATGTTGTACCTTCATTAAATGTAACCATATTGCTACACTTAGAGGTGCCTCTCTTCTCTTTTATACTCAGCTGTGACTTGAGGCTACTTGTATATCAAGACATCGCTTGTATATCAAGTCAAAATTTATTTGAAAATTTTGCTTGTCTTGCAAAGCGCTCTTAAACCAAGTTACTCTCAAACCAAGGTTTTACTGTATATAGCCACTCTGTGAATAAAAATTATATGTATGTATAATGTATTGTTCTCTTGGAATTTCAAAGTAATGCACAGGGGAATGTCATACTGAGGTAACTAGGGAAAGGGGAAGGAGGAGGGGGAAGGGGAGAGAGAGAGGGGGAAAAAAGAGGGGGAAGGGGGGGTGGAGAGAAGGGAGGGGGAAAGAGGAGAAAGAGCAGGGACAGAGGTAGCAAGTCCCAAAGTCTAAATACTGGGTTAATTGACACAATTGTCCTAGAACCCATGTGAGTGGAGTATTCCTATCTCTAAATTACTCATGGGAAACAATGAATATAAGCAAACATGTATGCAAATGCACAGCCCCCTTAGACCCCCTAAATTGTGTGACATACCTAAACAATAACATATTATACCCTAGCTACAACCATAGTCCCCTCAAGGTCGCTCTATAAGATCAAAAGATACTGTATATGGTCATACCTTGCTATATATAAATATATAGCTTACGCTGTCCCTAAAGATGGCATTTTTGGTGGCTGTCACCTCTGCTTGCAGAGTGTCTGAGCTGGCAGCGTTATCTTGTCTTACCCCCTACTTGGTGGTCCACAAAGATAAGGTGATTCTTCGCCCATGTCCGTTGTTCCTTCCTAAGGTAGTCTCTGATTTCTATTTGAATGAAGACATTGTGTTGCCTTCCCTGTGCCCCAAGCCCAAACATCCTAAGGAATTTGCTTTACATGCCCTGGATGTGGTTTCGGCGATTTAGGTGTATTTGGCAGAGTTCTTTTTTCGGAGGTCAGACTCACTGTGATCACAGACGGGCCAAGAAAATGGCTGTCCGCTTCTCCTGCGAGATGGATCAGACAGACGGTGACTGAGGCCTTATCTATCAAGTGTCCGGTTCCTCCTTTCCCTGTAATAGCACACTCTACTCGGGCGCTTAGTGCTTCTTGGGCCTTCCTTCATCAGGCGTCTGTGGGGTAGGTTTGCAAGGCGGCCATTTAGTCGGCGGGGTACACTTTCACTAGCATCTGCGGATGCTTCCATTGGCCGCAAGATTTTGCAGGCTGCTGTTTAGAGCGTTTGTTCCCTCTTTAGGGGTGTATTGTTTAGGTAAGGCTCCAGTTGTGTTTTGTTGAGCTCCTGTTTACCTGGTTGGCTATTGTGTTTAGCCTTGGGATATTTTGTTGTCCCACCCCTCATGTTTGGCACTGCTTGGGGACGTGCCTGTGGTTTTGAATAATGGAGAGCTGTGTCCGTCAATGAACGAAAGAGAAAATGGGATTTTTATACTCACCGTAAAATCCATTTCTCTGAGTTCATTGACTCACACAGCACCCACCCCTCTATGGAGTTTAATACTTCTGACACTGCTTGTTACTAAACTGAAGGTCTATAGCAAAGAGGGGGATGTATACCACCTAGGACTGCCCATAGGCATAGGTAGGTATTTTTTCTGCCTAGTGTCCTACTCCTGTAGGGGCCAATATAACCCTGTGCTTCTGAATAATCTGTCAATTAACTTAGAGAAATGGATTTTGTGGTAAGTACCCACTGAAATTAACAATGGGACACTGTTCCTCTCTAGAGCTGCAGGATTCTGGCAAAAATAAGAATCACAATTTTTGAATGAAGGTCATGATTCTCTCACGATTCTCAATTTTTTTTATTTTAAAGATGTATATAAAGATTTTTATTAACCATTTGAAATAAACTGTGACTGAGATTACCCCCTCCTCTGTCATGATGATAATAATAGGTTAAATAAAGACAGCTCACATTTGAAAAAGCATGGCATGAATGTACACTTCACGGCGAGGGATGAAGGGTGCAGTGTCCCCGGGGCCTATGTCTGAAGAAGAAACGTGATACCGCCCATCCACCGCATCACGTTGTCACCTGACGTCAGTTCCTATATCAGCGCCATTTGCGTTCCACGCTGGCTCCACCGCGGCCGACGGCTTCCCCTCTGGTCCTGGCTACCTTAGCAATCCCGCCACAATACCGATGCCAGCATCCTGGGGACACCCTTTATCCCAGCATCTACACAAATGTGAGTTATTTTTTACTATGCAGAAATCCCAACCTGCAAAAACTCATTTCAGGGAGGTGGCACTCTGCCTCACCTCCCCCCACCCATTTAACACAACTAGAGGATGATCAAATCCAATGCAATCAGTATACAGAGGTTTACTTCTTCTGAGAAATATTAAAGGAACACTCTAACCACCATGACCACTTGTGATTTGAAGTAGTCATGGTGGTAGGAGTCAGAAACACTGCACATGCTGGGATACTTACATTTGTGTGCTGGGAGCTAGTTGCACCCCTAGCACATGTGACTTACTGCTGGCGGTTACTGCTGGCTGGTACTGATGTAGGTACTGCTGGCTGGTGGGTTTTGCTGGCTGGTACTGCTGTGGGTACTGCTGGCTTGTGGGTACTGCTGGCTGGTGGGTACTGCTGTAGGTACTGCTGGCTGGTGGGTACTGCTGGCTGGTGGGTATTGCTGGTGGGAGATGCTGACGAAGAGTGAGTGTGAGGAGGGGCACAGAGCTGTTGCTTCCTGTAGCTCTCCTCTGTCTCCTCTCACAGGCGGAGTGCATTTGATATCACTCCGCCTGTGACAGAACGGAGTCCGAACTATACAGGAAGCATCTGCAGACTTGGGATGTCTGGCTATGTCATACCCAGAAACACAATGCTTAACCCACTGCACTGAGAATCGTGAAAATTGGGGATTGAGATCGCAGGGCGGATGAATCGAGATTGCGATTATCATACGATTAATTGTGCAGCTCTATTCCTCTCACTAATACCAATAACAGGACAATGTTCCTGCTCCTATTGACCACAGCTGTTATGTAATATTTTTCTCCAACTGTTCACCAAGCCTAAAACATTTTCCACTCCCTGATGCTGGTACATTTTCTACTCCCAGTTAGGCACCCCTAAAGTCTGAAGTAAACTAAGACATTTATTTAGAAAGTATGGAGACCCCTGTTATATAGTTAAGCAAAGAGAGAGTGAAAATAAATAATAATTATAGACTTGGAGAATCACGTGGAGATAAAAAATTCTGCACACTCCAAATGTATTTACGAGAAAAAAGCAAGAACTTCCCCTAGGGTTTTTTGCAGCAGGTAAATTATCAAATTGTCAAACAAAATAATTGGATAGAAAATATTTTATTGTACAAATAATAAAATCCACAAAGCCTGCTTAACTCGCTTAACCTGCTTAACTTAGCCTGCTTAACTCAGTGAATGCCTTGCTATGGATAATGAGAGAAGTGTGAGGATTTATGTAGTAAGAGCCGTAGGGATGTAGCCAATTATAAACTTTCTGATTCATGTATGGGTAAAAACAGGGTTCATCAAAGAACTCGGTGCAGCTATGCTGCATATCAAAGGGAGGTAGGAAGGAGTTATGCTTCTTAAAGCATAGCAAAAGAGGAGTGTCGGCTACCCACTGTTATGGCTTACGAGTGGAGTAGTCTGTCAAGTATGATTGCCCATCTTGAAATTTTTCTTGTCCTTGTGTGATGTTTTGCTCCAGTCCCAGGATGGCCTGGTTGGCGGACATGATTGTGCAGATTTAGGTAGGTTTTCTGGTATATCTTCCATTCCTTGAGGAGTGGCAGACCTTCATGGATAGTGTTGATGAAGGCAGTGGAGCCATCACAGGAAATCTTTCAAGTGACATGGTATTTTCACTGATAACCTATATAATGGTTGCGTAATTCCTTGGTTCAAGAAATCAGATTCTTAAGTCTTTGCAGGGTCTGTGCGGAGAGGTCCGGAAGAACCTGTAAAGAAACAGCACAGACTGGGAGGAGTTTTTTCACGGAATGCCAGGATGCCAGGAGTACCGTTTCTTTTGCTTGAATGTAGTGCATTCCGTGCATTCTGAGCAGGACGTCTCGTGAAACCTCTTCTGGGAGAAACAATGGTTTGGGGATCCTGTAGACCCTGTCAATCGTGACATCGGCCTGTGACAGTGCTACTGCTTGGAAGATGCCCTATGCAAAGTAGGAAGCTATGATGGACACAGAACTCAGGACTCCTCTAATCTTCAGGTTTTTGCATCTGGAGCGATTCTCCAGGTCTGCAACTTTAGATTTTATCCATGCAATTTCCCCTGTGTGGGCGGAGTGGGCATCAAATCATCGATATCATTCTAAGAGTTTGCGTATGTGCCCATGGCCTCCTCTAAGTGATTAAACTAGATCTTAAACATCTGCTGCATATTTCTTAAAGCAAACAAACATATTGGTTTGCAGTGAGGAATGGAAGGATAGGAGCATGTCCTTCATGACTACGTCCGACATGGGCTGCCCCATCGTGGGGCAGGAGGCAATAGGGTCAGAGGTCACAGTGCTTGGTGATGTGGAGGGGTCACCTACCTCCATGCAGGGGCCCTCCATCTCATCTGTGGCAGATTCTCTCCTTGGGCGAGACTTAGTAGGGCTGTGGGTTTCAGGGGATGTAGACAACATTGGTTCTGTAAGCCCTGTTTCCTTCTCCATTCCCGTATCAGCCTGAGGGAATATGAAGAAAGCCGCCGCTAGAGGTCTGCTTTTGGGCGCGAATGACAGCTCCCGCCGTAATTTTATTGTAGTTCTTTTTGGACCCAAGTGAAGAATCCTGCTCCTCTCTCCTTCTGCGGGACATCTCTGGTGGTTCAGGAGACAGGTTGAGGCGCTTAAGAGTGTGCACACTGCTTTGGAGCTTGTGGATGGGCCGTAGATTCGGGCAGCAGAATGGAGCTGGGTTCTTAAGCGGCCATCTTAGCCTGCAGTCGCCAAGCCCCCCTACTCCACTTTTAATAAGCACTCATCGGTTGGATTTCCTCTCAGCCTAATACTAGGCTTTTGGGAGAAAAATCCTCCATGTGGTTGTCCTTCCCTAATCTGCTAAGTTATCACTTATCCTCTCCTGTGGTTTTGTTACCTTGCATAGTGCAAAATATGGCCATAATGTGCTTAGTTATGACCATATTAGTTGGGCCAGTGTTTCTCAACCTTTTTACAGTCAGGGTGCCCTTGAAAAGTATTTTCAGTCTTGAGATACCCCTGTCCAAGGCTTTGCTCACGGTACTGTGTGTCGCGTAGCACGTGCAAAATCGTTCGTTTGTGACACACAGACAATGTTTTAGAGGTGCCATTAATTCCTAATGATACCCCACACATTGGCAAACATGGGGTGTTTTTGGTGCGGCGCATGTTTGAAAAAAAAAAAGCCTCTGTGGGGGGAGGGGCGTGGCCTGGACGGCAATGGAGTTGGACGTACAAGCACTGAGCTCCGCTCTCGGTTTCTCCTGTAACTAACATCCTGTATGCCCAACCATCTCTGAACACAGCAAGACTTGTGTGACAGGGTGCCTGTACCCTCCTTATCATGTCACCGCCGCGGAAGGTGGCATCCGCCGCTCCGGTGCTTGAGAAGTTCCATCGGCAGGAGCAGGACCCGTCGGCAGAAGATGGCGCCTCCGCTCCTGGCGTCAGATAAATGCTGCCATCCTCAAGCATATCTATTTTTACTTTTAAAACGATAACTCCCTGTCGTAGTATGGCTGCACCACCTTACTCTGCCCATGCTAGGTCCCCTGGTAAGCACCTTTTTTCTTTTTTTTTTTCTTGTTCCATTTATTCCCTTTTTAATTTTTCCTCCTTGCTCCTACTTGAGTCTGACTTTTACACTTAGCACCTATTTGGGCACCAAATTCATTTTGTTTCATGGAAGCGAGCTCCAGAAGATGCCTAGCTCACTGCAATGGAGAGTGAGACCCTTACCTATACTACGAGTCTATTGTTTTACCTACAAGCGATAGTTTGTTGCCTTTATCTGCTGGACAAAGTGCAGAGATGACTTTCTCCCCACCACATTATACGGCCTATGTTGTTCACACAGCCCTCTTTGTCTTTACTATTGTATGCCATCTCTGCACCAGTTTTGGGTATTATGCTCCCGCAAGGTTTGGTTTTATTCAGGTTTATTTTTTATTGCAGGTTTGTGATGTCTCATTTTCTACATGGTACAACTTACCTGAAAGACTAACTATCCAACTGTACTCTATGCAACTACTGTATTGCAGACCTGCCTTGGGGGCTACACTCCCTATATGGCCACCATAACATTTCTAACATGGAATGTACAGAGAAAACACACATTACCAGTCCCTGCGCAGATCCTGGAGATTGATTCTCAAGCTGGGGAATCTTGTAATATGGCCTGTGGTGAAACACATGAATGAAGCGTGGCAGCTCTCCTAACCCTCCATGGGATATGAGGCAAAGAAGCTGTACAAAAAATAAAGGAACAGAGCGCACACCGCCCTAGTGTAACACCATTTATTTGAAGTTAATAGAAGCCATAAAAACAGGTACTCACAAACAGATAGGAAGTCATGCATGGAAATGAATATCCCCCGATTATGTTTGCAGGGCTCTCTCCTCCTAGCCTCGGCGGCTCTGCTGTTCGTCCTGCACTGATCAGTGAGTATCGTACAGCTAAGCCAACCGCCTCGGATTACTCAAGGAGACTCGATGTGGTGCGCCTGCGCACGGTCCAGCCGCCGCCGCACACTCTCCAAAAGCCGGATGCTGTAGCCGCTCAGGGAAACTGACAATGCGGTTAAGCAGAGGGAGACTCCCCGATCGGGACCCAGAGCATGACTTGCATGGGGGTGCTAGGGACAACGTTTCAGAGGCGTGGCCTCCTTCTTCAGGTCTCAACACCCCAGAGATCCTTTGCCCTCATTTATATAACAATACAGCGGCTCCTCCCCTCACTATTTCTTAAAGGGACATGACAATAGAGAGCCTGTAATGGGGCAATAATATCCAAACATTCATATATATCCATGAATTGTACATATCTAATAAAAATTAATAAAAGTGAATAAGTTCATAATACAATAAAAACTTTAAAAAAAAAAAAATATATATATATATATATATATATATATATATATATATATATATATATATATATATATATATAAATATATATATATATATATATATAAAAACCTACATGACACTGTGGAGACTAGACTAACAAAACAAAATTAACACCATATATGTGCGCATATGTATCTCAAAATATTCCCGTATACTGATATTGGGTGCGTATAAAGGAACACACATGCCAACATATATGTACACTGACATAGAAGACCATAAGAGATGAGGAAGATGTAAATATATGCGGACAACATGTAAAATATATAAACTGGTACATACATAAAAACAAAGTTTTAAATCAAAGAGCCAACCTCCAATTCCTCATTCAAGCCATCGGGGGACATAGAGTTAAGAGTAAATATCCAATACGTTTCGCGCATACATAGACGCAAAAACCTTTCACCTTCTGATAATGTCATAGGGATGGCTTCAATACCAAATAACTCTAACCCCTCAGTGCTGCCCCCATGTACTTGGCAAAAATGGCGGGGAACACAATGTTTGTCTTTCTTTTGTTCGATGAACCAGCGATGTTCACCAAATCTGGTTCTCATAGCCCTCACCGTTCTGCCCACGTAGAATAATCCACATGGGCACCGCAGACCATATACAACAAATTGTGTGCCGCAGCAGACAAACTGTTGAATATTAAACGTCCGCCCATCTTTTCCAACAAAGTGCTTTTTCCCATGGTGCATGAAATTACAGGCCATGCACCTTCTGAGTTTACATCTATAAGAGCCCACCATATTTAGGAATAAAGGGATGTTATTTACTGACCGTTGTTTCTTGTTTTTAATTTGGCTAGGTGCCACAATATTCCGGCACACAATTTGTTGTATATGGTCTGCGGTGCCCATGTGGATTATTCTACGTGAGCAGAACGGTGAGGGCTATGAGAACCAGATTTGGTGAACATCGCCGGTTCATCGAACAAAAGAAAGACAAACATAGTGTTCCCCGCCATTTTTGCCAAGTACATGGGGGCAGCACTGAGGGGTTTGATTTAAAACTATGTTGTCAGCATATCTTTACATCTTCCTCATCTCTTATGGTCTTCTATGTCAGTGTACATATATGTTGGCATGTGTGTTCCTTTATACGCACCCATTATCAGTATACGGGAATATTTTGAGATACATATGCGCACATATATGGTGTTAATTTTGTTTTGTTAGTCTAGTTTCCACAGTGTCATGTAGGTTTATATATATATATATATATATATATATATATATATATATATATATATATATATATATATATATAATATATATTATTTTTTTTTTAAGTTTTTTAAAGTTTTTATTGTATTATGAACTTATTCACTTTTATTAATTTTTATTAGATATGTACAATTCATGGATATATATGAATGTTTGGATATTATTGCCCCTGATTACATGCTCTCTATTGTCATGTGCCTTTAAAAAATAGTGAGGGGAGGAGCCACTATATTGTTATATAAATGAGGGCAAAGGATCTCTGGGGTGTTGAGACCTGAAGAAGGAGGCTACGCCTCTGAAACGTTGTCCCTAGCAACCCCATGCAAGTCATGCTCTGGGTCCCGATCGGGGAGTCTCCCTCTGCTTAACCGCATTGTCAGTTTCTCTGAGCGGCTACAGCATTCGGCTGTTGGAGAGTGTGCTGGCAGCGGCTGGACCGTGCGCATGCGCACCACATCGAGTCTCCTTGAGTAATCCGAGGCGGTTGGCTTAGCCGTACGATACTCCCTGATCAGTGCAGGACGAACAGCTGAGCCGCCGAGGCTAGGAGGAGAGAGCCCTGCAAACATCATCGGGGATATTCATTTCCATGCATGACTTCCTATCTGTTTGTGAGTACCTGTTTTTATGGCTTCTATTAACTTCAAATAAATGGTGTTACACTAGGGCGGTGTGCGCTCTGTTCCTTTATTTTTTGTATTAACATGGAATGTCCATGGGCTCAGAGACAAGTTAAAACGTTCCGCTGCATTCAGCTGCCTCAAATCCTATAGGGCAGACATAGTGATCTTAGTGGAAACCCACATCACGGACCAGCTTCAGCTTGCTCTGAAGCGCCCTTGGATAGGTTGGACCCATCACGCCACCTATAATACTTATTCCAGAGGAGTCTCAATTTTAATTATTGCCAAGACGGTCCAGATGTCCTTTATCTCTATACGCACAGACCCCCAAGGCAGGTTTGTTTTTCTGTACGTGAACTTATATGCCAGACCTTACTTGATCCTGGCCTGCTACGTTCCTCCCTCTTATAACTCTGTGGTAATTAATGAGGGTGTCTCATTTATGGCCCAATACCCTACCATTCCAGCCTTTTGGCTGGGTGATGTCAACATGGTCCTAAACCCCTCCCTGGATCGATTACATCACACTGTATCTCCTTCGCCACCCACTACTACTCATCTTGGCCGCTTGCTTACGGACTTTGCATTGACAGATACATGGCGCCATCAACATCTGGATACCCGGGCCTTCTGTTTCTCAGCAACGCACTCCACAATGTCACGTATAGAACTTATCGTGGTCTGTGACCCGTTACTGCCCTTGCTGAAAGAAACAAAATTCAAACCTAGATCCCTCTCAGATCACGCTCCCTACTGGGCGACGTTTTATTTGGCCCCTCAGATCATACCCCGCCCCTGGTGCCTTCACCCTTTCTGGCTTCTGGCCTTGGTGGATCAGGAAGGCTCGCCACGTGAGTGGCAGTTTTATTTCACTATAAATCGGGCTCCGCTGCCACAGCCCTTATTTGGGAAACCTTCAAACTACTTTTCCAATCTACCCTTTCTAGAGGCATTAACCGACTAAAGGCGACATCCCAGTCCATCCTCCAATAAGCACTAGCTTAACTGTCTTAACTAACAGACTCCTGTACCTTAGACCCCTCTTCTACGAACATCTCCGCACTTAAATCCCAAACCTGAATTGTTGACCAGCTATACTATGAGAAGGCTAGGCAGAACATTTTCTTTTATAGTCAGCGTGTGTTTAAGCAGGGTGAACGAGCAGGCAAAATTCTGGCATATCTGGCTCGCCAGGACTCTAGGCCTCTGGTTGTGGTGTCTTTGGTTGATGCGCATGGAGCGCATGTCACTGACCCCTCGTTGGTCGCTGCAGAATTTCGTTCATTTTATGCAACATTATACTCCTCACAAACGAATGCCCATGTGCTAGAAACCCAAACCTTCCTATGAAACCTTGCTTTCCCACAATTATCCGGGCCCCAGAAGGCTGAGCTTGAAGCTCCCCTTTCCATGGATGAAATAGCTACTGTCATAGCCTCGCTTGCCTCAGCTAAGACCCCTGTATCTGATGGCATACCCCTAGACTTTTATGCGACCTATTCTGACATGTTGGCCCTTGAATTGTTGTCACTCTACAACGACATACGACACAGGCTCCCTACCAGAGTCCATGTGGGAGGCTACGATCATCGTAATTCCCAAACCTGACAAAGACCCCCGATACCCTGAATCTTGTCACCCAATATCATTACTACAGGCAGATATCAAGATATTGGCGAAGGTTCTTGCTTCCTGCCTTAATGAGGTAATCGTATCCCTTATACACCTAGACCAAATGGGCTTCATGCCAGGGAAAAAAAAGGCTATGAATATACGCCGTCTGTATATGAATATATAGGCAAGTCACAACCGAGCAGGTACCAAGGCAGTTGTGGCTCTGGACACTGGACCTTCATTGCAAACTGCCTTACAAACTATGAAAGACTTTGGTTGTCACTCTGGACTGAGAATTAACTGGGCCAAATCGCAAATACTCCCCTTGGATTCTTTTCCCCCTACGAGAACCTCGGCCTCTCAACCACTAAAGAGAGTTTAGACAATACATTATCTGGGAAGGTAGGTTTAATGCGCTCCCAGATGGCGGCAAACTGGGCACTTATATATGATAAACTGTGATGATTTGGACTCCTCATCCACCCTCCCCGTATTTTTGGTATTTTTTGCTACTATCATCCATGATTTGTTGATTATATACAGAGCATTGATCTATTAGCTCCAGATGAAGCTTAATGCGAAACATGTCGAGCAACACGGCTCAATTAATTATTATCTCTATGTGTAAATACATTGATCGATCTCCCTGGGAAGACAGTACATCACCCTATCACCTTCGGCGGATCGCCTTGATGTGAAGTACTAACCATTATATCATGCTATTCCAATGATCTGTATCTGTTAATTACAAATCAGCATTGTCATTGCCATAATTGGTTATATTTGTATTTCTGTTCCCCCCTCTTTTTGGAAGTGGATGTTTGTGATTGTTACTTTTTCTTTTTTTGATGTTTTAACGTATGTGATTTAATAAAATGTTCTGTTTTAAGTACCCAGTGCCTCCAAAGTCCATGTTCCTTTCCATTTTTTGTATGTAATACATTATCTGGGAGTATTCCTTACTAAGACACCCAAGGACTACATCTCCAACAATGTTGAACCTCTAATCACTACTCTGAAAATGCGTACCCAACTTGGGCGTGACTCCCTCTTGGAGTAACGGGCAGAGTAAATCTCATCAAAATGATCCTCCTACCCAAACTCCTATATACGTTTTGGCACTCTCCGACCCTGATTCCCCTCAAAATATTCAAAGTTATTGACACTATCCTTAACTCCCGTGTATGGGGACAAGTGCGACATAAACTATCATGGCTCACACTTAAAAACCCAACTACACGTGGAGGCGTGGCTATGTCAGACTTCCACTCATATTACTTGGCGTCCCAAATTTCTAATTTTTACCATTTCCATAATTTGGAAACCCTTCGCTACCAAACGCTTGTCCTGTGGACAGACAAACCGAGCCGCCAATACCCCTCTACAGGTAATCTTCCATGGACGAGGACACGCAACCTCAGCCAATACTCAGACTCCATATTATCTTACAATAGACAGATTTGGGAACTGGCCTTTCAGAAACTAGAGACCACACATGTTCATACCCACACTCCTTTATGGCATAATACACATTTGGCAGAATTAACTTCGATTCCGGACGTTAATCTTATGTGCGATACTGGAGTTAGACCATTTCAGTCCCTAAAAGACAAGTTCAACCTCCCGTCACATATGCTATTCAGATATCCCCAGTTACGTCACGCTCTACAGACCCAGTTTCCGGGTCAAATCCCCACTATACCTAAAATACCTGTGTTAGATCAACAAAAAATAATAGAAAGGAAAAGATGGGGCTTTGCAGGCCAGTGGGAGTAGAAGGATCAGACGCAAAACCAATTTATAAAACCAACCATGGACTACCATGCATATTGGGTGCAAATAGACTAACATACAAAATAGTAAAATCAAGCAGGATGAGTCATTTACAACATAGAAATACATCCCATAAGGGAAACAAAACCAAAGAGCCTGTGTAGGATGGAGAGTAGGTCTCACGATGGAATCGGTCAATGTAGGTCCCCAGCAAGCCGACGCGTTTCGCTCAAGGCTTCCTCAGGGCCTGAGAGACCATGACAGACCGGTATTTCCTTATTGGTAATGACTCAGAGTAGATGACAGGGTTGTGACGACACAGAATAGGGATTACTGCTTCCGTATTCAAAATATAAGCTCCATGTTGGCGTCATACACATTCTATTTGTGCTGTATTCAAAAGTTTGGACCCTCGTGTACCACACAGGGAAGGCTTATAATCTCCACTGATGGTAGTCCCCTGGGAATCTCGACTACCCGTACCCTCTCCCTGATATATTCAAAATTATGGATACTCAGCATTAGGTATAAAAGATCTATTATGGTGTAGGGATAGCCTCAAGCGGACAGGGGCAGGCACATTTTATGTGGTCATAGAAGGCATCATAACCCAGATCTAGAAGTCCCGGGAGAACAGCGGTGAAAAACCTATTTTTGGTACAGGAATGGCTCCAGGCAAGAAAAGACATGCATATACGTATCACTATTTTTGATAGAAGGTACAATAAGTCCCGAGCTCCACAGGCCCTTAGTAGCTGTAGTACGCCAGCAACCTGCAGGACTCATCCTGCTTGATTTTACTATTTTGTATGTTAGTCTAATTGCACCCAATATGCATGGTAGTCCATGCTTTTTATCTTATATACCAATAAAATGTTATTTGGTTTTATAAATTGGTTTTGCGTCTGATCCTTCTACTCCCACTGGCCTGCAAGGCCCCATCTTTTCCTTTCTATTATTTTTTGTTGGTCTTCTCATAGGGGTAAGGGCCGAAACCACACGGCAACTTTTGTATGCACCTGTGTTAGATGTTATAGGCGACAACCAAACCAAATTTATATCTGCTAAATTTCTCGAACTGCGCACCAAGGTCATCAATAGTGTGGTTGATGAGGCGCAAGCCCGTTGGGAGGAGGATATTGGTCTCCTACATGAGACGGATTGGGACGCAGTTCTAGAAAGTCCCCAACTTTCATCACCTAGACTCTCTGATCATTTGATGCAACTGTACATCATATATAAGGCTTACCTAACCCCACTGAGAATTGCTAAATATTGCTTGAACTATAGCCCACACTGCCCCAGATGCAACACACAGCCAGGCACCTTCATTCATTTAATATGGTCATGCCCTGAAATATGGACCTTTTGGCTACAAATAGTAAAATTCCTGCATGACCACATGGGTTCACCTCTCCAACTTGACCCCAGGGCATGTCTTCTTGGTATACTACCAGATATTAATGCAGATAAATTCTTTGTCACTTTCCTTCATGAAACCCTCTTCAGCGCCCGTAAGCTTACAGCCAAGTCATGAATGCAAGTACGCCCCCCTACCTTACAGGCGTGGATAATGGACGTAAATTCTACTCTCCCTTACAAAAAATTGATATATCGCCATAGAGGCTGTCCAGCTAAATATGATATGGTCTGGAACAGGTGGCTGGAACACTCTATTACCTGTAGTGACTGAACTCCTGTGGAAGACACACGATGCATGGAGGATACAGTTGCTGAGTGCCCGCCATGCCAACATACAATGGTAACCAATCACTGTACCTTGATGGGTTAAAATGCAGATGGTTCAGGAATACAACTATATTTTCCATATTCTGTATTCCACAATGATGATATCACATTATTATGGTTGTAGTGCTGTTGGATTATTAACCTACTGTATGTTTCTGTTAGATTGTTCGAAATGTACCATGTTACTATGCTTTCATTACAAATAAACTTGAATTTCAATTTAAAAAAAGGGTCTGTGACTTATTTCCCTGCATTTCTGTGGGTAGAGAAGCCCATTGAAATTAATCACATCCACACAGATGTGAACCCCAAGGGCTTGTTCACATGTCAGGTTAGAGGGGCAGTAAAACCACATGGCTGAGCGGTTTTTACCACCCCCAACTGCTCCCCCTTTAGCTGCAGAGGCAGCAGCTGGGGGTGTACACATGTGGCTGCAGCTGGAGGTATACCCAGGGTGAATGGGGCTGCACTGCAACTGCCCCGCAACTGTGTGCATTGCACGGTTGCAGTATGGTGGTCCTGCATTTACCGGCTTAAAACAGGTGGTGAGGAGGCAACATATTGCCTCTTTACCACCTGCCAAATGCCTCTAAAAAGCGATCTGAGCATAGATTGCTTTTCAGAGAAGCAGCAGTTCTTGCTGCTATCCCAAGCAAGCTCTAAAGAAGCAGTTTTGATGGTACATGAATGGGGGGGGGGGGGGGGTTTGGATTAAAAGTAACATACACACACATAAAGATATATTAATTAAACCCACGCTAAGTGTGCTAAAATAAAAGTGAAATATTGCAGCAGCTGCTCACCAGGCAGAAATTACTAGATAGAAAGTCTAGTCAAAAGAAGACAGCGCTTGCAAAAATAATTCATACAAAAATGCATATACTCAAAAAACAAATAATGAAGAAACAACCATGTGAAGTGCACAGTGCTAAAAAAACATATATAGGTGAAGCCTTCTCCAATGGAGAAATAGGAGTTTTCCAAAATAGGAGTTTTCTGTTGTATTCGATGATAGATTTGTAAACAGGAAGTGAGGCCAGACTCTAATTCATTCATAATATATTTTGAGATCCATGATTGGTCAGTTACTACCTGGACAGAGTATATAAGCATGGCTAGATACCAGAAATTATGTCTTTGAAAACGCCCAAGTGGGAGGGCGAAACGCTTTTTACACATTTCCGGTGCGGCAGAGCAAGCTGACATCACTTCCTGGTCCCGTGGAATGCACGCGTAAGCATTCCCGGAAGTTACTGTGTATTGCGGCGTCCAGCCTGGTTTTTCCTGTACATGCGATATGATTTCATCTTATTTGTAAGTAGATTTTATATTATAATAAAACCCCTATACCTTCTGGCTTCACAATGTGGTCCACTGCTTCCGCTTGAGCCCAACAGTGTCAGGTGTTTACCCGAATTGTACCAAGAGGATAAGGCAGTTCTGGTGTTGTCTGTGGTCCTGGGTGATCGTTCAAATTTCATATCTGGTTTGACCCCTATTAGGGGTCCACCATATCTGGTGAGTGTGGCTCTTGGAGGGATCTAAGGCACCCTGCACGGATTTTTTTGTACCCCAGCACCTTGGTGTTATCAGCACTCCAGCACTTTAATATTTTTCATTATCCAGTTGCACAAGATTTGGACTTTATCTATTTAAATTTATATATTGATTAATTATAAGCACTTGTGCACCTTTATTCATTGGAGAGGGCTTCACCTATATATGTTTTTTAGCACTGTGCACTTCACATGGTTGTTTCTTCATTATTTGTTTTTTGAGTATATGAATTTTTGTATGATTTTTTTTGCAAGCGCTGTCTTCTTTTGACTACACATATACACACACATGTGTAATAGTACATGTACGTACACACACAAACACAAATACAAACCCATACAGACACGTGCACATGTAGACACATGTACACACACACATGTACACACATACATACACACACATGTACACAGACACATGTATAAAGCCCTTTAAAAAGTTATTGTACAATACCTTTCCTCACACAATCAAGTGCTAAACTGTAGGGGGAAGCAAAGAGTACAGCACACTCTCTTCCGATGTACAGTTCGGCAGGGATTGGGAGATCGGGTTCATCTGACAGCCCTTCTGCCATGATTCCGCGGCATATCGGTTGAGAGAGGCTGAGTTAGGAACAGCATATGGATACAGTTATTGCTTTGTAGTAACATTATAAATTCATGTTAATGGCATTGTGTAATAGTTTTTGGGTTTCTACCTTAAGTTTTTTCTGTAGCTACAATTTAACAGACTCTAAATCTACTCACAGCCACATTCTAAAACTAATCTATCTAGCCCTGTAAAGCAAAAATCTATATGCATACCTTTTCTGCAGCTGCTCCTATCTGGTCCCACGCTGAGCTGTCAGCGGCGGCTTCTGTGTGTAGGCATGTGTAGGGGAGGCAGCCGACAATGGAAGCCTCACAGTAACTCTATGGATGATGTAATTTCACAACCCTCATCTGCTGTCTCCTGCACGAAGCATCTGCCGCTGGAGACTGGACCAGATCGGTTTTAGAAAAGTTATGTATAGCCATTTTTGCTTTACATGGTTAGATAGATTAGTTTTAGAATGTGGCTGTGTCCAACTCAAAAATTCATTTTCCCCCATTCCGTTACGATCGACTCCATGGATATCAACTCAACATATCCCCACAAGCCTAACAGAACACCCCCTAATTAATGCAATGCTCCACTGCTTCGAAGATACTTGTCGACATCTACATCTCTCCTCTGTACCCGGTCCTCTTACGCCAATCAGATTAAACCCAGCCTCCCCCCCCTGGTATGTCGACGCAATTCCTAAAGAACACTTGCCAATACCCTGAAATGTTAACACATCAGTTCTTCCGAGATGGCGGACTCTTAGAACGCACCTCCCTAACACTAAGCTCAACTCACACTGCTCTTCCTATGTTGACACATATCCAGCTCAAACATTTTCTCCGAACTACAGACCGTATATCATCAGTTTCTCGCCAACTCTCACCCTTTGAACACCTTTGTACACAATCCAACCCTCAGCAACATGTGAGTTCCTTGATATACAGCATGTTTTTCTACAATACCCCCACCAAGTCTAACAGAGCTCGTACAACATGGGAAAAAGAATTGCACATAGAAATGTCTGACAAACAATGGGAACACATATCAATGATCGCACACAAAGGGTCCCTTAACGTATCGATCCAGGAAAACAACTTCAAGATTCTAACCCGTTGGTACCGCACGCAACGGTTCTAAACAAATATAATCCTAATATTTCCAATATATGTTGGAGATGCAACAAAGAACCAGGCACAATGCTACACATCTAATGGTCCCGCCCCTTAATTCAACTGTTCTGGACACAGATACATGAATTAATAGAACTGATATTTACACTTCCTCTGGAATACACTCCAACACAGCTTCTTCTCCATCACTCTGACATGCCTACACATCGCTACAGGAAAACCTTAGTTCTCCCCCTACTCAATGCGGCCAAGATGTGCATACCTTTTCACTGGAGATCAACTCAAGTCCCCATGGCTCAAACGAGTGGATAGGATTGCAGAGATGTCGGAACTCATTTCTATAACCCGAGATCTCCCAGCTAAATTCTCCCATACATGGGACTGCTGGAATCACTTCCGTAACACAGATAGATACAAATCATTGATAGGGCAAGGTTAATCAATCCACTTACACTAACAGTATCTCGACCGTTTAAACTCCACATATACAATACCCCACAATAACTTTGCGTTAAAGCGCGACAAGGAGCCTCTCACCCCTAAACAAGGGATGAGTGTGAGAGGATCCATAGCGCTGTACTACGTATAATTGGGGAATTCATATGACCTATAGTGTGACTTTTGACTTCATCACTAATTTTTACATTTTGCAGTTGACTCTGTCCGGATGGGGGCGGAGACTGAGAGGGGAAACCCGCCCCTCTCTTGTATCTCTCTTATTCCCACCTACTGCTCATTTTCCCCTCTCCTGCCCTTCACCCCCCTCTATTCTTTACCCCCCCCCATATGACAAATAATATTACAAACTTCTGTACCCTTACATAACTGCTTATGTCAGTATTATTTTCTGATCTATATAGGCCTCTTGGGGGCCACCCAACATTTACAATACAACCTCCTATATATCCATACAGCCTCTACGTTTTCTATGAGATGCATTCCAGTATCAGACAGAGGATATGTTGTTGTTATTCTATTTAAAAATGTTTGTGTATCATAACATAACTATTCGTTGGATGCCGCTGGAATCCTCACTCTTGCCAATATGCATGGTTTTGAATGTTTTGTAATTGACAATGTGTTGTATTCTTCTCTGTATCCCTTCATGACTTTATTGTAAACCTTCATATACCTTTCAATAAAAATCAGTTTTTGGAAGAAAAAAAAAAAAAAATGTGGCCGTAAGTACCTTTCGAGTTAGTTTTTGGCTGAACAGCTACTTTAATTTTTGGATAGAGTAGATAATGGTTACTTTTTACTACCACAACTGTCCTGGTTAGGGATGATCGAATGGTTCGGATCGACCATCGGTTCGACCCGAACATTGGCTGTTCGTGGTTCGGCCGAATTTAGAGCTTTTTGCCCAAAAAGTTTGGAATTCGGCAACCAGAACCGACCAAAATGCAATGGTTCAGGAAATGGGCTTTAAAAGCCCGTGATTGGACCAGAACCATCAGTAAAAGCAAATTGAGGGGGCAGGAGAATGCTAGGAATGTGATTGGAGTGACTAGGGGGTCCATAGTCAAATCATTAGTGAATACGCCCCCCAGTATATAAGATAGCCCCCGCCAAATTCCTAGCATTATTATATAGGGACATGGAAGAGAGTGGAATGATGTTCTGTTACTTCTGTTACAATGTGTTACAAAGTGTCATTTAGCAATTTTTAGTGTGAGGAAAGGGATATCTAGTGTAGTTAGGGTGCTATTTTCCACTATAGTTAGCTTTAATTTATTCAGTTTCTGTAGGGAAAGTGTTAAGTGTAAGGGGACCGTAGTGTAGTGAGGGTTAACTGACTCTGACTGCTATGAAAGGGTGACAAAACCCTTCCATAGCAGGGTGACCGCTATAGAGAAAAGATCGTTTCTCTTGTGTCACTTCAGAGCAGGGATATGGCTCCGCTCCCGTCAGCATTCTTTATGCTGCAGGGTTTGCTAGTGCTTTTTTGAGGACATGTTTGGAGTCAGGCATGACATCTGAACATGTCTATAGGGGTATATATACACACCCATGTCTGTATATATACACCTGCACATATATAGGTGTTAAAGGAGCAGAACACTATACTTTTGCTAATGAAATAATTTGCACTAATATGGTTACGCTCCCAACACACCTATATATGTGTAAGTGTAATATACATATAAGTGTGTGTGTATATATATATATATATATATATATATATATATATATATATATACCCCTATACAGAAGTTCAGATGTTTTGCCTGCCTCCAAAGAACCCAAAAAAATGCCCAAAAAAATGCCTGCAAGAACAAACCTGGGCATTTTTTTTTTGGGCGCTGGCATTTTTTTGGGTTCTTTGGAGGCAGGCAAAACATCTGAACTTCTGTATAGGGGTATATATATATATACACACACACTGATATGTATTTTACACTTACACATATATAGGTGTGTTGGGAGCCTAGCCATATTAGTGCAAATTATTTCATTAGCAAAAGTATAGTGTTGTGCTACTTTCACACCTGTATATGTGTAGGTGTGTATATATACCCCTATACAGAAGTTCAGATGTCATGCCTGCCTCCAAAGAACCCAACAAAAATGCCCAAAAAATGCCTGCAAGAACAAACCTGGGCATTTTTTTTTGGCGCTGGCATTTTTTTGGGCATTTTTTTGGGTTCTTTGGAGGCAGGCAAAACATCTGAACTTCTGTATAGGGGTATATAAAAACATGTGTGTGTGTGTGTGTATATATATACCCCTATACAGAAGTTCAGATGTTTTGCCTGCCTCCAAAGAACCCAAAAAAATGCCAGAGCCAAAAAAAAAAATGCCCAGGTTTGTTCTTGCAGGCATTTTTTGGGCATTTTTTTGGGTTCTTTGGAGGCAGGCAAAACATCTGAACTTCTGTATAGGGATATATATATATATATATATATATATACACACACACACTGATATGTATTTTACATTTACACATATATAGGTGTGTTGGGAGCGTAGCCATATTAGTGCAAATTATTTCATTAGAAAAAGTATAGTGTTCTGCTCCTTTAACACCTATATATGTGCAGGTGTATATATACAGACATGGGTGTATGTATATATACCCCTATAGACATGTTCAGATGTCATGCCTGACTCCAAACATGTCCTCAAAAAAGCACTAGCAACGCCTGCAGCAAAAAAAAAATGCTGACAGGAGCGGAGCCATATCCCTGCTCTGAAAGTGACAAAATACAAACAATCTCTTTTTTTATGGTTCTGGACATGCTACAGAGCTAAAACTTCACAGGTACACTTTTTAGACACCCCCCCCCCCCCCAGATACTAAATCCAAAGTCAAAATCAAAAAATCTTTTTTTTTTTTTTTTTCAATAATTGGCTCTCTATCAAAAATGACAATTTTTAAGAACTTTTCTTGTGTGATTAATAGTCCTTGGGGCATGACCCAGAACCCTAGGCACTTTTTAGGGGCATTTATTGGGTTGTAGGGCTTCAAAATGGTGTTTTTTGATTACCGAAGTTCGGGTCCCATTGATTTCAATGGGGTTCTGAAATCCGGGCCGAACTTTCGGGAAGTTCGGATGTTCTGGCCGAACCAAACTTTTTGAAAAGTTCAATCATCCCTAGTCCTTGTATGTTATATTTGCAAGACCATTTTTTTAAAAGCATATCTAACTCCAAATCAAAAATGTACAGTAATACAGTATATTACAGCTTATCAGACAACGCTTCAGCTGTAGTTTTATTTTTGGGGCTATTTCCACTTCATGTTCTCCTAGTAATCCTGTAAAAAACACCCTTCTTGTCGCTGGGAGCTACTCTAAAACTGGCTATAGATCACAATTTGGTCAAATATGGAAAATTTTGATCCATGTATGGTCATTCCCAATCGAGTGGATCTAATGATAAATTCCTCCTGAACAGGATTGTTGGTATATTTTTGCTCGATCAGCGCTTGCAGCCAATTGGCTGCAGTGCAGATCAGTGTAATCTGGCGGCATAGTCGCCCCAATGCTGGAATACAATAGCGCAGCAGGGAGATTCCTTCATCCACCTCCAATGTGTGGATGGGAGAATCAGTTGGTGATGGGAGGTTAGACAAGATAGAATTGTTTTTTGCTTCTAGTTCATTTTTCATCTCTGTACCCGCTGGATAGATTCACCCTTTCTGCCTGTCCTGCATGGTCAGGAAAGAAAGACAAAAAGTGATGGGAAATCCAAAATTTTACAGTTGTTACCAAAACACAAGGTGAAGGTAAAATTTCTAACGAAGACATCTGTTCTGGTGACCAGCGTCTAAGAAGAGAATTGCCCGAAAATTGATTATATCTGCACTTTTTTGTTAATTACCCAAGATTATAGGTGCAGAGGTCACAAATATATAAAAAAAACTGTCTCAAATATAGAGTGGCAGCCTGATTTGTGTCTAGTTTTATCAATAATTTGCTAGATACGGTGTCTTGAAATTTTCCTCATTCTGTCATGTTACAACCAAAAAATATAAATGTATTTTATCTATAGCCAGTTTTATTGGGATTTTATGTGATAGAGCAACACAGAGATGGTTTAGTTTAAAGCATATTCATGTACTAGAATTGCCCAGTCAAAGTCCACACCTAAATCCAATTGAGAATTTGAGGCAAGGTTTGAAAAATGCTGTTCACAGATGCTCTCCATCCAATCTGACAGAGCAAAAATTTTGCTCTCTAGATGTGCAAAGCTAGTAGAGACCCAAAAAGACTTGTAGCTGTAATTGCAGCGAAAGGTGGTTCTACAAAGTATTGACTCGGGGGCTGAATACAAATGCATTCCACACTTTTCAGATATTTATTTGTAACCAATTTTGAAAATCATTTATCATTTTCCTTCCACTTCACAATTACGTGCCACTTTGTGATGGTCTATCATAAAATCCCAATAAAATACATTTACGTTTTTGGTTGTAACATGACAAAATGTGGCAAATTTCAAGGGGCATGAATTATTTTTCAAGGCACTGCACATTTACCCCTAAGAGGGCTATAAACTGCTTCAACGCTACTAGTTTGTAAATGTTTAATTATTGATGTGTATTACAATTGCTATTTTTAATGGGAAACTGTCATGAGAGAAATGTGGACAGTTGCTATCCTTTTTTGAGAATGGTATTTTTCTGGCTGTCATGCTGACCCTCTTGCTTCAATACTATTATCTGCTAACCTAGAGCAAGTATGCAGATATACACTTCTGCCTTTCTTGATCTGCATACTTATCCCAAGTCTGTATTAAAGCTATTGATTCAAAGTAACAGCCATGCAACCAACATTTCATGAATGGTCATTCACTGCAGCTCCTCTATTTGCTTTATGAAGGATTTAGTTTAATGTTTACCCCCAATTTTTATAGGTATTTGTACGGCTTTGAAGAATACTGTTCTTCCACCAATATTTGTTTCCACATGGACCTGCCGAAGAAAATTCCAAAATCAAGTAAAGATAATAATCTTGAAAGTACAAATGTCCTAAAACAAGAAATCAAAAATGATGGAAACATTGAGGAAACTAGTATAAAGAATGACTGTTGTGTTAAAAAAAATACTTCCGTTTTAAATGAAGAGTTCCAGAACTTGGTAAGTCTATAAATTTATTGATCAAGTAAATTTTAAAGTAATCACAAAGCCTTTCACATGTTCGCCTGTTGTATTCACAAGTGAGAGTATGTGGTAACCATTTTTCCACACTATTTGGCATTTTAATTGGAATACAAAATGTTTTTTACAAAATTTAAAAATGTGTTTTGTCTAGCCAGATTGTTATTCAGGATTTATGTAATGCAAACTGTTTGTGCAGTGCTTTACAAAATAAAGAGAGACAGCAGCATTACAATAAAATTTAAGAAGTTTAGAAGGGCTCTGCTTATGTGAGCTTACAATCTAAAGGGAAGGGCAAGTGACACAACAGTTAAGAATTGTAAGGGGGGTGAGCTGTTCTGGCAAGTAAAATATATAAAAATAAAATAAAAAGAATTACCACGCTAGTAAACTTGTGAAGCACTAAAATTGACAAATATTGTGTATAAAATAAAACATAAAAGTGCTGAGTACCTAGCATTTGTTGTTTTTTAAATAAAGATATATTTTTTTAAAAGGTATACGTTTTTTGTGCCCCCCCCCCTCCCCTCCCCACCCCAGCTCCTCTTTGGTATAGCAATGGGTTCAATCCCATGGAACCAACCGTACGATGTGTATATTGATTTCCCTTATGCTATAGAGGGCTCCCTCCCCTTGGGCACAGTTTGATCCCTATGGGGTGCCCAGGGGGGGGGGGGGGCGGACATCCTTAGTTCCAGTATAAGCATTTTTGTTCATTCTGTTAACTGCGATATTGCCAGTTGGTTCCTTTGTCTATTGCACATTGTGAATATTTGTTTGCTCAATGTAACTACTCAACTGTGCTTTGCGGCTTATCGCGTACTGTTATTGTTGTTGATTTACTAATAAAAATTATTGAAACTAAAAGGTATACGTGCTTAAAAGGTATAAGCACTATTGCGATTTTTTTCACTTATGGTACCTGGATATCAACAAGCGGAGTGGGGTGACGTAAAAAGAGCAATCATTGACAGCTTATTGGCAACTTCTGCTCAAGCCCAGGAGAGGCTAAAAGGTGTATTCTGACCAAGCTTAATTGCAAGGTCGCATTACTAACGGTGAGAGTTAAACTGAAGGGAGGAGCACGTTTGTGGTGAAACACAGATTTGTTATATTGGAACACCCACAAAGGGAGAAGGATTGAGTATTTTTGATTAAAGAAGATGACAGGTGACTGGGATATTTTTCACAGTTATTATAAACTACACTGAACTACACTGTTGTGGACTATTTTTATATATTTTTTATTTTTATTCAAATTGATTTTAATTTTAATTGATCACTGCATGTGTTTTTTTTTTGTTACTGGTTAAGCATGATGTTTTTATGAACAATTGGAATTGCAGTCAAATAAAAGGTCTGCATATAAGTCTAACTTTATTAACACTTTTATTTTTTTATTGTTAGTTTGTTTCTGTTTTGTTTGAAGCGCAGTTGTAGTTTGGTATGGCTCTGCGCCCCCAACCCAAAGCACCTTCTCCCCATGTTGATGAAGACAAGGGCCTTTTTTTTACAACCCTGGGCGGTGGTTCTGCGGGTGGGAGCTTAACAGAATCTGGAAGCCCCCTTTAATAAGGGGCCCCCCAGATCCCAGCCCCCCACCCTTTGTGAATGAGTATGGTGTACATTGTACCCCTAACTCATTCACCCCAAAAAAATGTCAGAGATAAATAAAACCAGTACACAGGTTTTTGACAAGTCCTTTATTGAAGTAGCTCTAATGCGTCTTCTCCGTCTGATTTCTTCTCCCTCCAGTTCTCTCTCCGGTGATGTCTTCTTCCTCAGGTCCTTTTAGCTGCGCTGATGTCTTCTTCCTCTGGTTAAAAATGAAGGGATTCCTATGCGCTACAGTGTATAAGTAATCTATATACGTGGTTGTATTGTAGCAGCTGCTCACATCTATCAAATGCTCCCCCACATCTATATTAAAATTTGTAGAGTAAAATGATGCAGTGCTATGCTAATTTGGTAATTAGAATCATTGTGCAAAGTGTATACCAAAAAAAGTGCACTAGTGCTTATAATATCAAACAAGTGTGAAACTTCCTCCTTCCTACCAAAAAAAAATATGTTCATACAATACTCATCACTCCAAATAATATACACAGTAAATCTTAATAAACAGTATTTCTCTTTAGTTCATCGACAGACACAGCACTCCATTAATCATGACTATAGGTTTATATCGCCTTCTGCAGGAGTATAAAAAAAACATGATCCCAGTAGTGGAATCCTTGTCCTTTAACCACTTAAGCCCCGGAGGATTTTCCTGCTAAAAGACCAGGGGGTATTTTGCGATTCGGCACTGCGTGACTTTAACGGACAATTGCGCGGTCGTGCGGCGCTGTACCTAAACGAATTTGACGTCCTTTTTTTCCCACAAACAGAGCTTTCTTTTGGTGGTATTTGATCACCTGTGCGATTTTTTGATCACGCGCTATAAACAAAAAAATAGCGACAATTTTGCAAAAATAGCAATATTTTTCACATTTTTTTATATGAAATTCCCCAAAAAAAATGTAAAAATCAAAATTTTTTAACATTTTTGGCCAATTTGTTTTATTCTACCTATGTTTGGTAAAAAAATCGCAAAAAGCGTATTTTGATTGGTTTGCGCAAAAGTTATCGCGTTTACTAACAAAGGGAAAGATTTTTGTCATTTTTGTTGTTTTTTTTTTAACGCGTAATGGCGGCGATCTGCGATTTTTTTTGCGGTACTGCGACATTGCGGCGGACAGATCGGACCCTTGACTGACATTTTTGACACTTTTGGGGTTACCAGTGACATTTCTACAGTAATCAGTGCTATACATATGCACTGTTACTGTAAAAATACACTGGCAGTGAAGGGGTTAACTGTATTTGGGAGGGAGGGGCTGTGTGTGTCCCTAGGGGCGTGATTCTTACTGTGATTGGCTGTGGCTCTAGCTGTAAGGACACTGATCAACGGATCTACATACTAGATCCGTGTAATCAGTGTCTTTACAGCGAGGAGAATGACAGGCAGCTTGTTTACACAAGCTGCCTGACATTCTCCCTCTTCCCCCGACGATCGCCGAGTGGCCGGCAGACATCGGGTCCGCTGGTCACACGCGCGGGGGGGGTGCGTGACCGCGCGGGAGCGGGAGCGCGCCTCCGCGGGCGCGCGCTCGCTCCCCAGACCCTCCCAGGCTAGTGACGTTAATTAACGTCACTCTGCCTGGCAGGGGCTGACCGCCGCAGTAAATCTACTTGCGGCGGTCGGCAAGCAGTTAAGGACCCGGCTGACAAGAAAGCGGAGGCTGTGGCACGCAGCATGTTTACTATGGCTGGTTTGGCATTTCGGCCAGTCTTTTCCTCAGCCCTGGTGTCTCAAGACCCTAACTGAATGGGCCAAGTTTTTGTGCCAGGGCCTGGGGGGTAAGCAGGTCCCCACTGCTTATGTTTATTTAGTGGACCAGTTGGTCCATGGGCTGCAATTTATTTGTGATGCAGCTTTGGATACAGCTTCTGTGCTGTCCAAACTTTCTGTTTCAGCGGTGGTGATTAGGCGAGCGCTGTGGCTTGAGAATTTGTCCGCAGACCAAGCCTCTAAGAAAGCTCTCATTGATCTGCCTTTTGAAGGCGATCGCCTGTTCGGGGCTACCCTGGATGACATCATTAAGGGTATAACGGGGGGGGGGGGGAGAAAGTACTTTTCTGCCACAGTCAAGGAAAGGGAAGGCACCTCGCCGCAGACAGGGGCCTTCCTTTTCAGCCCATAGGAAATTATTTTGTGCTTCTGGGGTGGAGAATAAGGGAAATAGATCTTTTAAATCTTCGGGAGGTTCCTAGCAACCTTGGTCTGGTAAGCCTAGAGCTAGCTTCTCTGGACCCACAGACGGATCCTTTCAGCATGAAGATCTGCCCTGACCCATTATTGGGGTGGGGGGATATCTTTGCTGGTTTTTGGCCCCTGTGGACTTATTTGCTGAGCGTCAAGGAGTTCCGCAAAATCCTACAAAGGTTCAGGTGTTGTCCAAACTATCTAAGGTTCCCCCTACCCCTATACAGGGAATTGAATTACCTAGGTCTGATTTTAATTCTGACCAGGATGGTCCTTCTTCTGGAGAAATTTCAAAAACCACACGCCTTGATTCACCGGCTGCTGTCACATAGACAGTTCTCTCTCCCGATTTGCATACAGGTTCTTAGTCTGATGGTGTCCACCTTAAAAACAGTTATGTTTGCACAGTTCTACATGCAGCTCCTTTAGCAGGTTTGGCTCCACTGGAGGATACCGAAGTTCGTGGCGTGATCACGGGTTCCTCTGGCAGACGCCGCAGGCGTCCAAGGGCCACGGTAAGGCCAGTATCATCCTCGGCTGAGGCTTCTTCCGTAGTTCATGCGAGGAATCAAGAGCGAGGATCTTCCAATCATCCTGTATATTAGAGCTAAAGAAAAGGCCTTCAAAAAAAATACAAGACTGAGGGGTCATTGGCAGCATTTAAGCACTACAAAGAGTGTAATAAGAAATGTAAAGATGAAATCAGGGCGGCTAAAATAGAACAAGAGAGACATATAGCGGAGGTGAGTAAAAAGAACCCCAAGAAGTTCTTTAAGTATATAAACAGTAGGAAAGCGAGGCCAGAACACATTGGCCCCATAAAAGATGACAAAGGAAAAATGGCCACTGAGGACAGAGAAAAGGCGGAAGTGTTAAATAATTTCTTCTCTTCAGTCTTCACAAAGGAATTGGGGGGCTACACGAACCTTGCTTGTAAGGCCGAACTAAATAATACACCTCAGGAAGTGCCGCCATGGCTAACAGAGGATAGACTTAGAGCTAAACTAGAGAAACTTAACATAAATATATCCCCGGGACCGGATGGCTTGCACCCGAGGGTTCTTAATGAGCTCAGCCAGGTGATTGCCAGACCATTATTCTCGATCTTTAAGGATAGTTTACAGACGGGTATGGTGCCAGCTGATTGGAAAAAAGCCAACGTGGTACCAATATTTAAAAAGGGGCCGAGGTGTATCCCGGGTAACTATAGGCCGGTCAGCCTAACATCAGTAGTCTGCAAAATGTTGGAGGGGATGTTAAGGGACCACATACAAGACTTTAGTAATGAAAACGGTATTATAAGTAGTAATCAGCACGGATTCATGAAAAATCGTTCGTGCCAAACCAATCCATTAACCTTCTACGATGAAGTGAGCTGCCACCTAGATAAAGGAAAGCCTGTGGATGTGGTGTATCTGGACTTTGCAAAGGCCTTTGACACCGTTCCCCACAAACGCTTACTGTACAAACTAAGGAAGGTAGGTATGGACCATAAGGTGAGTACCTGGATAGAGAACTGGCTCCAGGGGAGAGTACAGAGGGTGGGGATTAATGGGGAGTACTCGGATTGGGCAGGTGTGGAAAGTGGGGTCCCCCAGGGTTCTGTCCTGGGACCAATCCTGTTTAATTTATTCATAAATGATCTGGAGGAGGGGATATCGAGTACAATCTCAGTATTTGCGGATGATACTAAATTAGGAATGCCAATATCTTCTATGCAGGATGTGGAAACCTTGCAAGCGGACCTGAACAAAATAACGGGGTGGGCAACTACATGGCAGATGAGATTTAATGTTGAAAAATGTAAAGTAATGCACTTGGGGGCCAGAAACCAGAAAGCAAGCTACTCACTAGGGGGGGGGACCTCTGGGTGAGTCTAGGATGGAAAAGGACTTGGGGGTACTGGTAGACAACAGGCTTGGCAGTGGCATGCAATGCCAAGCCGCCGCAAGCAAAGCCAACAGAATACTGGGATGTATAAAAAAGGGGATTCACTCCAGAAATAAAGAGATTATTCTCCCGCTCTACAAGACTCTGGTCCGGCCACATCTGGAGTATGCTGTCCAGTTCTGGGCACCGGTCCTCAGGAAGGATGTGCTGGAACTGGAGAAAGTCCAGAGAAGGGCAACAAAAATAATTAGGGGAATGGAGGACATCAGCTATGAGGAAAGACTACAAGCACTGAACCTATTCTCTCTGGAGAAGAGACGATTGAGGGGGGATATGATATCAATGTACAAATACTGTACTGGCGACCCGAGCATAAGGAACAAACTATTCAGAGAAAGGAGATACAATAAGACACGTGGCCACTCACAAAAACTTGAGGAAAGGCGGTTTAACCTTAAAGTGCGTAAGGGGTTCTTCACTGTAAGAGCGGTAAGGATGTGGAATTCTCTTCCACAAGCAGTCGTATCAGCAGGGAGCATTGATAGTTTCAAAAAACTATTAGATGGACACCTTAAAGACCACAACATACAGGGGTATTCAATGTATGGTTAAAAGCAAACACACACACACATCATAGGTTGAACTGGATGGACTGATGTCTTTTTTCAACCTCACTAACTATGTATGTAACTATGTAACTATCCTGGTTGCTGTAAACGTCCCTTGGGGGCTTCCTCTCAGAGAAGACCAGTTGTCCCAAGGAGTAATCTACCATCCTGCTTTACAGTCGCTGGTTTTAATGGCTTCGCTATTGAAGGCCAGGTACTGAGGGGTACTATGGTAAAAGTGAGGAAGTCACCTTCCAGCAAGATCTACCATCGTGTATAGAAAGCATACATTTCTGGGTGTGAGTTGATTGGCGCTCATCCTCGATCCTTTTCTGTGGCATGGATCTTAACGTTGCTTCAACGGGACGTTGATCAGAAGTTGGCCCTAAGTACCATCAAGGGACAGGTGTCTGCCTTGGCAATATTCTTTCAGCGACCCCTAGCCACGCACTCTTTTTTTTATATCCAAACAAAAATGTTATTAAAGCATTAACCGCATGTCGTAGCTGTAGATATAAGAAATGCATACAAAATGGGAGGTTGTACTTAGCTTGTAATTCAGCAAATATCAGCAGTATCCCATTTTGAAAAATGTTTGATATGTGTCACCCCATACTCTCTCCACTTGGCCCCTGATTGCAGCTTAGCAATCTCCGGGTACATATCATTAAGCCATATAGGACTAAAATCAGTATAACCCTCTGCCCCCTGTATATATTTAGTTTTATTCCATACCTCTTGGACAAGGTTGTAGGTTTGGCACTTTTTATGCGGTTTTCCGAATGCCTGCGCCTCCAACGCCGAGGGCAGAGGACCTTTATGAGTTGTATGCCTCATTATCCCAAGGGATGGGTTGGCCTTTATGCTATCTACTGTGTTGTCCTCACCCAGTGTCCCTATCTGGTTTTTCAATTGTGCAGGTAAATAGTATAACCATGGGTTGGGTTGGAGCAAGCCCTCCTTCGCCCTTGGGCCTCTGCAAGTGTTCTAATTTGATTCTGGGAGTCACATTTTTCCAAATCAGTGTGCGAAAGATAGAGTTCATCTAAAATTTTTTAAAGGGATTACCATAGGAGCATTATGTAACATGTATAGTAGTTGCGGCGTGATTACCATTTTTATCAAGTTCACTCTACCCGCCACCGACAAGTACAGAGAATGCCATGTCTTGATCTGGTCTCTAAACCTCTGGAGGAGAGGAGTGACATTCATTCTACAGAAATCCCTTACCAGGGGGGACACCTGCATGCCTAGATATACTGTCACAGTCCCTATTTGGTGGTCCATAGGGATAAAGGGGTTCTTCATCCCTGTCCATCATTCCTGCCCAAAGTTGTCTCTGACTTCCATTTGAATGAGGGCATTGTGTTGTCTTCCTTGTGTCCCAAGCCGGCTCATCCCAAGGAATTTGCTTTTCATACCTTGGATGTGGTTCGTGAGATTGGGTTGTATCTGGCAACTACTGAGTCCTTTCGGAGGTCAGACTCGCTTTTTGTGGTTACAGACGGACCAAGAAAAGGGCTGGATGGTTCTTGGCTACCATCTCCAGATGGATCAGTCAGACAATGATTCAGGCCTATTCCATTAAAGGTCAGGTTCCACCTTTCCCTGTCACAGCGCTTTCTACTCAGGCACGGAGTGCTTCTTGGGCCTTCTGTCATCAGGCTTCAATAACGCAAGTTTGCAAGGCGGCCAGTTTGTTTGTCTGTGCATACCTTCACAAAATTCTATAAGGTAGATACTTTGGCATCATGCTTATGTATAGCCTTGAGTTATTTTCCCCACCCCTCATTTTCCTTTTGGCACTGCTTTTGGACGTCCCACTAGTTATGAGATATGGAGCGCTGTAGGCAGGAAAAAAATAATCCTCCAAGCCCACCGGGCTGTCCCCACAGGTCTAACCCACACCCTCTGCTCCAGCAAGCCAGTTTGTTTCTGCTTTGAGAAGGAGTAGGACCTAGGTTTCCTGCTGGGACTCCGGTCTCAGTTTTTCTTTATTCTTTTCAGAATATTTTGTTTTATTTCTCTTTACTCACTTTGCTAGTTAGTGTTCAGGGGGATCCTCCTGCTGATCTACAAGCAATGCCGGCTGGGGTTTTGCACTGGATAATCTAGATCCTTAAGGTCTCCCCAGCCTGGCCTACGAGCGTAAGTTGGTTATAGTCCCGCACTAGGTCTTGCCACGACAGTGCCCCTTTGTGGATGAGGACGAGCCTGCAAGTGGATGTCTCGTTGGGACGCGACGACCTCGACGTACCCCTCGGCTGGCAACACCCCCATTTCCAGGTGGGAGGTTGTTCTGCCCAGAGCGGAGCCCACCCAGTCCATGGTTTGGTGGGTAAATGTAGCCCCCTTGCCCTTCTGTTGTCTTGGGGGGATGTGGGCCCTCCCCTGGGGATAATAGGACCTGGACTACCTAAAAGATTCCCCTGGCCTGTCAGGTACCTGGCCCTGTGTCCTGTCCTCCGCCCCCCGGGGGGGGGGCGCTATAGCTGGGGTGCCTGACACCCTGGGGGTGGCAATAGCACCTTTTTCCCTGCTGAGTCTGGTTGTAAATCCTTGAGGCCTTTATATTGGGGGTCCCGGACCCGCAAATATTTTTCCCATTGACTTGTTTGGGGCAGCCATTTTTCCTGTGCTTCCTATTGATTTGCATTGGCAGCCATTTTTGTGTAGCCCTGTGGAGCTACACAGGCAGCGTGACCTTTCACACACCAGGCTGATGTCATATCCTGTTACTCCTTCCTGCTGCACAGTCCGATTCAAGAGGTTTCCTCTGGAGGTGGTAAAGTACTGGGGTCTTTGTGGGCATATCCCTGCACACTCTGCTGTCGGTATATATTTAAGGGGGACTCTGCAGACCGCGGCGGTCGGAACCGGAATCGGCGTTTTTAAAGTGACAGTACTCCTTTTTTCTGTTGCATTAAATATGGAGTCCCAGGCAGTAAATTCACCCTCAGAACCACTTAGTGCGATGCCCGTTCAGACCGTCTGGATCACGCAGTCGCTGGCTGTGATTTCAGCAGCTCTGGAAAGCCTTGCGACCAAGGTCGATTTTGTAATGAAAAAGGTTACCAGCCGCAAACGGCCGCTGCCTTCTCCATCATTGGTGGGGTCCTCTGATTCAGAGGCTGATCTGGTCGCCATGGACGCCCCTTCTACCTGAGGGGTCGCTGTCCTCGCAACTGGATGGTGAAAAAGGACCTGTCTTCAGCTGGAGCGGGAACGCGCTTGGGTGGAAGCCCTGATTGTTTCAGTAGGGGAAACTTTGAAAATGGCAGATGAGCCCACGTCGGCCTTTTGGCTCCCACAAGACCCAAAAATCGAGAAAGGCTTTTCCTTGTACCGTGATTTTTCATGATGGTGTTAATGACCAATGGTGGCGCATCAAGCACATGCTAGTACTGCCTAAGCGATTTAAATGCCGTTATCCCTTTGCGGAGACGGGCTTCCAACCACTGGACGGTACCGCCTAAGGTGGATCATCCGTTTCCAGGTTGAACAAATCTACTATAGTGCCTGTGGAAGATTACCCATTTTTTTACGGATCCTGTGGACAGGCGGGTGGAATCCCTTGCCCGCCATCTTCATGTGTTGGCGGGTTCTATTCTAATACCGTTTTTTGTGTCTGTTTTAGTATCACAGACGGTTACGGAATGGATTAAGGTTCTGAAGGGGAACTTGGATCCTGACATAGTTCCCCTGGAGCTGATGGAACTTATGGACCAGATGGCTCAGGCCCTGGTGTTCCTGTGTGATGCTTCCTTGGATGCGGCTCCCCTGGTGGTGAAAGTTTTGGCTGTGGGGATGGCCCTAAGACACATGGTTTGGCTGAAGAGCTGGTCGGCTGACCAGCCTTCCAAAAAAGCCCTGAAAGATCTTCCTTTTTTGGGAGAGCGATTGTTTGGCGACTCACTGGATGAGTTGATCAAGGGTCTGACTGGTGGGAAGGGTACTCTTCTTCCTCAATCTTGCAAGGGTAAAACACCCCATACTAAGCGGGGGCCTTCCTTTACCGCTCATAGGCAGTTTTTCGTGCCTCAGGGTCGCAAGAAATAGTCCTCTTCAGCATGAAGAGGCACCCTCACCTGCTTCTGGGGTGGGGGGACATCTGTACTTCTTTCAGGAACCCTGGACTTCCTTCATTCAAGACAAATGGGTTCACAAACAGATTAATTTCGGGTACAAGATCGAATTTCGGTCCCGGCCGGTGGACGGGTTTTTTCAGTCAAATCTTCACCGGTCTCCGAATCGTTTGAAAGATCTCCGGGAGGCTGTGCAGGATCTCCTGGCTCAAGGAGTGATCGTGCTGGTTCCTCAGCAGGAATGCTTTCACAGCTTCTATTCCAATCTGTTCATGGTGCCCAGAAAGGAGGGCAAGGTGTATCCAGTTCTGGATCTCAAGGCTCTGAACCGCTTTGTGCAGGTGCAGAAATTTCAAATCGAGTCAATTCGATTGGTGGTGGCATCCTTCAATCAGGGGGATTTTCTGGCCTCCATTGATATCAAAGATGCGTATTTGCACATCCCCATCTTCGGGGGACATCAGCGATTCCTTCGCTTTGCGGTGGCAGAGGAGTACTTTCAATTTGTGGCGTTACCATTTGGTTTTGCCTCCGCTCCCAGAGTTTTGACCAAAGTCCTGGCCCTGGTGCTGGCCTTGTTGCGTCAGAGAGGAATTGCGATTTTTGGATATCTGGACGATCTCCTGTTGAGAGCAGACTTTCATTCGGATCTGTTGGGCAACATCTCAATCACAGCTCAGACCCTTCAGGAATTTGGGTTGACGATCAGTTTAAAATAATCTGCTCTGACGCATCCATACGGGTCACGTATCTGGGGCTGACTCTCGACTCTGCTCTGGGTCTTTCTCCCCTTGGAAAGCTTCAGAAGTTGCAAAAGGTGATCAGGTTGCTGATGGAAACCGATCGGTCTTCCTTGTGGACTTGCATGAGGGCCCTGGGTCTGATGGTATTGACCTTCGAGGCAGTCCCGTTTGCTCAGTCTCCCTCAAAGCCTCTGCAGAAGGAAATTCTTGCAAAATGGAACAGAGACCCTCGGTCATTGGACCAGTAGATTTGTTTGAGCCATCTCACAAAGTCAGCTCTATCCTATTTGATCCAGGCGCAAGCTTTGTGTCAGGGCAAGTCCTTCCTGCTGCTGTTCTGGACAGTGGTCACCACGGACGCCAGCCTGTCATGCTGGGGTGGAGTGCTGGGGAAGCTCTGTGCTCAGGGGATTTGGTCGACAGAAGAGTCTTCCTTGCCGATCATTATTCTGGAGCTCAAAGCAATCAAGCTTTGCCTGTTCCACTGGACAAGTCAGCTACGTGGGTCCCCGGTTTGGATACAATTGGACAATGTCATGGCCGTGGCTTACATCAATCAACAAGGGGGCACCAAGGGTGTCCTGGCGGCCAGGGAGGTGGCCGAGATTCTGATTTGGGCGGAAGTCCATGTTCCGGGCCTTCCCGTAGCTCAAATTCCGGATGTGGAGAATTGGCAAGGGGATTACCTGAGTGGTTAGGTGCTGGATCAAGTGGAATGGTCCCTTCATCGGGAGGTGTTTCACCTCCTGTGTGTCCGGTGGGGGACTACGGAGGTGGATCTGTTTGCGTCTTGCTCAACAGAAAAGTTCAGCGGTTTGTGGTCAGGTCAAGTGATCCTCTGGCTGATGCCACAGACACCTTGGTGGCTCCTTGAACCGAGTATCGGCTGATTTATGCCTTCCCTCCTCTCGTACTCCTGCTGAGGTTACTTCATCGGGTGGCGGTGGAAGGCATTCTGGTAATTTTGGTGGCACCAGACTGGCCTCGGCGGTCTTGGTACGCAGACCTGGTAAGAATGGTCATAGATCCTCCATGGAGACTTCCTCTGTGGGAAGATCTGCTGTCTCAGTGACCGATCTTCCATCCTGCTTTACGGTCGCTGGCTTTAGCTGCTTGGCTGTTGAAAGCAAGGTGTTGAGGGATAGAGGCCTATCTGACTTGGTGATTCCTACACCTTTGAAGGCCAGGAAATTGACATCCAGGAAGATTTATCATCGTACCTGGAAATCGTAGATTTCATGGTGTGAATCGCTGCAGCTGCACCCTCACTTGTCTTCTGCAGCTGGGGTTTTGCCCTTTTTACAAAAAGGGGTTGAGCAGCGGTTGGCTTTGGGCACTATCAAGGGCCAAGTGTAGGCCTTGGCTATTTATTTTCAACATCCGTTGGCCACTAATAGCTTGATTCACACTTTTCTTCTGGGGTGTGTCATCTGGCCCCTCCGAGGAGATCTCCATTGCCTCTGTGGGATCTCAATCTGGTTTTGTCTGTTCTTCAAATGCCTCCTTTTGAGAATGTTAGGGAGATTTCTCTGCTTTCTTTGTCGCAGAAGGTTGCCTTCCTGGTGGTTATTACTTCTGCTCACAGAGTGTCTGAGTTGGCGGCGCTGTCCTGTTGTTCGCCTTATTTGGTAGTCCGTAGAGATAAAGTGGTAGTTTGACCTAATCCGTCTTTCCTCCCTAAAGTGGTGGCGGGTTTTCATCTCAATGAAGATATTGTGTTGCCTTCCTTATGTCCTAAGCCCAAGCATCCCATGGAAATTGCCTTGCACTCTCTGTATGTGGTACGGGCGATAAGGGTTTATCTGATGGTAACTGAGTCTTTTGGAAAATCAGACTCTCTCTTTGTTCATACCGAAGGACATCGGAAAGATGGATCAGGCAGAGGGTTGTTGTGACTTATTCACTCAAGGGTCAGGTTCCCTATTTTCCCAGTTAAGGCTCATTCTGCTAGAGCGCTGACTCTGAGTGCTCTTGGGCTTTCACCATCAGGCCTCCAGTAGTGCAAGTTTGTAAAGCAGTGACTTGGTCGTCTGTGCACACCTTTACAAAATTCCACAAGGTTGATTTGTTGGCATCTTCAGATGCTTCCTTTGGCCGCAAGGTTTTGCAGGCTGCTGTTTGATAAGAGAATAGTTTATTTCTCTTTAGGGGTTTTTTCGCCTGGGTGAGTTCCTGTTGTTCTTGGTTGAGCTTCATGTTCCCAGTTGGCTAAATTTAGCCTTTGGAGTTACGTTACTCTCTGGTTGCGTTCTTCCCACCCCTCATGCGTACACTCCTTTGGGACGTCCCAATGGATAAGAAGTAAGAAGGCTGCGTCTGTCAATGGACGATAAGAGAAGACTGGATTTTTGTAAGAACTTACCGTAAAATCTGTTTCTCTGAGGTCCATTAACAGACGCAGCACCTGTCCCTCTAATATGGGGATGTTTTTTTGTATCATCTTCACTGCTTACAACTAAAGTGTTTTGCTGGAGCAGAGGGTGTGATGGGTTATGCCTGTGGGAACACCCCATTGGCGTGGAGAACAAATTTTTTTTCCTGCCTAGAACTTCCTCGTTCAGGGGGCAGCATAACCCAATGTATAAGGAGTAAGAAGGCTGTGTCTGTCAATGGACCTCAGAGAAACGGATTTTACGGTAAGTTCTTATAAAAAGTTTTCTATAGACATAAAGAGTGCCCTCTTGTCCTCTGTGATGACCTTAAAGTAAATAACGCAACACCAAGTTGACTATGAGGACCGCTTATGTATCTATACATGTTGATCATATTCCTTCTTAATCTCCTTTTCTCATGAGAAAATAAATTCAGTTTCTCTAAGTGTGGGAGGAAACCAGAGTACTAGGAGGAAAAACACGCAAGTGCAGTGATAACTCACAAAACTGAAGCATGGTGGTTAGAGGCAAGGAGCAAACCTTTTGATGGCAGCAGTATAACTCATATGTGCAACTAAATTTCTGTGTCCCTCAATGGACTTAAAGGAAATATTTTGCGAACAGAAATCTTATTAGAAATCAGAGGTTCAAATCAGCTCTCAGTATACAGAAATCTTATTTTTGAATGCAAGTGATATAATCTGACATAATACCAGCAACTTGCAATCCTTTTTACAGCAGAGCTCGGACTAAAAAGAAATAGAAAGCAGCACGAGGAGCCAATCAGTTGTGCTGTAGTGCTTATGTGCTAGCAAGGAACATGCTACTAGGAGGAGAGAGCAAAGTAACAGTGCGGTGAGCTCAACAGTGTGCTGCTTTTCCTAGTCATTGGCACTGTGTGTGTGTCTATGGACACTGAGCAGTTTGGAATCGAGCCCGCACATGCGCCACCATAGGAAGCGGCTTCCTAGGGGGGGCATGGAGAAGAGGAAGAGTCCGAAGTGCTGTGTGGGTAGCCCAGAAGAGGGGGAATGGGACCAAATAATATGTTTGCTATTTGAATAAAGTAAGACATAGCCGGATGGGTCCAGTGGACCACTGCTCCACCGGTGAGTCGGATCTTGCTCAGGACCGCAGTCCTTGTCAACCGCCGACCCTACTGTGTGCCTTTGGACACACCTTTTGATTCATTTATGCAATACTGGTACAACTTGATCCAAGTTTTTTTTGATCTCTTTGCACCTTTTCTTCACACCTCTCTTCTTCCTCTTCTTTCTATCCCTCCTTCACAATTTTATTCTTTTTTTCCCTTCTTTGAGCCTGCGGGGCCTGCATTTGGGGGCAATATATTATTTTCTTTTATTTTTCCACCATGTCACTGAACTGGTTTTTCTTGAATGTTCAAGGCATAAATTCACCCCAAAAAAGAGTAAAAGTTTTTAAATTTCTTAGAAAACAGCAGATGGATATACAGTGCCTTGCGAAAGTATTCGGCCCCCTTGAACTTTGCAACCTCTTGCCACATTTCAGGCTTCAAACATAAAGATATAAAACTGTAATTTTTTGTGAAGCATCAACAAGTGGGACACAATCATGAAGTGGAATGAAATTTATTGGATATTTCAAATTTGTTAACAAATAAAAAACTGAAAAATTGGGCGTGCAAAATTATTCAGCCCCTTTACTTTCAGTGCAGCAAACTCTCCCCAGAAGTTCAGTGAGGATCTCTGAATGATCCAATGTTGACCTAAATGACTAATGATGATAAATAGAATCCACCTGTGTGTAATCAAGTCTCCGTATAAATGCACCTGCACTGTGATAGTCTCAGAGGTCTGTTTAAAGCGCAGAGAGCTTTATGAAGATCAAGGAACACACCAGGCAGGTCCGAGATACTGTTGTGGAGAAGTTTAAAGCCGGATTTGGATACAAAAAGATTTCCCAAGCTTTAAACATCCCAAGGAGCACTGTGCAAGCGATAATATTGAAATGGAAGGAGTATCAGACCACTGCAAATCTACGAAGACCTGGCCGTCCCTCTAAACTTTCAGCTCATACAAAGAGAAGACTGATCAGAGATGCAGCCAAGAGGCCCATGATCACTCTGGATGAACTGCAGAGATCTACAGCTGAGGTGGGAGACTCTGTCCATAGGACAACAATCAGTCGTATACTGCACAAATCTGGCCTTTATGGAAGAGTGGCAAGAAGAAAGCCATTTCTTAAAGATATCCATAAAAAGTGTCGTTTAAAGTTTGCCACAAGCCACCTGGGAGACACACCAAACATGTGGAAGAAGGTGCTCTGGTCAGATGAAACCAAAATCAAACGTTTTGGCAACAATGCAAAACGTTATGTTTGTCGTAAAAGCAACACAGCTCATCACCCTGAACACACCATCCCCACTATCAAACATGGTGGTGGCAGCATCATGGTTTGGGCCTGCTTTTCTTCAGCAGGGACAGGGAAGATGGTTAAACTTGATGGGAAGATGGATGGAGCCAAATACAGGACCATTCTGGAAGAAAACCTGATGGAGTCTGCAAAAGACCTGAGACTGGGACGGAGATTTGTCTTCCAACAAGACAATGATCCAAAACATAAAGCTACAATGGAATGGTTCACAAATAAACATATCCAGGTGTTACAATGGCCAAGTCAGAGTCCAGACCGGAATCCAATCGAGAATCTGTGGAAAGAACTGAAAACTTCTGTTCACAAACGCTCTCCATCCAACCTCAGTGAGCTCAAGCTGTTTTGCAAGGAGGAATGGGCAAAAATGTAAGTCTCTTGATGTGCAAAACTGATAGAGACATACCCCAAGCGACTTACAGCTGTAAACGCAGCAAAAGGTGGCGCTACAAAGTATTAACTTAAGGGGGCTGAATAATTTTGCATGCCCAATTTTTCAGTTTATTTGTTAAAGTTTGAAATATCCAATAAATTTCATTCCACTTCATGATTGTGTCCCACTTGTTGTTGATTCTTCACAAAAAATTACAGTTTTACATCTTTATGTTTGAAGCCTGAAAAGGTTGAAAAGTTCAAGGGGGCCGAATACTTTTGCAAAGCACTGTAGCTTGCCTTCAGGAAACTCACTTTTCCTCCTCCTCATACCACAGATATTTTGATGCCCAATACCCTCAAGTGTTTTTGGCTAATGGCCCAACTAAACAATGAGGGATACTAAATCGCATTTCGTAAATCAATCCCTTTTCGATGCAATAAACAGATAGCGGACCCATATGGTAGATACCTTTTTACTTCGCTGCGTTATTCAGGATACGGAAGTTACTATATTGAGCTATTATGCTCCTAATTCTAACCCAGGGCCTTTTCTGACTCATGTCTGCACTCTATTGATGTCACACCAAAAAGGCACTCTCCTCCTGGCGGGTGACTCCAATGTGGTATTGAATCCAGCTACGGATAAATATCCCTCAGAGAGAACCGCTACATCATCTGATGCAAGGAAATTGCTTTCCTCTCTGCAATCGTATGATCTGATGGATCTATGGAGAGAGTTACATCCAAAGGGCAAAGATTACACATATTATTCACACCCTCATCATTCTCATTCCAGAATTGATCACGTTTATGCTATGGAAACACCTTCCCTTGGTAAGCTTAGCATCTATTCTTGTCGTTCCCTGGTCAGACCATGATCCTGTATTGGTGGAGTTCTGGGCCATACTGTCTAAACCTAGGCATCCCTCCTGGATCATGAATTACTTGCTCCTATCCCTCAAAGATGTTCAGTCAGACCTCTTAAAAGCTTCCACTGAATATTTTTGCCCTAATTCTGGTTCAGTCTCTTCCCCTGTGACCTTTTGGAAAGGCATTCAAGGCTGTGTTGAGGGGACGCATTATCCAAATAGACTCGAAACGTAAGAAGGAACGCCAAAAGTTACATCACTGGAGTCTCGCTTAGAACATATTTCGGCCACATTCAAGCAATTTCCAACTCCAGCCATTCGTAAACTCTTGGCCCAATGTCATGCAGAGTTTGATCTGTGCCTTACTGACAAGGCAGAATGGACCTTACACTGGTCTCGCCAGATGTGGTGCGCTAAGGCAAATAAACCAAATGCGATGTTGGCCAATAGGTTACATACTTTTACTCCTAACCCCAATCCCATTACCTTACCTACGCGGCATAATGTCCTAACCAGTAATTTTCTTTGGATTCTTGAAGAATTTCGCCACAGGCTTAACAACCTATATTCGGCCCACGACACAGCTAATACACAGGACGTAGAGAATTTTTTACAACACACATCGTTGCCAGCCTTGTCTGCAACTCATAAGGCTCTGATGAACTGTGATATCCAAGAATCTGAGTTCTTACAATGCATTAAGGAATTGAAAGTAGGCAAGAGGCCGGGCCCAAACGGATTTACGGCGCTTTATTATAGGAAACATTCGGAGGTCTTGACCCCCGTCTTACAGCAATGTACAATGCGGTTAAAAATGGCCAACCTCTCTCCTCGGATCGCTTGACCACTAATATAGTTATGCTACTGAAACTGGACCGAGACCACTTCTCCTGGGTCAATTTTCGACCCATATCCCTCATTAACATTGATATGAAAGTTCTAATTAAAATCTTAGCCAGTCGTATATACTCATTCCTCCCCTGCCTGGTCAAGAAGGACCAAGTTGGATTTGTACCCCAACGCCAGGCAGGTGACGCTATCAGGCGAATTATACAGCTACAACACCTTGCACATAAACGATCAATCGCTACTATGCTCTTATCATTAGATGTGAACAAAGCCTTCGACACCTTATCATGGCCCTACCTTATAACTGTACTTCCCCATTATGGTTTCGGTTCATCCTTATTGGCTTGGTTGGTGGCGTTGTATGACTCTCTCCAGGCCAGAATTAAATACTATGGGTTTGAATCCTCACTTTTCCCCATTAGAAGAGGCACTCGGCAGGGATGTCCGGTGTCTCCCCTTTTATTTATTTTAGCCCTGGAACCCCTAGCAGAAGCAGTTTGCTCTCGCCCCGATATCAAAGACCTTGAAGTTGCGGAATTGACTCATAAGATTTCTTTATTTGTGGATGATATCTCCCAGAGTCTCTTTGCCCAATCTTTTAGCCCTTCTAGACTCATTTGCATCCCTTTCCGACCCATATGTAAACCCAACCAAATCTAAAGCAATGTCTGTTAATTTACCTTCCTCTGAACTGGAATCCCTGAAATCTGCCTTTCCATTTCAATGGCATCCTTCCCTGCCCTATCTAGGGATCCGACTCTCTCCCACATATGATGGATTATATCAAGCACTTTTTACTCCTAAAAATGGAGGACAAAACACCAGTGCGTGTTATACGCGATATATTAAAAAAAAAAGTCCAGGCAGCGCTGAGAGGCAGAGGTGGGCGGGCCGGGCCGAGCAGAAGGAAGTTTCCCCTACTATGATATACAGCATGGTGGCCCAATGCCGGGACGCGGGACGTGTGACGTCTGATAGGCGCCGAGTCTTCAGATTACAGCGCCCGCTCGTCTTCGCTTCTCCACGCTCCGGGCCCACCCCCCTCTGCCTCTCAGCGCTTCCATGGCCTTTTTTTTTAAATATATCGCCGCTCTGTGCAATGGTGCTGGCGAGGCATCTGTTGCTGTTGCTTTGCCCTGCATTGGTGGACACTGCGCTGGCGAGACTGCTTTGATGGACACTGCGCTGGCGAAACTGCATTGATGGACATGGCGCTGACGAGGCTGCATTGGTGGACACTGCACTGGCGAGGCTGCATTGGTGGACACTGCACTGGTGAGGCTGCATTGGTGGACACTCCGCTGGTGAGGCTGCATTGGTGGACACTCCGCTGGTGAGGCTGCATTGGTGGACACTGCGCTGGCGAAGCTGCATTGGTGGACACTGCGCTGGTGAGACTGCATTGATGAACATGGTGCTGGCGAGGCTGCATTGGTGGACACTAGGGATTATCGAACTTTTGAAAAGTTTGGTTCAACCAGAACACCCGAATTTCCCGAAAGTTCGGTTCGGAATCCCGAAATCAATGGGACCCGAACTTCGGAAATCAAAAAACACCATTTTGAAGCCCTAAAACCTAATAAATGCCCCTAAAAAGTGCCTAGGGTTCTGGGTCATGCCCCAGGGACTATGAATCAGGCAAAAAAAAGTTCTTAAAATTTTTTGTTTTTGATAGAGAGCCAATTATTGAAAAAATTATTGATAAAAAGAAAATGAGATTTCTTTGGATTTAGCGTCTGTGTGGTCTAAAAAGTGTTCTTGTGAAGTTTCAGCTCTGTAGCATGTCCAGAATTATAGCATGCCAAACCTTCAAAAATTACTTTTTTGCTTAACCGCGCCTTTCTTTTTCTCCTAATAAAGCAGATGTGCGTGATGCCTTTTGCAGTGGACTTAATGCTTACAACAAGAACAGGCGTTAACTTGTCACTGAGGCTTCAAGTCCGCTGCAAAAGGGTTTGCTACTCTGCATAACACACATCTGCTTTATTTAGCGACAACTTTGGGTCGCATAGCAGTGTGCATCTTGCAGGTGATTTTCACATCGCACAGTTGATAAAGCCTCAGTGACAACTATACATAAATTAAAATTCATCACAAAAAAAAACAGATTATTTTTCTTAGAATTTCAGTAGCGCAGGGATGGTGTTACCCTCCTTTCATAAAGTGCATAAATTGCATAAATAATCCAAAACATCCAACTAAGCAAGAACAGAGTCCTTCAAAAGTCTTTGTTTATGTAGTGCCTGAGCTGGTGGTGGTGACATTGTACGGTGGTTCCTATAACTGACACCAATGACCCTGCATTAAAGGCACTGTGTATTGCTCTGGCACTACATAAACAAAGACTTTTGAAGGACTCTGTTCTTGCTTAGTTGGATGTTTTGGATTATTTACACAATTTATGCACTTTATTTATTTGCACTTTATGAAAGGAGGGTAACGCCATCCCTACGCTACTGAAATTCTAAGAAAAATAATCTGTTTTTTTTTTGTGATGAATTTTAATTTATGTATAGTTGTCACTGAGGCTTTATCAACTGTGCGATGTGAAAATCACCTGCAAGACACACACTGCTATGCGACCCAAAGTTGTCGCTAAATAAAGCAGGTGTGTGTGACGCAGAGTTGCAAAGCCTTTTGCAGTGGACAAAAGCTTACAACAAGAACAGCCGTTAACTTGTCACTGAGGCTTTGGCAACTCTGAAATTCAACTGCAAAACGCACACTGCTATGCAACCCAAAGTTGACGCTAAATACAGCAGATGTGTGTATCGCTGAAATGTATTTTGCGCAATAGCAGACTAGCAAGCACGTATACCTGCTGTAGATATATCAGCAGTGGAACGTGCTCACTAGATGGAACCCTGACACTTAAAAGTATCCCTACAAAAACTAGATTATTGAATCTAACTATAGTGGTATATAGTACCCTAACTACACTGCATATCCCTTTCCTCACACTAAAAGAACAGCTCCATACAGCAGAAGATAATTTCTAACCGACACTGTCCCTTTAATTTTATTTTTTTTTCTAACTCAAACAGCACAATCGCTGTATTTCTAACTACACTGACAATATTTCTGTAAGCTGACTGCTCTTCTGCTGATATGGAGCTTTACAAGCAATCGGCTATGCAGCAACGTTGTTTAACACAGCAGGAGAAACACAAATGCTTCCACTCTCTTCCAAAGCCTCTGTATTACAGTGCTAGAGGTTAGGCGGAGCTATGTTATATACGGGGGGGCGTATTCACTCCTGATTGGCCTCTGGTCTCTGTAGTCACTCCAATCACGTTCCTAGCAGACTCCTGCCCCCTCATTGGCTTTTACTGAAGTTTCTGGGCCAATCACAGGCTTTTAAAGCCCACTTCCTGTCCCATTGCATTTAGGGCGGTTCTGGTGAGCGAATTCCGAACTTTTACCGCAAAAAGTTCGGAATTTGGCCGAATTTCGAACACCCAATGTTCAGGTCAAACCGATGGTCGGCCTGAACCATTTGATCATCCCTAGTGGACACTGCGCTGGCGAGGCTGCATTGGTGGACACTGCACTGGCGAGGCTGCATTTATGAGCACTGCGCTGATGAGTCTGCATTCACGGGCACCGGTAAGACTGCATTTGATTTTTAAAAAAAAGTGTTCAATGCTGTTTATTTAACTTATAAAATTTCCCTCCTAAATTTGAGGTGTGTGTTATATGCCCGTGCATGTTTTATGCCGATAAATACGGTAACTTCTCGTACGTCCTCTGACAGTCGCAGCCCGTTCAGATGTTCTTCACTATTGGGGTAATGTGCCCTCTCTGCAGGAGCAGGCTAGGCAGTGAAAACTTGAAAAAAAAGAGTTAACCAAAGACACACCTCTAGGGGGCTGTAACTCTCGACATTACCCTCAGCTATTCAGTGCTGCTCTTCAGTTTCTTGCTGCCTAGCGTTAGGAGTGCGATTAGGTTTCCCAGCTTTGACTCCTGTCTGTTTTTTATTTTTCTTTGAAAATGTTTTGATTCTATTTTCCTCACTCACTCGATCACTATCAGTCAGGTGGATGCTCCTGGAGAACTACAAGTGACAGCCGGGGTGGGCCTCGCACTGGATAATCTAGATCCTTATGGTGTCCCAGCCTGACCAACGAGTGCAGGTTGTGGTCCGCCCAGGCCTCGCCACGACGGTGCTCCTGTGGATGGGGACGAGCCTGCGGGGAGCTTTCTTCACCGGGACGTCTCAACTCTGGAACGCCCTCTGTTGCAGCGTCCCCCCTTGTCTGACGGCATCCCCACTCAGGGTGGGAGGTGGTCCGTATCGGAGCGAAGCCCGCAGTCCATGGTATGGTGAGTGATGCTACCCACTGTGTCCCTGGGACAGTCACCTAATTAAATTATGGTGGGATATTGCATTCTTCGAAAAATATATCTCTGCTGACTTAGTACCCTGACGTTTAAGATGGGAAGTCCCTCCAAATGACGGTTTAAATGATGAGGAGTCATTGGCCGAATGGAGGGATTTCTTTAACCAGAAGGGCTTGGAGCTCCTTTCTTTTCTTATCAGGAGAAAGAAGAGGAGGATGCTCTCCATAGAGGAGCAAATCAAAGCCATTCAGGTTAAATTAGAACCATCAAAAGAGGATGCTGAATTTATCAGGCTGTCAGGGGAACTGGAAGTCAAAATTGTCAAATGGGACAAGGAGGCATCAGATAAAAAAAAAAAAGAGGGAAGTTCATTAGGGATTCAGGTGATTTTGCAAGGGGTGAGGTGTTTAAGTGGCAATCTAGCCCCCAGGTGGTCACCAACTCATCAGACCAAGTAATTACAGTCCCTGTACCCGCCCCTATTAATCAAGCCCCCAGGAGACCTAGTGCACCTCCAGTGGAAAGGGTGGTAAGTCGTCCTCAAGCACCACAGGGGATGAGAGGAGGGAGACCAAGTGGTGGTAGAAATAGAGGTAGGGGTGGAAGGCCTCACCCACCCCCTCCTTCTACCCATTCTAACTCTGGAGGAGGGAGATTTTATCAGGAATATCCCCCCTCCTATGATGAATACTATCATCAAGGAACACCGAATAGGAATTCCCATGATTATGCTCCGCCTGATTATGGGTTTAATCATAATCAGAATTATAGGAATGTACCACCCCATTTGAGGAAACCGGTTCCCGTTCATAACAGATTTAGCCCACTGGAGGATATAGATGAAACAGATGATTCCCATTTTTTAGGGACTCCCGACCCACGGAGGGAGGGGCCGTTCCAATATACTCCCAGAGGAAAAAGAGAACTAGAGGGAGGAGATCATGAAGACGCCTCCAGCAGAAAAAGATCCCGTTAGGTGCTGGGATTTTTAATATTAGTGGCTTAAACTTGTCTAGGGAAGAGCTTAAAGTCCTTGATAAAGGACTGAAGTTCGCTCCTGTAAAAAACCTAGACAAATTCCACACTTTTATTAATGTTCAGAAGTTTGTTAGGACTCCTAACATTAAGAAATATGTTCTGAGCAAACCAGGTGAAAGATGTTCATTACAACAAAGAGGGAATCATTCTAATCTCTCCAACAAATCTATTTTTAACCCTCCTGTGAAAGATAACAAACATCTGGTAGTCTTTAAAAATATGGTTACTAGAGACCTTTAAGATTTGAAAATAAAAAGGTGCATGATCCAGTGTATATTAAACAGGGTATTAAGTCCCTTGAGCAGAAGCGGGATTTTGTTATCCGCCCTGCCGACAAGGGGGGCGGTTTGGTTGTCATGTCTAAGTCCTACTATAAGGAGGAAATGGGACGGCTGGTGGGATACCAGGACACCTACCTGCCCCTGACTAAAGATCCGGTTTTTGATTTTCAGAAGGAATTACACACATTAATTAAAAGAGGGAAGAATCTTGATATTCTTAACAAAAAGGAATCACTATTCCTAGATCCAGTGTCTTGTCGTACCCCTATCATTTACTTTCTCCCTAAGTTACATAAGGATGCCTTTCGACCTCCTGGGAGACCCATTGTAAATGGTATCGGGTCGGTGTCTGCACGTTTGGGTCAATATATTGATCATTTTTTTAAACCCTTAGTATGCGACACCAAAGCATATTTGCGAGACACTAGGCATATCATTCAGATCCTTGAAAAGACGACTATACAGTCTAAAATCATCTTAGTGACCGCAGATGTAGGGTCTCTCTACACTATCATAGGCCATGAGGACGCTATGGCCTCAGTCCGTTGGGCACTGGAGGCTTCCCCATTGAGTAATGAGCATTGCTCTTATCTGTTGGAGTGTCTTGATTTCTGTCTTCACAAAAACTATTTTTGGTACGACCATCGCTTCTTTCTTCAACGGAAGGGAGTTGCGATGGGAGCCCGCTTTGCTCCCAGTGTGGCCAATTTATTCATGGCCCACTGGGAGGAAGCTGTGGTGTTCCATCAACGCCCGGAGGAGCTCGTCTGTTACCATAGGTATATAGATGATGTGTTCTTTATCTGGCAAGGCAACATTGATGGTCTTAACACATTTATGGATCGTTTGAATTCCAACAATATGAACATTGTTCTCTCTTGGAACATCGATTTGAGATGTTTGTTTGGATTTAGAGATTTTCAGAGAGGAGAATGCTATCAAGACACGCAGCTACTTCAAACCAACCAATAGGAATGGTTACATTCAATTGAGTAGTTGTCACCACAAATTATGGCTTTGCAATATCCCCAGGGGGCAGTTAGTCCGGCTGAGGAGAAACTGTTCCTCTGAAGCGGATTATTTATCACAATCTGCACAGTTATCTACCAAGTTTGTGCAGAAGGGCTATGACAAAGCTGATCTTGGTAAAGAAATCACTTGAGTGACTGATATGGATAGAAGTGCTCTTGTATCTGGTCTATCTAAGAAAAAAGAAAATGTTCAGGATTTCAGGATGATTCTCGATTATAGCGTCCAATATAAACAATTTGAAAAGATAGTGGCCAAACATTGGGACATTCTGTTGAAGGATAGGGATTTGGGCCCAGTATTCCCTACTCGTCCCCACTTCATTTACAGGAAGGCCAGAACATTGAGAGATGTACTGGCTCCTGGAGTGGTGGATCCTCCAGTTGTAAAAGAAAATAAACTGTTCACCTTTTTGTCAGGCTTTTATGCTTGTGGTCGGTGCCGAGCTTGTACGCATTCTAAATGCAGTGTGAAAAAGCGGAAGGAATTTTCGGCATCCGCCACAAATACGGCCTATCCGATACTGGAATTGATCACATGCCAGACCCAGGGGGTTGTCGATATGCTGGAGTGCGATTGTGGCCTCCAGTATGTTGGCAGAACTTCCAGGGCATTGCATGTCCGTATTCCATGTTAATAATATTAAAAAAGGCCTCAAAACCCATAGTGTGTCTAAACACTTTAGGATGGTACCTAATCGTGATCCTAGGGGTTTACGTTTTTGGGGCATAGAGAGGGTGAACAGGCATTGGAGAGGAGGGCACTACATCAGATTCCTGAGCCAGAGGGAATCTTATTGGATACATGAAACTAGAGTTTCCCATCCATCTGGCCTGAATGTTGAATTCGATCTCAATTGTTTTATCTCTGATAGATGATGTACCCCTTCGTTTTTAAATTAAATCATTTTTAAACTAATATTTATGTATTGTTTTTAGTCCTGGATTTTTATGCATTTATATGGATGTGTTTTATGTAAATATATTTATATGAATATATTTTATGTAATTACTTGTTATGTGATTACTTTTATATATTGAGGGTGTATATACATATATATTTTTTATGTGTTTTATAATTACAGCAGCGGTTGATGTCAGGGTTTAAATATCTTAATTATTGGACTATAAAACATTTTACCTATATTTATTAATCCACATGAGGCCCTGTGGGTCCTTTTGGCATTATTGATGGAGGATGTAATATTTACAAACGACCACTAGATGTCCCCATCAGTGTGTTTTTGTTCTTGCGTCCTAAGATCATGTGAGCAGCGTCCTGTTACTTAACGACCATGGTGACTGACTCCACCCCCGCTGACGAAGTCCCGTTGGACGTAACGGCGCGTACGGGAGGTGGAGTCGCATCCGTCTGACGTCACCCGCTGTTGCTGTCTTGAGCGTGTGTGGCTGGCTGCTGTTATGCAGAGCCCACAACACTGATGTTTTATATCGATGTGCCTGCTGTTTATTCTCCTAATTGTACGTGCAATTCTACTTATTAAAGTCTAAAATACTTACAGTCTACACTTAGAGGTCCGCTTCTCTTTTTTACATATACTCCACGGAGCCTCTGTGAATATCATCACCTGGGGCATTTGGCATATGGGTTCTGCCTGGTCCTTAGTTATCAAGAGGTACATGCCTGCATATTTGATGCCTGCTGATTGATGTGGATACATACAGCGAATTTTGGCCTCTGGTAAAACAGTGGTCCAAATATGAGGTGAGAGCATATTTGTGCTTTTTGGTGGAGGGAGATCACTGTGTGGAGTCGCTGTCTCCTACATCCTTTTCCAACACCGAGTGGACCTAAGGACTTATCTTACTCATCTTTTGGGACTCTTTCCTTTATGCATCAATATTATTAGGATTTTTGCTGCATCATTCTGTCTTGCAGTTCGCCTTATCTGGTTGTTCATAGGGATGCAGTGGTCCTATGACCAACTCAGTCTTTTCTCCCTAAGGTGGTGTCGGATTCCCACCTCAACAAGGATATTGTGTTGCTGAAGAAAGGAAAAACGCTGCTCCAGGTGTATAGTGTGTGGTGATTGCCAGGAGATAGGATATCCAATAGAGTGCTGGCCCCGGCCCGCCTCCGTGGGAACACTTGTAGGAAAAGAAATAGCCGCACATCCAGGGATTCCAATAGGTTTCAAATACCTTTATTTCCAAAAAGTTGCAAGTGATGACACCAAAGACACCAGCATGAAGTCTCGTAGACGCGTTTCACACATACATCTTGTGCTTAATCATTACGCTCATCATTACGCTCATCATTACGTAATGATTAAGCACAAGATGTATGTGTGAAACGCGTCTACGAGACTTCATGCTGGTGTCTTTGGTGTCATCACTTGCAACTTTTTGGAAATAAAGGTATTTGAAACCTATTGGAATGCCTGGATGTGCGGCTATTTCTTTTCCTACAAGGATATTGTGTTGCCTTCGCTTTGTGCGAAGCCCAAGCATCCAAAGGTGTTTGTCTTGCTTTCATTGGATGTGGTCCGGGTGATCAGGGTTTACCTGTCAGCCACGGAGTCTTTTAGGATGTCTGATTCTCTGGTTGTCCTTCCTGAGGGACCTCGGAAGGGTTCGCTTGCATCCGCTGCAAACCATTTCCACATGGATCAGACAGACTATTGTTCAGGCCTATTCACTGAAGGGTCAGATGCCTCCTTTCCCTGTGAGGACACATTCTACTAGAGCTGTGAGTTCCTCTTGGGCTTTTCACCATCAGGCTTCTGTGGCTCAGGCGTGCAAGCGGCGACCTGGTCGTCTGTGCACACTTTCACAAAAATTCTAGACTTGACATGATGGCATCCTCGGATGCTTCCTTTGGCCGCAAGTTTTGAGCGCGGTGGTTTTGTTGAAGAGATGTTTTTTCTCTTCGTGGGGTAATTTTTGTTCTGGGTTAAAGCGGAGTTACGGCCTCGGGGGTCAATTTTAGCTAAAAAATACCCCAGGGACAGTCAGGGCTAGTACATTCCATAATGGATAGCCTCTGAACTGTCCCGGGTCGCACTTACCTGTAAGAAGAAATACTTACCTTATAAAGTTCAGTGCTGCCATCTCAGGTGTGGGAAGCTGAAGCCGCAGCGCCCCTCTTCGTGTTCTCTTCCGTGACGTCGGAGTCCCACAATGCACTGCGCACCGGCCCCGCTCGTCACTTCCGGTGCAGGCTTGGCATCCCTGCACAGCTTCTGGGGATGCCCAGAAGCTGTTTAGCAGGGAATGCCGCACCTGCACCGGAAGTGACGAGCGGGGCCGGTGCAGGCGCATTGACTCCTGGGAGCAATGACGTTCAGCTCCCAGGAGTCATCGCAAACCGGAAGAGACGGCGCATTGACTCCTGGGAGCAATGACGTTCAGCTCCCAGGAGTCATCGCAAACCGGAAGAGACGGCGTGGGCCGCGGCCGCAGAGGGAGGAAGCGGAAGGAAGGTGAGTATATATTTCTTCTATAATAAGGTAAGTGACCCAAAAATAAATCGGCAGTATCCATTTCTTTTACAGGTTGCACTCAGCAAGCGGATGGCCCAAAATAGTTTTTTTTTTCGATTTTGAGGCCGGAACTCCCCTTTAACTCCTGTTGAGCTTCTGTTGCCCTGTTGGCTCAGTTTTCTCTGGCCTTGTTGACACATTGCCATTCTTTGGTTGCGTCTTTTCCCACCCCTCACATCTGCACTGCTTTGGGACATCCCAATAGTAAAGAACATCTGAACGGGCTGCAACTGTCAGAGGACGTAAGAGAAAATAGAATTTTTGTTAGAACTTACCGTAAAATCCTTTTCTCTGAGTCCTCTGAGAGTCGCAGCCCCTGCCCCTCTATTTTAGAGTTCATTGTCTTCCTATACTGCTTGCTACGAAACTGAAGAGCAGCACTGAATATATGAGGGTAATGTTGAGAGGTGTGTCTTTGTTTAACTCTTTTTTGACAAGTTTTCACTACCTAGCCTGCTCCTGCAGAGAGGGCGCATTACCCCAATAGTTAAGAACATCTGAACGGGCTGCGACTGTCAGAGAACTCAGAGAAAATAATTTTATGGTAAGTTCTTACAAAAATTCTATTTTTCCATCTCTGTTTAAAAAGTTGACTGAAATGCTCTCTTCTTGGTCTCATCTTCATTATCATGGTTTGGCAGGATTACAGCAGTTCGCATGACATATCTTCCAAAACAACTAAATTTTTTTTCGAGTATTGCCAGTTTACATTTTTTTTGCATATTCTGTGTATTCATCAACGTAAAGTATTGAAATTTATTTGGGGTTCCTCCCGACCTCGCATCAACAAAGAGGTTTTTTTTGCTCGCAGAATTAATGGGGGGCTTCTCGGTCCCTAACTTGCATGTTTATTACACAGCAGCAAACATCGCTCCATTATCTTACCTGCATGATAGTTTTCAAATGCCACTATGGACCACGATTTATCTAGTTGACTCCCACCCTATCCCTATCTCTTCTGTACTCTGGCTTCCCCCTAAGCACCGTCCGGCAAAATTAGGGCCCTGCCTGACTCCTTCCCTTCGATTGTGGGATTCTGTTAAATTTTCTGCTAACCTCATTTCCCCTTATTTGCCATTACTACGCCTTACTCACTGTCCAATGTTTCCTCCTAGCTGTGAAAACCCTCAACAGTTTTCTTGGTGGATTGATAACGGTTTCGTTGACATTCATTGCTTATTTGCTCCTACTAAAATGCTCACCTTTGATACTCTTAAATCTTCTCATAATATCCCTGTGCAAGAACACTATACAGTGCCTTGCAAAAGTATTCACCCTTTTGACATTTTACCTATTTTGTTACATTACAGCCTTAAGATCAATGTTTTGTTAATATTAATTTTATGTGATGGATCAGAACACAATAGTCTAAGTTGATGAAGTGAAATGAGAAAAATATATACATGAAACTATTGTTTAGAAATGGAAAACAGAAAATTGGCATGTGCGTATGTTTTCACCCCCTTTGTTATGAAGCCCGTAAAAAGTTCTGGTGCAACCAATTACCTTCAGAAGTCACATAATTAGTGAAATGATGTCCACCTGTGTGCAATCTAAGTGTCACATGATCTGTCATTACATATACACACCTTTTTTGAAAGGCCCCTGAGGCTGCAACCTAAGCAAGAGGCACCGCGACAATAAGCCATACGCTCCATAGAGTTGTGGCCAGAACAAAACCATTACTTTCAGCAAAAAACAAAATGGTACGTTTTGAGTTTGCGAAAAGGCATGTGGGAGACTCCCAAAATGTAAGGTGCTCTGGTCTGATGAGACTAAAATTTAACTTTCTCTTACGTACGTCCTCTGACAGTCGCCGCCCCTCATATAGTCTTCACCAATGGGTATTGACCTTTTATCCACAGGAGCAAGCTAGGCTTAAGACTTGTTAAAAACACAAACAATTTGCATAGACACACCTGTAGGGGGCTGTCCCACTGGTCCAATACCCCCCTGCTATCAGCATTCCCAACTCAGTTTGTCTTTTGCCTAGTTAGGAGTAAGATAGGCTTCCCTGTGCTGGGGCTACAGTCTCAGCCTTTTCTTCTGTTTTCTTACATTTTATTGTGCTAGTTAGTCAGCACTTCGGAAGACTACAGCGTTTGCGGAGCTGGGAATCGGACTGGTCGTACTAGAGCCTTACAGAATCCCAGCCCGCCATCTAGCGTTTAGCAGGCTACGTGTATGCCCTGGCCTCGCAAACTACCTGTCCCTGTCCTCAGGGACAAAAGCCCGCGAAGTGGCCACTTCACTAGGATGTCTCAACTGCATCCTCCTGCGTGTTGCTAGAATCCTGTTTTGGCTGACGGCACCCCCACCGCCAGGGGTGGGAGGCTTCCCGTCGCAGAGAGGCACCCACGCCTTCATTGGATCGGTAAGTACCATGCTACCACCTCTGTCTGTGACATTGTATGTCTGCTGGAGTCTGTGTTATCCCCCTCATGTCTGTGTGTCTGGGCCCCGCGTTTCCTCCCGGTCCCTGCGGGGGCGCTATTGCAGCTGTACTGCGCTTGTGCGGGGTTGTGGGGGTCCCTTAACCCTTCGGCACTGTTTTGTGTGAGTTTGGGGGTGCAGGCATGCGTGTGGGGGCCGATGCGGTGAAAAATCACGGGCCGCCATTTTGGGTGTGGGCAGGCTGTTCTGGCTTCAGTAAGGGCATTCAGCAGCCATTTTCCATGTAGTGTATCGCGCCCTTTCGGGCACCATCTTTAGTGTGGCAAGGTTTTTGTACATGTGTTTGGCGGCCATTTTCCCGGAGCCTCCCCATTACTTTCTATTGGCAACCATTTTTCCTTGGCCCGAGTCCTATTTAGCCTCTAGCGGTGTGACATCACTTCCTTTCTTCATGCAGCCAGATCGTTCAGCAAGCGTGGTAACTGTATAGCTACACTTCTGGGGGACTTTTTATGCTGCTTTAAGGGGATATTCCTTTGCTATCGGTTATATTCCTCCCCGGTGTCTCAGGCTAGTCCTCATGGGATTTGCCGCTATCGCGGGTTTAAAGGGCCAGCGCTATAAGTTTTTATGGAGTCCCGGGACAGCAAATTCCCCCCCAGCTCTGGTGGAAGATTCAGGTACGCCTGAATCGTCTGCGATTACTGCTGCACTTGCGACTTTAGCGTCCAAAGTGGATCATCTGATGTCTGAACCGGCTTCTATAAAAAGGCCTAGGCTTTCTCACTCTTCTGAATCTGAGTCTGATATGGTTGCCGTGGACAGTGTACCCCTGAAGAGTCTCAGTCCTCTCAGTCGGAAAGGGAGGTGGAGGATGAGGAGGGGTATGATTCCCCCCCGGGACGGCCAGATAACGCGCAGCTATGTCTGCGCTTATTAGTTCTGTTTAGGATAAACTACATTTAGAGGATGAGCCCACCCTTCTTCTTCTTTTGGGACCCGTAGAACCCAGAAAGCGGCACAGGTGTTTCCTTGTCCCGCTGAGTTTCACGAAACGGTGATCGAACAATGGCACAATTTGAACTGTTATCCCTTTGCGTCTCCTACAGATTTGCGCTGGACCATGGCCCCTAAGGTGGATCACACAATGTCCAGGTTGAACAAGGCCACTCTTATGCCCGCGGATGATTCTCCGGTGTTTAGGGACCCTACGGTTAGGCGGGTGGAATCTCTTACTCGCCACTCCTATATGGTGGCGGGTTCTTTGATGAAACCTATTTTCGCCTCTGTCATGATCTCCCAGGCTGTGGTAGAATGGACCAAGGTGCTCAGACGCACCCTTGTGGCTGATTCCGCCCCTCCTGCTACTTTGGAGATGGAGGACCAGATTATTCAGGCTGTTCTATACCTGTGTGACGCGGCCTTGGATGAGGCCCCTTTAGTCTCGCGACTTGAACGTTATATTACTCGCGCCTAGGTGATGTTATTATTAAAATGTAATAGGAAGCAGCTAGTAATCAAAAGCACTAACTAGTATAGTTTGTGGTTTCAAAATTGGGAAAATAATATATTACTGCGCTAACCTGATGTTGATAAAATGTATATAAAGTGCACGTGCAAACGTGTAACAATACTAATAACTTATGCTGATAAATAGAATATTTTACAAAATAAATAAGTAAAGTGCACGTGCAAACGTGTAACAATACTAATACTTATGCTGATAAATAAAATAAGTTATTTAAATAAACAAATAAATAAATAAGCCGTGTATATATTAAATCATTAAAGTGCACGTGCAAACTTGTAGACCATATACCGTTATAATTGATGGTAGATCAATGCATAAAAACAGTTCAAATATAGTCCGTGAAGGTGAACACAACTTAGTAATGTGCAAAAAACGTGCTCAGAAAAGTCTCTGGTGCAAAATTGGGGTCGTGCGTGACGGTGATCCTTTGGGTTTTAGCACTCTGTGCCCAGGGGTAAGGTAGCACACTTACCAGAGGATGTGGATTCCAATGGCGTACGCCAAATGGAATCTAAAGCGCTTGAGCTGCTGCTCCCGTGTATGGATGGGTGGGTGGACGATCTCCTTATGGATAAGACTGGACACTCGGCATGGAAGAAAAAAGGTAAAGGCTCCTCATAGTGTAAAAAGGTTTTCCTTTTATTGAACTCCAAAAAATGCACAACAAACTTCACATACAACGTCCATAAAAATTATCCATAAAACCCCCGATCGGTACTGCAGCAAACTTTAAAAACTCTCCAAGGTGATAAAATCACTCCAAATAAAACGTGGGTAACACATCAAAAGCAAAAAACAAACTTGGCCCAATATGAGAAAAAGGGCAATAAAAAGCCGCTATTGAGCTCCTATGTTGCCTCGCGGCTGGATAGGACGCTGGCTCTCTCCGCTTGTCTCGCCCGAACTTCCGGGCAACTTCCATGCCGAGTGTCCAGTCTTATCCATAAGGAGATCGTCCACCCACCCATCCATACACGGGAGCAGCAGCTCAAGCGCTTTAGATTCCATTTGGCGTACGCCATTGGAATCCACATCCTCTAGTCTCGCGACTGTTCGCTGTCGATGTGATAATCCGTCCTATGGTATGGCTAAAGAGCTGGTCGGCTGACCAGACTTCCAGGAAGACGGTGTCTTACATCCCTTAGGCGGAGAATCGCCTTTTTGGGGACTCCCTGGACTAATTGGTTGGGGTCACTGGGGGCAAGAGCACTCTGCTTCCCCAAGCTCCCAAGGGTAAGTTTTTTCGCGATAAGCGGGGCCCTTCCTTTAAACCAAATCAGGGGTCCTTTCGTGCCTTCAAGGCACAGGACAAGGGCAAATCTTTTGAAGGCCATGGTGGCCAGAAGAAGCCTTGGGCGACCTGAAGGGACGCCCTCACCCATTCCAGGGGTGGGGGGACGTCTGCGCGGTTTTCTCGAACCTTGGCTGCTCTGGATTCCGGACAGGTGGGTTAAGGAAATCATTCAATCAGGTTACAAGATCGAATTCCTTCTGCGTCCAGCGGACAGGTTCTTTCCCTCAAATCTTCGTTTGACCCCAGATCGTTTGCAAGATCTTCAATGGGCGGTTCAGGATCTCCTCGCCCAGGGGGTGGTCGTCCCGGTGCCGCATCGGGACAGATTTGGGGGGTTTTACTCGAATCTGTTCACAGTGCCCAGAAAGGAGGGCAAGGTACGTCCGATTCTGGACTTGAAGGCTCTGAACCGCTTCGTGCAGGTTTAGAAGTTCCGTATGGAATCCCTCCGTTCAGTGGTAGCCTCTCTGAGCCCGGGAGATTTCCTGGCTTCAATCGACCTCAAGGATGCGTATTTGCACATCCCCATATTCGAGGGTCATCAGAGGTACCTCCGATTCGCAATCGAGGAGGAACACTATCAGTTTGTGGCGTTACCTTTCGGTCTCGCTTCGGCTCCAAGGGTATTTACCAAAGTGTTAGATCCTGTTCTGGCCCTGTTATGGGCGCAGGGAATTGCGGTCTTGGGATACTTGGACGATCTCCTGTTAAGATCGAGTGCCTGCCCGAGTCTGTTGCGCGTTCTGTCAACCACGGTTCAGACGCTCCAGGAGTCGGGTGGACCATCAACGTTCAGAAATCGACTTTGTCCCCTTCTGTTCGACTCCCTTACTTGGGGATGGTCCTGGATTCCGCCCATGCAAAAGTCTTTCTGCCCGAGGACAAGCTCCGGACTCAACAGGATGAGATCTGATCCCTCAGGGACAACGAACCCTCATCGCTCAGGACCTGCATGCGGTCCCTGGGGTTGATGGTGTCGGCTTTCGAGGCCATACCATTTGCACAGTTCCACACACTATCTCTTCAAGCGGAGATCCTGGCCAGATGGGACAGGCATCCTCAGTCATTGGAAAGGAGGATATGTTTGAGTCACCGAGTCAGAGAGGATCTTCGGTGGTGGCTCCAGTCTCCGGCTCTGACGGAGGGGAAATCCTTCCATCCATTGTTGCGGACGGTGATCACGGACGCCAGCCTGTCGGGCTGGGGTGGCGTTCTGGGCACTCTGTCTGCCCAGGGCACTTGGTCGGAGGAGGAATCCTCCCTGCCAATAAACATCTTGGAACTGCGAGCGATCAGACTGTGCTTGCTCCGTTGGTCGGATCATCTTCGGGGCCGCCCTGTGCGGGTGCAGATGGACAACACCACTGCGGTGGCTTACAGCAATCACCAAGGGGGCATCAGGAGTGCCCGGGCGGCTCAGGAAGTGACCAAAATTCTGTCTTAGGCCGAGGCGCAGGTCCCGGCCATTTCGGCAGTTCACATTCCAGGTGTGGAGAATTGGCAGGCCGATTATCTGAGCCGCCAGACCCTGGACCAGGGGGAATGGTCCCTACACCCGGGGGTGTTTCAGATGCTGTGTGCGCGATGGGGATCCCCGGATGTGGATCTGTTCCCATTTCGGCTAAACAACAAGGTGGGAAGGTTTGTGGCAAGAACGCGCGATCCTCTGGCAGACGCCTCGGATGTTGGTGCCTTGGAATCGGTATCGCCTGATTTATGCCTTCCCCCGATCCAGTTTCCTTCGCAGGTTGGTCTCGGAACCAAAGTTGGTGATTCTGGTGGCCCCGGACTAGCGGCGCCGGTCTTGGTACGTGAACATCATACAACTGATCGTCGAGCCTCCCTGGCGGCTCCCGTTACGAGAAGATCTACTGTCTCAGGGGCCGATCTTCCATCTTGCTTTACAGTCGCTGGCTTTAACGGCGTGGCTGTTGAAAGCCAGGTCCTGAGACATCGGGGTCTCTCGTCGGCGGTCATTCCTACCCTGCTCAAGGCTAGGAAGGCCTCGTCCAGTAAAATCTATTACCGTACCTGGAAGGCTTATTTTGCCTGGTGTGAATCCAGGGGCGTCCATCCTCACTCTTTTTCGGTGGCGAGGGTGTTAGCCTTCCTGCAATCTGGTGTTGATCAGCGTCTTGCGCTGACCATGATTAAGGGTCAGTTGTCTGCAATGGCAATCCTTTTCCAGCGCCCCTTGGCGTCAAACTCTTTGATACGCACCTTTATTCAAGGGATGCATCATTTGGCTCCTCCTCGGAGAGCGCCTTTACTTCCTTGGGACTTGAATTTGGTCCTGTCCGTTTTGCAACGTCCTCCCTTTGAGAACATCAGGGAGATTCCTCTGCCTGTGCTGTCACAGAAGGTTGCCTTTCTGGTGGCGATTACATCTGCCCGCAGAGTGTCGGAGTTGGCGGCCCTGTCTTGCAGCACCAATCTTTTCTTCCTAAGGTGGTATCCGATTTTCATCTTAACGAGGATATTGTCTTGCCTTCGCTGTGTGCGAATCCTAAGCATCCTAAGGAGTTTGCTTTGCATTCTCAGGGTGTACCTGTCGTCTACTGAATCCTTCCGTAGGTCGGATTCTCTTTTTGTCCTTCCCGAGGACCCTCGGAAGGGTATAGCTGCGTCAACCATTTCCATATGGATTAGACAGACAATTGTGCAGGCCTACTCGATTAGGGAACGGGTACCGCCCTTCCCTGTCAAGATGCACTCTACCAGAGCGGTGAGTGCGTCCTGGGCCTTCCGGCATCAAGCTTCGGTGGTCCGGGTGTGCAAGGCAGCGACTTGGTCGTCTGTGCACACCTTTTCCAAATTTTACAAACTTGATGTTTTGGCATCGGCAGATGCCTCCTTTGACCGCAAAGTCCTGTGCGTGGCCGTGCTTTGCGGGGGACATGGCGTTTACCTGTCCCTGTCTGTTGGGGTTGTTTCCCCCTTTGTTGATTTGCTTTCCTGGGTTTGTTGCTCCTGTTGAGCTTTCTTGTTACCCAGAGTTTACCTTTCTGGTTTAGATAAGGTTCCTTTCTCTGACCTGGGTGCTGCGTTGCCTTTGTGACGGTTGCTCTTCCCACCCCTGAAGTCTACACTGCTTTGGGACATCCCATTGGTGAAGACTATATGAGGGGCGGCGACTGTCAGAGGATGTAAGAGAAAACTGAATTTTTGTAAAATCTTACCGTAAAATTCCTTTCTCTCTCCTTTGTCCTCTGATAGTCGCCGCCCCCGCCTCTCTTTTGTGGGGTTTTTGGACTATGTACTGCTTGCTACCAAACTGAGTTGGGAATGCTGATAGCAGGGGGGTATTGGACCAGTGGGACAGCCCCCTACAGGTGTGTCTATGCAAATTGTTTGTGTTTTTAACAAGTCTTATGCCTAGCTTGCTCCTGTGGATAAAAGGTCAATACCCATCGGTGAAGACTATATGAGGGACGGCGACTGTCAGAGGACTCAGAGAAAGGAATTTTACGGTAAGATTTTACAAAAATTCAGTTTTTTCGGCCTTCAAAGAAAACGCTATGTCTGGCGCAAACCCAACACATCACATCACCCAAAGAACACCATCTCCACAGTGAAACATGGTGGTGGCAGCATCATGCTGTGGGAATGTTTTTCAGCAGCCGGGACTGGGAAACTGGTCAGAGTTATTATTATTATTCAGGATTTATATAGCGCCAGCAGTTTACACAGCGCTTTACAATATAAAAGGGAGACAGTACAGTTACAATACAATAAAATACAAGAGGATTAAGAAGGCCCTGCTCAGAAGAGCTTACAATCTAATGGTTGAGAGAAGGATGGATGGTGCTAAATACAGGGATATTCTAGAGCAAAACCTGTACCACTCTGCGTGATTTAAGGCTAGGATGGAGGTTCACCTTCCGGCAGGACAATGACCCCAAACACTCTGCTAAAACAACACTTGAGTGGTTTAAGGGAAAACATGTAAATGTGTTGGAATGGCCTAGTCAAAGCCCAGACCTCAATCCAATAGAAAATATGTGGTCAGACTTAAAGATTGCTGTTCACAAGCACAGACCATCCAACTTGATGGAGCTGGAGCAGTTTTGCAAGGAGGAATGGGCAAAAATCCCAGTGGTAAGATGTGGCAAGCTCTTATCCAAAGGGACTTGGAGCTGTGATTGCCGCAAAAGGTGGCTCTGCAAAGTATTGACTTTAGGGGGGTAAATAGTTATGCACATCGACCTTTTCTGTTATTTTGTCCTAGTTGTCGTTTGCTTCATAATTAAAAAAAATAAACATCTTTAAAGTTGTGGGCATGTTCTGTAAATTAAATGATGCAAATCCTCAAACAATCCATGTTTAATTCCAGGTTGTGAGGCAACAAAACAAGAAAAATGCCAAGGGGGTAAATACTTTTGCAAGGCACTGTAAATACCAACAACTTAGACATTTTCTCCAACAACTTACAAAGATTAAAGCTACGCCATACACATTAAACCCATTTAAAAGCCTTTGCAGGGCACGACCTAACTCTCCGGGACCAATATCGCTTCTTTACAGGTCCATTATCTCCCACAGAAAACCTCCAATTTGGTCTTATCACCTACAATGGGAAAAAGACCTAGGAAAACAATTGGACCAGGAAGATTGGCAGCTTATGACAATTACTCTCTCGAAATGTTCTCGGAATGCCCTGGTATTGGAGAATGCATATAAGGTGTTCTATAGATGGTACTACACCCCGGCAAGGTTGGTAAGGTTTATACCATCATATTCCCCTTTGTGCTTTCGGGGATGCTCACAGGAGGGGACCATGGCCCATATATGGTGAACATGTCCTAGGCTGTGCAGATTATGGGTCAGGGTCTATACTCTGCTTCGTAATATATTTCACATTAATCTTAAAAAATACCCCTACGAGGCCCTTCTTTGTCAGCCAATACTTGAATTATCCCGTTCCGAACGCCGACTGGCTCAGCATCTGTTCATTGCCACTAAACTTACTATTGCTAAGGCCTGGAAAACCCCCAATGCTTAGCTTTGAAGCTGTCAAGAACAGCATGAATGATATGACAAACGAGAAATTAACGGCCATAGCCACTGATTCCCACAGTAAGTTTCTTAAAGTATGGCAACCATGGACATTATATATTAAACCATCCAGATTTAATGCTACACTTCTCTCGATTTAGATGATCCCCTGATGTACACCCCGCAGGACCCCCCTCGCCCTCTTCTTCTACTCTTTCCCTTGACTTCTCTTTTCTTCTTTTATTCTTTTTCTTATCTCACACCTTATGTATTATCACTCGAATGAGTATTCCTAACTATTTCAATTAACCCATGGACTTTATTAATGCACCTAGGTGCATAGATTATACGTTATGAATCAGCATTATCTTGGAGTATGGGAACTTTTCACCTATAATCTTGGGATTTTCTTCAAAGAGAATACCTACTCATATGAATTTTTGTAATGTTTTTTTTTTTTATTTATTTGTTCTCAGTTGGGAATCTTTTTATATGTTAACTCTGATGTACTCATCTATATGGATTTACTGTGTTAACTACTTTGCTTAAAATAAAAACTTTTGGTAAACTAAAATAAAGTAAGACTTTAAACTAAACTAAAACTTCTGGGCACTTTTGGGTAGAAATAAACACTGTTTCCCAAAGATTTGCTATCCATACTATCTATCGAGAGCCTCTATTTTCTTTTTTTTATGCTTTTAAACTGTATGCCATTTGTAAACATTTTATTCATTTGTTATTTACACTGTACTACACTTTTCTTTTGGTACTGTAACTCCCAGTTCAAGGACTGCTCTCTGCATAAATTTTGCCATAGATGGATCGAAATTTGGCCAGTTCAGCAGGGATCGTCTGAATTTTGATCCATCTGTGGTTAGACTGGTTGTACAGAAATCAATTTCTAGACCAACTTCTGTATAACCAAACTGTTGGAAAGTTTTCAGTCGATCACTGCCAGCAGTGTTGATGAGTATATTCTGATGGTTGGGGAGTGTGTGGATTGGGGTATCGACAGGTTGAACAAAAGAAAATGAAGCATGTATGGCCTGCCTTACAGAGGTTTTCACAATATATTCTCTTAGTGCTTATTTACACTTGTGGATGGGGGTAGTGAAAATATGCGGTTACACCACACTGCCCCTCCCTTGACCCCCCACTTTAAAGTAGAATATTAGAAAAAAATGGGGAACACTGGCCATCCCACCGAGTCCCATCCAAATGTCCTCCTCCTCCAGTCCCATGTCCCCTATCCCATGTTCTCCTTCTCCAGTCCCATCTCCAACATCTCTTGTCCTCCTTCTCCACTCCCATCTCCCCCATTCCATGTCCTCCTTTTACAGTCTCATCTCCCCTTCCTCCTTCAGTCCCATCTCCTCCATTCCATGTCCTCTTCCTCCTTCAGTCTCATGTCCTCCATCCCACATCCTCCCCTTCCTGCAGTGCCATCTCTTCCATCTCATGTCATCCTCCAGTCCCATCTCCTTCATCCCATGTCGTCCTCCTCCAGTCCTATCTCCTCCCGCCACAATAAACTGGGCGCAAAAAACTGGGTAGATGTTTTCTGGAGTTTTGGGTTTGCTGCTGTTGTTTATTTAACCACTTCGGTACTGGGCCAATTCTGAAACTTGTGCAAAAAGGTAAATCAGCGCAATTAAATATAATAGTGATATAGTGTTAAGACCCAATATTTTGGGACAAATAATGAAAATACAGCAGCTATATAAAACCTCCCTCACTGATGGGAGAAAAGAACTGTAGACAAATATATATACAGCGCTATATAAAATTAAATAAAGTGACAATGTGCATAATACAAATCAATGACTCTCTTAAAGTGCAATATATATTCCTCTTAGGTTCAATATATAATGTCCATAAAGTGCATTTAAAGTAAAGTGCATGAAAGACCAGTAAGACAAATATAACCATGGATTAAAATTCAATCAAGGTGCTTGATAACTTACCGTTAGTGTACCGGTAACGGCCTTTCTCTTCAATCCTTCCAGGACGGCCTACATTTGAGAGATTGTGGCTCCGCCTCACAGGAAACACAACTAATTTGCAGCTGTTTAAAAGGGTCCCACCCATCCTTAGCTTCAGTAATAGAAAAGTAGTTTCCAACCGAACCTTAAGGAATATAGTTATTCAAACAGCTACACATATATACATATACATTTATATATACATATTCTTTAGAACTCACCACCACATTGGGCGGGAAGTTGGCCGGCCGTCCTGGAAGGATTGAAGAGAAAGGCCGTTACCGGTACACTAACGGTAAGTTTTCTCCTTTCATCCTTCCAGGACGGCCTACATTTGAGAGGATGATAAAGGAATCCATACTGGCCTACGTTAGGGCGGGACCACTGCCTGTAAAACCTTTCTGCCAAAGGCAAGGTCTTGTTGCGACAGTATTTCCACACAATAGTGTTTTAGGAATGTATCTTGGCTGGACCAGATGGGTACATGGCGGACTGCTCCCAGGATGTTCCGGCTTTTTCGGCCCAGGAAGTTGCCATGCCTTTTGTGGAATGTGCCTTTAGTTTTGCGTGTGTGGGTTTACCTGACACCTTATATGGCATGCTAATGGCTTGCTTAATCCACCTCGAAATCGAGGCTTTTGATGCTTGCAATCCCTTTCTTGGTCCAGAATGTAGAACCAACAGGTGGCTAGACCTTCTAAACCCCTTGGTTCTTTCCAGATCTTGTGAGAAGACATTTCTTACATCCAGACAATGGAATTTCCATTCTTTTGCACAGCTAGGTTTTTCACACAAAAAGGTGACAAGACCATCTCTTGATTTCTGTGAACAGAAGAAACTACCTTGGGTAGGCACAGTGGGTCTGGTCTAAGAATCACTCTGTCTTAGAGAATTAGCATAAAGGGTTCCTTTATGGACGAATTTTTGTAAATCTCCCACTCTTCTGGCTGTGGTAATTGCCGACAGCAAGTTAACTTATTTGCCAAAATATTTAGAGTAACCTTCTCTGAAGGTACCTAGGGTTCACTAGCTAATGTCTCTCGTACTTCCGTTAAGTTCCGAGCTGAAACATTAGCTCCATTGATCGGGGTCGTTCATCCCTGAACTAACCAATCCTTAATTAAAAAAGGCTCTTTGTCCAGACTTTTATCTTAAGAAAACAGAAGTGCCACTACCTGTACTCTAAGGGTGTTAACTGGCACCCCCTTATCTACCCCATCCTGTACAATTTCCAGGATAACGGGGATTGAGGCAGAGGAATGTTTTCTTCTGCTGTGGCCTGGGGCGAAATGAGAGGCCTTGTATTAACAGATCTGGAACCTCTGTTAGTTTCCAAGGAGCTGTCACTGATGGGGATATCAGTCACGAACCACGTTCCCTTTGGCCCCCAAGGGGCCATCACTATGAGACGCAGTTGCAGCCATCCACTGAGTCTCTGTATGATTCTTGGAATCAGGTTTTGAGGAGGAAAGGCATATGCTCGCCTAGCGTGTCAGGTAAGCTACTGTTGTAGCATTGTTTTGAATAGATTTGGACTTTTTTCCTAAAAGGTCCTTCCAGGTGAGCTCCCTCCTTTTGGAACTTCAGTCTCTTGTTCCAAGAGAGCAAGTGGAAATATTGAAGGTCTCGTGAGTGTAGTTGGGCCACTCTACAGCTGGGATACAAGCTGTAATCAGACCAAACATCCTCATGATCTGTCCCCTGAAAACACAGAGGATGAAAACAGACATTTTTTTTTTTTTTTTTACCGCCGAGACCACTTTTCCTTTTCCTCTGGGAAAAAAACAGTTTCTTTGAAATCTATCTTATACCCCAGGCAGACTTGAACCTGAGTCGGTTCTATTGAGGATTTCTCCACATTTATCAGCCACCCTGCCGGCTGTAGGCCTGACATCACTTGTTGTGTGTCTGCCTGTTTTGCTGATCTTGAAAGGGTCAACTTATAGCCCAGATAAGGGATCCATATTGGGCCCTGCAGATGACGCTGTCCTATTTGCAGTTTCCACTGCGAATCTTAGGAATGCTTAGAGTTCCAGATGAATTGGAACCTGCCTGTAAGCGTCTCTTCCGGGTTTGTACCATAATGCGTGAGAGTCAAAAAATCTTTGTAGACCTGATTTCACGGTATAGGGGTATTTACCCTCTGTACAGTTATCTCTGCCACTGGCTGAGAACAAAAAAAAAAACTTCAGTCCGTATCCTCTCTGAATGATCTGGAGGACATTGGGGCTGTTTGAGATGTTTTTCCATTGAGGGAAAAAAATTGGGATAACCTGTTCCCTGAGGATCTAGATAAACATCCTCCAGGCCTTGATCACACAAAAATAATCCTTTTGCCAGGCCAGGCACAAAGTCTTAACTTGGAAGAGACATCTCCTTCCTAAGCTTTGCACACACTGCTCTCTCGGCAGTATTCATGAGAGCCGCTGTTCTTGCAGAGGCTATAACTGACTGAACAGCTGAGTCTGTTAAGTACGACATCATACCCTCCAACTATGGACCGGGACTTTAAGATGTTTTGTGAGCTTTTAATTACTGAGATAAATTTAGAAGCTCCTGATTTCCAAATCTATTTGGCCAGATAGTAAGCAGGTGTCTGCTATAGCTGTAACCACATAATAAGAATTAGCAATTCATGCCTCCTTTTAACAAGGGCTCTGTCCTTATTGTGACCAGCCCTCAACAAGATCTCAATTCCTAAATACTTTGTACGTAGGAAGTTATTTAGGGGAGATTACTTCTACTACAGGTGGGGATGGTTAACTTGCAGCTACAGCTGATCAAGACAATGAACCAGAGAACCTGTGCAAGATATCACCACACCCAGCAGTCTAAAGCTGAAAACACACCATCCAACTTTTGTTGGTAGATTTTCTTCAGATTTACCCTTTTCAATGTAGTGCAAGGGCCTGCCATTGCATATAAATTGAAAGTGTTTAGATCTGTTCCCATATCAAATGGCAAGTCTAACGAAAAAAGTCTTCCGAAAATCTTATAGTGTGTAGGCCAATTAGTCGGTAGAAAATTTTACCAGCGAATCTATTCATGAAAAAAGATATTTCTCTTACGTCCTCCGACAGTCGCCGCCTCTTCATATTCGTCACAATGGGGTATTAGACTTTTCTCCGAAGGAGTAGCTAGGCAACAGAATATGTTAACATTAAAGCTTTTAACATATCCCACCCTCAAGGGGTGGTCCCCTCAGTCAATACCCTCCTACTTCCTGCAACCATATCTCAGTTTTCAATGTCTAGCTTGTCAGGAGTAGCTGGTTCTCTCTGTGCTGGGGCTTTGTGCCCCAGCCTCTTTCTTCTTTTTTGATTTTGTGTTTGAGTTTTTTCTCTCTCTTTACTTAGCTGTTCTTTTTGTCAGCATTAGTTAGTTCTTCTGACGAAGAGGATCATGCGGGCTGGGTCTCGGGCTGATCCCCCTGGTCGCAGGTCGTGGATCAGTGGCTTCCCAGCCTGCCATCGAGCGTTCAGCCAGGTAACGCTCCTGGCACAGTGAATGACCCATCCCTGTTCGGTGCAGGGATGATTGGTGAGGTGGCTACCTCACTGGACGCTGTGCGGTTTCTTAACCCCAATTTTGTGCGTCTTGTATGCGACTCTCCCTGCCTCATGTGCAGCGGCTTGTTCGCCTGTGCGGGTCCCCCACACCATTGAGAGGTAAGTGTATCTATGTGGGGACCTGTCTGTCGGGGGGGGGTGTCAGTCTGGGACTGTGTAACCTGCCTCTGTTCACACTGTTTGTCTCCCTATCACTCTGCTGCATGCTGCAAGGGGGGGGGAGCTGTGTGACACTGTCTGTGTCAGCCTTGTTCAGTGTGAGGAGCTGTGTGCTGTGGGGCATGTTTTGTGGCATGTTGGGGCACGATACAGCGATCGCTGCGGCGATCTGCCATGTTTTTTTATATATGGATGGTGTTATATGCATAACTGTACTGTGGGAGCGGCGGTTTCGGCACCAAACGGCGCCATTTTGCCTGCACTCGCTCCGGCCGCATGTTCTCCATGCAGGCGGCCATTTTCTTGTAGCCTCCCATAGGCTTTAGTAGAGCGCCCTGGTTTCATCACTTCCTCTTCTCCTGGGTACACCGATCGAGGCAGCAGCAGCGGCAAGGGTCTCCTCAGGTTTTATCCTTCTGTTCTTGCTATCCATTGCCTGTGTTCAGTTTATTGTTCCCTGTGGGGGTCTCATTGTGCTTGTGTGTGGTGCGGTGGGCTGCGCTCGCCGCGTTTGTTAAAGGGGCAGTTAACCCTTTATTCTCCGGCATATCATATTGGGGCAATGGATTCTCAGGAGGGCAAATTTCCTGCCACCTTGGTGGAAAGCCAGGGGACCGCTGTTTCCCCCCCAGGGGGGGATTTGGCCACTATTGTGGCTGGCCTTGCTGCTCAGGTGCAGATGCTGGTGGCTGCTCAATCTACTAAAAGACCCAGAGTTTCTATTTCCTCTGATTCTGAGGGTGAAGGTGATGGGGCTGTTATGGCGGGGGTCTCCTTATCAGGGTCCCGCTCCTCCCTGGATCCCGTGGGGTCCGAGGTGGAGGCTGAGGTTGAGGGGGTTGATGATTCTCCACCTGGCTCGCCTGAAGAGCTTGCAATCATGGATGAATTGATTGCTTCCATAAAACAAACGCTGCGTTTGCAGGATGAAGTGTGTCCCCCCGCTGCCTTGATGGCTTATGGGACGCAGAGGAAACGCAGGACGCCGCAGGTTTTTCCCTGCAATGATGATTTTCAGCGCGCTGTTAAGGAACAATGGCGCAATTTACGCAAACCTTTTGCTGTGCCAAGTAGGTTCAAGCTGCGTTATCCTTTTTCGCCTTCCACTGATGAACGGTGGTGTGTGCCACCCCCGGTGGATCACGCAATTGCGGTTTTGAACAAATCCACTGCGATTCCTGCAGAGGATTCCCCGGTGTTCCGTGATGCCACGGATAGAAGACTGGAGTCTCTTGCCCGTCATACTTATTCTGTTACGGGTTCGATGCTTAAAGCTCTGTTTGCCTCTCTTATGGCGGCCCAGGCTGTCGCAAGTTGGACGCAGATGCTTAGGCGCGTCCTAGTGGCCGATTCGGCCTCGCCGGCGACCCTGGATATGGTGGATCAAATCCACCAGGGTGTCATGTATCTGTGTGATGCGGACTTGGACTTAGTCCCGTTGGCTGCACGTGTACACAGCGTGGCGGTGTTGTCTCGCCGCCTGGTTTGGTTGAAGTGTTGGTCGGTGGACCAATCTTCGCATAAGCCAATCTGCCTTATGATGGGTCTCGCCTTTTTGGGGAGTCCTTGGATGCGTTGATTAAGGGGATCACCGGAGGTAAGAGCACTCTCTTGCCCTATTTCCCCAAGGCTAAGGGGGCTTCTGGGAAGAAACATGCTAATTTTCGGCCTTCTCAGGGGTCCTTTCGTGCCTTTCGGTCGCACTACAAGGGCAAACCGTTCAAGGGACAGGGCTCTCAAAAGAAGCCCTGGTCTGGTAAACAGAAGTCCGGTCAGTCCGGACCCGCTGCCCGTAACAGTGCGGCCTGAAGGGGCGCCCTCACCCAGTTTTGGGGTGGGGGGACGCTTGCTCGGTTTTCTTCAACCCTGGTTGGCCCGCGTGCGGGACCGGTGGGTTCAGGAGATCGTTCGATCCGGTTACAAGATCGAGTTTCTCTCTCGGCCGGAGAGCAGATTTTTTCCCTCAAATCTTCAACTGTCTCCAGAGCGTTTACGGGACCTGCACCTGGCGGTGCGAGACCTGAGGGCTCAGGGAGTGGTGGTTCCGGTGCCTCATCGGGACAGATTTCGGGGGTTTTATTCCAATCTGTTCACCGTGCCCAGGAAGGAGGGCAAGGTTCGTCCAATTCTGGACTTGAAGGCTCTAAACCGCTCTGTGCGGGTTCGCAAGTTCCGCATGGAATCCCTGCGGTCGGTGGTGGCTGCCCTGGTATCGGGGGAATTCATGGCCTCCATCGTTTTGAAGGATGCGTATCTTCACATCCCGATTTTCGAGGCTCACTAGAGGTACCTTCGATTCGCCATTGCGGAGGATCATTACCAGTTCGTGGCGTTACCTTTTGGTCTCGCCTCGGCTCCACGGGTTTTCACCAAGGTGCTTGCACCGGTTCTGGCATTGCTGAGGGCCCAGGGCATCTCTGTCCTGGGGTATCTGGACGACATCCTGGTTCGGTCTGGGACCAGCCAGGGTCTGGAAAAGGACCTGTCTGTCACGATGCAAACTCTGCAGGAGTTTGGTTGGACGATAAATTTTCCAAAGTCGACGCTGAGTCCGTCGGTTCGTCTTCCCTACCTGGGAATGATCCTGGACTCGGTTCAGGCAAAGGTCTTCCTGCCGGAAGACAAACTCAGGACTCTTCAGGAGGAAGTCAGGTCCCTCAGGGACGTTCCGCACTCGTCTCTGCGGACGTGCATTAGATGTCTGGGATTGATGGTCTCGGCCTTCGAGGCGATTCCCTTCGCCCAGTTTCACACGCGGGGTCTCCAATCGGAGATCCTGTCCAGGTGGGACGGGCGACCTCAATCTCTGGATCTACAAATCTCATTGAGCCATCGCACCAGAAGGGACCTTCTGTGGTGGCTCCAGTCCCCGATGGTGTCGGGGGGCAAGTCTTTTCGTCCTATCTCGTGGACGGTGATCACTACGGATGCCAGCCTGTCGGGCTGGGGTGGTGTTCTGGGCGTTCTGTCCGCCCAGGGAACTTGGTCGGAGGGGGAGTCCTCCCTTCCGATCAACATTCTGGAATTGCGTGCGATAAATCTCTGCCTTCATCATTGGACGGACCGGCTGCAGGGCTGTCCGGTTCAGGTGCAGACGGACAATGCCACGGCGGTGGCCTACATCAACCACCAAGGGGGCACCAGGAGTGCCCGAGCGGCTCGAGAAGTGGCCGACATTCTGTCTTGGGCCGAGACTCATGTCCCGGCGATAACGCCAGTTCACATTCCAGGGGTGGAGAACTGGCAGGCGGACTATCTGAGTCGCCAGACCCTGGATCAGGGGGAATGGTCTCTCCACCCGGCTGTCTTCCAGATGTTGTGCGCGAAGTGGGGTCTTCCAGATGTGGACCTGTTCGCGTCTCGTCTCAACAACAAGGTGAGAAGGTTCGTGGCAAGGACGCGCGACCCTCGGGCAGACGCGTCGGACGCGTTAGTGGCCCCGTGGCATCAGTACAAGCTGATGTATGCGTTTCCACCGATTCAGTTGCTGTCCAGGTTCCTTTGCAGGTTACACTCGGAACGCAGCACGGTGATTCTTGTGGCGCCGGATTGGTCTCGCCGGTCCTGGTAAGCAGACCTTGTGAATCTGGCGGTCGACGCCCCGTGGCGTCTGCCTCTTCGAGACGATCTCCTGTCTCAAGGGCCGATATACCATCCTGCTTTACAGTCGCTGGCTTTGACGGCCTGGCTGTTGAGACCGAGGTCCTGAAGGAGAGGGGTCTCTCCCCTGAGGTCGTTCATACCTTGATCAACGCGAGGAAGTCTTCCTCGGGGAAGGTTTACTACCGTACTTGGAAGGCCTATTTTGCCTGGTGTGAGTCCAGGGGGTTTTCACCCCGCACGTACTCGGTTTCTCGAGTATTGTCCTTCCTTCAAACAGGTGTCGATCAGCGTTTGGCGCTGGCTACGATAAAGGGTCAGGTGTCTGCGCTGGCCGTTCTTTTTCAACGTCCCGTGGCTTCCAACTCCTTGGTTGGCAATTTTGTTCAGGGTGTGCGGCATCTGGTTCCTCCTAGGAGGGAACCTCTGCCTCCTTGGGACTTGAATCTCGTTCTATCTGTGTTACAACGTGCTCCTTTTGAACAGATCAGGGAGATCTCGTTGTCTATGTTGTCCAAAAAGGTCGCCTTTTTGGTTGCGATCACTTCGGCTCGCAGAGTGTCGGAGCTGGCGGCTTTGTCCTGCAAGTCTCCGTATCTGGTTATTCACTTGGATAAGGTGGTCTTGCGACCTAATCCTTCCTTTCTTCCGAAGCGAGTTTCGGAATTCCATCTCAATGAGGATATTGTCTTGCCTTCGCTGTGCGCGAAGCCTAAACATCCGAAAGAGGTGAGACTACATTCTTTGGATGTTGTTCGGGCGATTAAGGTTTACCTTAAATCGACTGAGTCTTTTCGAAAGACGGATTCTTTGTTTGTTCTTCCAGATGGTCCTCGGAAGGGCATGCGGCGTCGGCTTCTACCATCGCCAAATGGATCAGGCAGACCGTTGAACAGGCATATGTCTTGCAGGGGAAGTTCCCCCTATGCCTGTGAAGGCGCACTCTACTAGGTCTCTGAGTACGTCTTGGGCCTGTCGTCATGGGGCTTCTGTAGCCCAGGTGTGTAAGGCGGCGACCTGGTCGACCGTACACACTTTCACAAAATTCTACAAGGTGGATGTTCAGGCATCGGCGGATGCTTCCTTTGGCCGCAAGGTTCTTAGTGCGGCTGTTCCCTAGGGTCACCTGTTGGGATCCCTGGCTGTTGGGATGCGTTTTTTTATCCCTAGGTTATTTGTTTTTCCTGGGTTGTTGCTCCTGTTGAGCACACTTTTTCATGTTGCCCAGCTGGTTTCCTTCCTTTGGTAAGGTTCCTTTCTTTGATGCGGAGACTGCATTGCCTTACGGCGCGGATGCGTTTCCCACCCCTCATGTTTGCACTGCTTTGGGACGTCCCCATTGTGACGAATATGAAGAGGCGGCGACTGTCGGAGGACGTAAGAGAAAACGGAATTTTTGTAAAATCTTACCTGTAAAATTCCTTTCTCTGAGTCCTCCGACAGTCGCCGCCCCCGCCCCTCTTTTGGGGTTTTGGTTATATACTCTACTGCTATTCCACTGAAACTGAGATATGGTTGCAGGAAGTAGGAGGGTATTGACTGAGGGGACCACCCCTTGAGGGTGGGATATGTTAAAAGCTTTAATGTTAACATATTCTGTTGCCTAGCTACTCCTTCGGAGCAAAGTCTAATACCCCATTGTGACGAATATGAAGAGGCGGCGACTGTCGGAGGACTCAGAGAAAGGAATTTTACAGGTAAGATTTTACAAAAATTCCGTTATTTCAGTGATTGTAAATAGAAATAACTCTGGACTGGGTGTCCCCAAGTCCTTTCCATTCTAGGCTGGTGTAGGGATCCTTTGAGTGGTGTACACTGCTTTAAGGAATCCTTTCCATAGTAACTAATCACACTTTAGTTAAGGACCTGGGCTGGCTAGTGTCTTTCCTTGGATCTCGTTCATTCCTTGTTTGCATAGGAAATGTTTTGAGATTCTGAAAAGAGAAAAATAGTCCTGCTCTAGATAACAAACATTCCAGAGCAGACAGATCTTAATCTGTGATCACAAGCGTTAAGCTCTGATGATTAGCAGCTGTAGTCCACAAGGACTGGATTTAGGCAACCCTCCTGCACTGATTTAAGAAAAACTTCATTAACCAGTTGCCGACCGCCGCACGACTATGTACTGCGGCGGTCAGCCCCGGCCAGGCAGAGTGACGTATGGATACGTCACTCGCCTGTCACTGACTTGCGAGCCTATTGCGGGCGGGCGCGCGCCCGCCGCGGCTCGTTCACAGACAAGTCAGTGCGTGTGTCCGGCGGACTCGATGTCCGCCGGACACACTAGGATCGCTCCTGTGAAGGGAGAAAGGCGGAGCGGCTTATGTAAACAAGCCGCCCGTCATTCTCCCTGGTGTAAAAATGAAGATCAGACAGTTCTACTATGTAGAACTGTTGATCTTTGTTTTTACACCAATAGCAATGTCCCTGCACAGTTAGAAACACGCCCTAGGACACACTTAACCCTTCCCTGTCCAATAAAGTTAACCCCTTCCCTGCCAGTGTCATTTTTGCAGTAACAGTGCATATGTATAGCACTGATTACTGTAGTAATGTCACTGGTACCCCCAAAAGTGTCAAAAATGTCAGTCAAGGGTCCGATCTGTCCGCCGCAATGTCACAGTACCGCAAAAAAAAATCGCAGATCGCCGCCATTACTCGTTAAAAAAAAAAAACACCAAAAATGCCAAAAATGTTTCCCTTTGTTAGTAAACGCGATAACTTTTGCGCAAACCAATCAAAATACGATTTTTGCGATTTTTTTTTTTTTACCAAACATATGTAGCGTAAAACAATTTGGCCGAAAATGTTAAAAAATTTTGATTTTTACATTTTTTTTGGGGGGAATTTTATATAAAAAAATGTGAAAAATATTGTTATTTTTGCAAAAATTATGCACTTTTTTTGTTTATAGCGCATGATCAAAAAATCGCACAGGTGATCAAATACCACCAAAAGAAAGCTCTGTTTGTGGGAAAAAAAGGACGTCTCCTCCATGCTGCGCTCTCTTCCGGGTATCGCTGTCCGGTCTTCACAGCGAGGCTTGGGCGCGCTCCTTGGCGGGAAATTCTATCCGGCGAAATCCTTACTGCTCTAGAGGAGCAATGGAGGAGACTTTCCTGCAGAGACAACAGGACTTCAGGTATGAGGGACCTTCACCATAAGGCAAACCGCACTACCTGGTATGTTTGGCGACCTGAAAGTTCCTTTTCCAAGGACACAGCTAGGGAGGAACCAGCTATTAGGCCGACCGTAGCTGCCTTCCAGGGGTACCGTCTTGGCCAGCTATTTGCCTCAGGTTAGTAAAAAAACAAACGTTCCGATGTGAGGTTGGAAACACAACTGAACTGAAGCTAAGGATGGGTGGGACGCTTTTAAACAGCTGCAAATTAGTTGTGTTTCCTGTGAGGCGGAGCCACAATCTCTCAAATGTAGGCCGTCCTGGAAGGATGAAAGGAGAAAGATGTTTCCATATATAGGTTTACGTTTAGTAACCGGTGTTAATTCTTGCGTTATCACCATTCTCCTAACACGCTCTAACACCGCCAATTTTAACACCGGCTGTGAGGCTGTTTAGTAAACCGTGTTGTATTGACTCCAGCTCGGTGATAAGCGGTATTGGCTATCAGAGTGTTAGCACCGTGTTAGCGAGTGGGGAAGGTTTAACTAGCTGCACAGCAGCCATCCTGTGTGAGAAAACCTATGATCCACAGTAAAGGAACATTGAATGTTTCTCAGAGCTTTTGAAAAATAAAAAATAAACACACACCCTGACTAATATTCTAAAACATAAATTTACATAAATTATTTTTTTAAAACTACTATTCCTCCACCATCCTCCACCCTAAAGGATCATAAGTTAATCCTTAGAACTGAGTTATGGGGTTAAAATATAGCCAATAAAAAAAAAACACATTTAAAACCTATACACATATCTTGCGCTCGTACTTATGTCAGAATATTTATACTGCTCTGAATATAGCAGTGTATTTATTTATGGTTAATAAGCAAAGATCTGTGAAAAAGGAGAGTCTTCACCTATTGCCATAAATCAATGTCGTGAATTCTTTTTAATTGATTAATTTCTTTTTAAAAGCATATACCAATCTTAGTGAGTACAGTCTACAGTATGGAATATATATAAAAATATTTATTCTCAAGACATGCAAACACGATATATGATCAAACAAGAAGTGACACAAAAAGATAACTTCTACATAAAATACTAACTTCAAATAATCAATGCAATGTGATGTTTAGCCCAATAATGAAAGTGAAACTGAAACAAAGTGAAACAAAGTGAAACTAAAGCAAGATTACCATTTCTTCCCAGGTATAGCATAAGCCATAAATTAATATTCTATATAAACAGACTACAATGGTCTGCGCAATGCATAGCCCAAAAGTCATTCCACTGCAGATGAAATGAGAATAAGCCATGCAAAACGGAAAACTTAAAATTGCAAATAATGCACTAAATCTGATATATATAAAAATGTATAAAAACAAAAATCAGCTTTTTAGAGAAAAATATACCATGGCTTATACGGCTGGGATTGTAATCTCATTACCCTTAAATATGCAATATAAAACATATAAGGAAAGAATAAACAATTGTTGAATAAAATCAAATAATACAGCAAGGCATAATTACCACACTTAAGATGGTGTTACCAGAGTCCTAAGATGGATGCCTTTCTTAAGATGGTGGATTCCTTTCAAGTTTCAGATGAATGATGTGGATCGAGATAGAGTATGTCTGAATGAGTCTATCGAGTAATGTATTAGCGTGTGTGATGTAAGTGTGAGGTGTGTTGTCAGTAGTGTAATGTGTGTCCTCTCTCTCATCTGGGTTGGTCTTTTATATGGTAAGAACAAAGAGCTATAAAAATTACCATAAGTAAAACCCAGAGGGATGAAACATTATCCCTATTGGTCGGGATATTCTATACCTAAACTGATGAGGTCAGAGACACACCTCTTTTGATAATTAACCCAAAACTTGGTATAATAAAATAAGGATGATTTCTCTATATGTGAGATTAATCATAAAACACAACATAAAACTTTGTCCAGACTACCAGTACATACATAAATGTCCACCTGTATTTCCATTATTCATCTTGGCAAGTAATGCCATTTCAATAATTATATTATTTAACACAATATAATATTTTTATATTGGAATATTTCAAATTATCTCAAGACTGCACCTGGTATTTCGTCTCCAGAGGGCAGTATTGTACCGTTCATTAGATTTTGTATTTAACACTTTTACCACCATGCCCTTATCTGATGACCTCTCTGACCTCTGGCTAGTGAATAGCCATTACTTATTTGGATTGTGACATAGGGCTGTCAGACATAGTCTAGGTTTGGGAATATTTACGACACCTTGAGCACTAAACTAGCCAAAAGCAATTCTTATATAAACACTCCTACCACATGCATTAACATGAAGTAATTCATTTCACTTTAGTTTTAAGTCTAAGCAAGATACTACTATGAGAATATAAACCTAAAACGTGATACAATATTCCTAAATATATATGTATATGCCTTACATAATATAATAACATAATTATGGCTAATATCGTCTCACATATAATGATGTACCTTTAAAAAAACTTATATGGTTCATCTTTAAATGTATGCTGAAAAACACTGAGCCATTGTCTATTGTTATATACTTATAGACAGACTGAGATATCACCCCCTTTAACATAGCGTCAGACTGACTAAGTTTTATCTGATCGAGATGTCAAAAGGGATCTTATTTACGATTACATAGAAATACAAAGATCTCTGTTGAAACCATAGACCCTTTGTAAGCCTGTGAGAGACATTTTGTTAGAATACATATATGAACTCTATTTCACCTTAAAAACAAGATGGACGCCATCCTGTTCAGAATCTCTTATATGCATAATATGAAATATACATGGCTTTTAAAATCATTTTTCTTTTTACCTATTATTATTTTAATCAACCCCCAATAACCCCGACATATCCCCCCCCTTTCTTCCCAGTAGACAAGTGAGCAACTTAGGCCTATCTGGAAAGAAAGCTTTTTAAGGAGTAGTGGAAAAAAAATGTCTTGTTCTCTTTTTGTAAGAGAATAGTTCATATTGGGAATTGTTCATAACTTTTAAGTAAAGCGATAAAAAAAATTGAGAAAAAAAAAAAAATCAGTTCAAAATGTCAGTTCGTAGCGATTTTGCTGGTGTTAGCTATGTCACAAACTGTTCCTTGATAGTCACTTTGAATTCTGATCTCCTGGTAAAGAAACACAAATGTTCCTTGAAATCTGCAACATCAGCTTGTAAAGTCTTGATGGAGACAGAAATTAACTGCTGCAATGGCATTGACAATTACCATTCAAAGCGCAGTAAAACAATGTTGGCAATCAGGAATCCGAGAAATCTGTTTGAACGGTCAACCTTGGATGTTGGTTGGATAATGAATGGACTCAGTATGGCCTAGAGTGTCATACACCTAGACTGAGGTTTTGCTCACATGTGCAATGCACCATTCTCACATCTCCTTCAACTGAAAACAGGAGGTAGTGTGATTCCTCTCAATGGATTTCCTTGGATCAAATGCACAAAGATCTGTTGAAACAAATCTTCCTCTCCGTCAACAAGAATCTGGGGCGTCTCGCAGCTTGATTCCTGTAGAGGGATCCGATTCAATGAGAGGTTCCATCCTGAGCTGTGCTCTAGGGAGAGATGACCCATCCGATCGCTGTGTCTTTGGCAAACATCACCGTCTGTACCAATCAACGACCTGGCATGGAAGGTTAATCTCTTCCTATTGGATGAAACATATAGTATGAATATACATTCTTATCAATTGACATTTCAATGCGATGTTGGTACCCTAAGCTTTCTCAGAGTTCTCCTTTAAACCACCATGTGATCAGCCCTTTTATATGACACCAGGGAAGGTGAGACTATATATGCGACCTTTCCTAGGACGACTGACTTCTGGGGCTTATTAACATGGGGATGTATTTATCACCATGGATACTATGCATTGGACAATAATAAAATGATACAATATTTTGTTAAAATTTTACCTACTACTTGGGAGAAAAAAATATATATATATATATCTCCCCCTATGGGGCATCAATGCAATTTATTGTAGGCAATAAAACTACCTGGCATTGAGGATTCCTTCTTGGTTACCGTATACAACCTTTAACCTCCTGACTGCATTACGTCATTAGGGTTTGATCCTCCTTGATATCACCGTCATTGGCGATTTTTTGAAATGTGTCCGCTTTGAGCGACCTGTTTGAGTCAGAGGGATGAAGTGACCACTGAAAAATAGGAGGGTAGTTAGTATCTCACAACCAAGATCCCCCCCTGACAGGGATTTCAGGATCCTCAATGCTGTGACCTGGGATAAAAGGGTGTTAGAACCTCTGCATCCTATACCTCTATTCAGTGTATCCCTTTGATTCCTGCCACTTGGGCATTAAAGGATTTTATGGCCTTTGGCTGGCCATAGGATTTGTTCCTAAAGAGGAATTTATTTTAGTTCTGGGCTGTAGTACCCAGAGTGAACCAATTGATCAGCTGATCAATTTGGCATCTGCTATGTTGAAAACTTTTACAAAATTGGATTATTGGCTCCGCCTCCTGCGGTGCCTATGTCTCTCGGGTTCAGACATATGGGACAGATCCCCATCAGAACCAGTGGCTCGGTTCTGGCGTGAGGTCTGGGCCTTAATGTCACTTTAACTTCCCGAGGATTTTGGGGAACCCTAGGATGGGGCAAATCCCTATTTATTTGTGGGTGTCCCCCCCCCCTTGTTAATGGGATGTCCGGTGTCCTCTTTAAGGTATCCGGTGTCCCCTTGGGGCCTAGGTGGCATAACTTGCTCCTTTGCCAAACATATTATTTTTATGTGCATGGGCAATGCCTCAAAGCACAGGGATATAAATTCCTGATGGTTGTACTCAGCTCCTTCATTGAAGGGTGTTAAGCACTTTTGAGTACAGCAAAAAAAAAATAATTCAATGGGGCTTTGGTGCTGTGTACATTTTAAATTGTAGATCACAGCTCTAGCAGCAGTGAAGTTTTATATGGGCTGCATTTTAAATGACATCCTGCAGGCACAACACAGAAAGTTGTTTTCATAGGCCTCAAGATGATCAATAAAGTTTAAGGACCTTTTATTAACAAAAAAAAAATATACAGGACAGTACTCTTTTTAAAACTTTTAAATTCTGGAGGTGCATGGTGTCTTTTTAGGGGGCTAGTCTCTTTGCAGTGACCTGATATGACTCATACCTATTTATGCACGGCTGCCCAATTTCTGCCCTCCTATTTTTAGAAGATGGCTGGGGTAGGAAGTGGACTCTTTGCCTGACTCCCCCCCTTGTCTGGGTCATAACCAACAGACTGCGAGTCATATCTGGGTCTGTGAATAATTACATCATATTTAAAGCAGGACTAATAAAGCATTGCCCTTTTGTATGGACACCATGACCTTATGGAACTCTGCTATGTATTTACTTATGAGTTCCTGTCATGACATGAACTGTTACATTTTTATTTATTATTTTTTTTTTTTTCAAAATTTTCCACTGCTGATTATTCGGCAACTGTTTGCTAGAAAAACATTTTTCCTCGCTCAAAACTTCCTAATTATTGCATTAATCATTTACATTTCACTTTCAAATGGTTACTTCCATTACAGTTTCCTTGATAAAACTTCTGCCACAATTCTACTTTATTTTGCAGTTTCACGCTACATTCTCTTAACTTATGTGTCCCAATAGAGGTTACTTTCACCTGCTCAAGGAGGTTCCTAATCTCATTCTCTCATTTATTTGGAGTTGAGATTGAAACTTTACTAAACTCCTTTTTGCTGAGCCTTCTGGTGCAGTTCCTCATAAAGATACAGTAAGATTAGCCATGACCAAAAAGTATGTGATCACACTTCCCGATATCTTTTGGTGTTAGATAAGCTATCGGTGAGTTCATACATACAGGTTGTCCTCTACCCATGTCAGATGCCCTTTATTGGCCCGACTTTCTGAGGATTTTGATATATGACTCTAACCAGCATTTACATATTACACCATTTCAGACTCAGAGAGGTGTTTCCACACATTTATGATCTGTGCCAAATCTACTGGAGTTGTGGCATTACCACTAGGGACTGACACCTTGCCAGAGTTGGCAGCGTGAACATTACCTGCTATAAACATTTTTAATGCATTTCTATCACATTGCAATTAATAAAAAAAATTCCAAAAAAAAAAAAAATTTTTTTTTTTTTTTTAAGTTATTGATTATGTCACCTGATCAATATTTATGATTGGCATATGTAAGAAATCAATAATTATCTCGCTGGGGCCTCCATTATATGTAAGAATATTTAATAATAAATATCTTGCGCTCGTACTTATGTCAGAATATTTATACTGCTCTGAATATAGCAGTGTATTTATTTATGGTTAATAAGCAAAGATCTGTGAAAAAGGAGAGTCTTCACCTATTGCCATAAATCAATGTCGTGAATTCTTTTTAATTGATTAATTTCTTTTTAAAAGCATATACCAATCTTAGTGAGTACAGTCTACAGTATGGAATATATATAAAAATATTTATTCTCAAGACATGCAAACACGATATATGATCAAACAAGAAGTGACACAAAAAGATAACTTCTACATAAAATACTAACTTCAAATAATCAATGCAATGTGATGTTTAGCCCAATAATGAAAGTGAAACTGAAACAAAGTGAAACAAAGTGAAACTAAAGCAAGATTACCATTTCTTCCCAGGTATAGCATAAGCCATAAATTAATATTCTATATAAACAGACTACAATGGTCTGCGCAATGCATAGCCCAAAAGTCATTCCACTGCAGATGAAATGAGAATAAGCCATGCAAAACGGAAAACTTAAAATTGCAAATAATGCACTAAATCTGATATATATAAAAATGTATAAAAACAAAAATCAGCTTTTTAGAGAAAAATATACCATGGCTTATACGGCTGGGATTGTAATCTCATTACCCTTAAATATGCAATATAAAACATATAAGGAAAGAATAAACAATTGTTGAATAAAATCAAATAATACAGCAAGGCATAATTACCACACTTAAGATGGTGTTACCAGAGTCCTAAGATGGATGCCTTTCTTAAGATGGTGGATTCCTTTCAAGTTTCAGATGAATGATGTGGATCGAGATAGAGTATGTCTGAATGAGTCTATCGAGTAATGTATTAGCGTGTGTGATGTAAGTGTGAGGTGTGTTGTCAGTAGTGTAATGTGTGTCCTCTCTCTCATCTGGGTTGGTCTTTTATATGGTAAGAACAAAGAGCTATAAAAATTACCATAAGTAAAACCCAGAGGGATGAAACATTATCCCTATTGGTCGGGATATTCTATATCTAAACTGATGAGGTCAGAGACACACCTCTTTTGATAATTAACCCAAAACTTGGTATAATAAAATAAGGATGATTTCTCTATATGTGAGATTAATCATAAAACACAACATAAAACTTTGTCCAGACTACCAGTACATACATAAATGTCCACCTGTATTTCCATTATTCATCTTGGCAAGTAATGCCATTTCAATAATTATATTATTTAACACAATATAATATTTTTATATTGGAATATTTCAAATTATCTCAAGACTGCACCTGGTATTTCGTCTCCAGAGGGCAGTATTGTACCGTTCATTAGATTTTGTATTTAACACTTTTACCACCATGTCCTTATCTGATGACCTCTCTGACCTCTGGCTAGTGAATAGCCATTACTTATTTGGATTGTGACATAGGGCTGTCAGACATAGTCTAGGTTTGGGAATATTTACGACACCTTGAGCACTAAACTAGCCAAAAGCAATTCTTATATAAACACTCCTACCACATGCATTAACATGAAGTAATTCATTTCACTTTAGTTTTAAGTCTAAGCAAGATACTACTATGAGAATATAAACCTAAAACGTGATACAATATTCCTAAATATATATGTATATGCCTTACATAATATAATAACATAATTATGGCTAATATCGTCTCACATATAATGATGTACCTTTAAAAAAACTTATATGGTTCATCTTTAAATGTATGCTGAAAAACACTGAGCCATTGTCTATTGTTATATACTTATAGACAGACTGAGATATCACCCCCTTTAACATAGCGTCAGACTGACTAAGTTTTATCTGATCGAGATGTCAAAAGGGATCTTATTTACGATTACATAGAAATACAAAGATCTCTGTTGAAACCATAGACCCTTTGTAAGCCTGTGAGAGACATTTTGTTAGAATACATATATGAACTCTATTTCACCTTAAAAACAAGATGGACGCCATCCTGTTCAGAATCTCTTATATGCATAATATGAAATATACATGGCTTTTAAAATCATTTTTCTTTTTACCTATTATTATTTTAATCAACCCCCAATAACCCCGACAACACCTTTATTAACCACTTAAGCCCCGGAGGATTTGGCTGCTAAAGGACCAGACCCCTTTTTTCAACTTGGCACTTCGTGACTTTAACTGATAATTGCTCGGTCATGCAATGCTGTACCTAAATGAAATTTACGTCCTTTTTTTCCCACAAACAGAGCTTTCTTTTGGTGGCATTTGATCACCTCTGCGCTCTTTATTTTTTGCGATATTAATAAAAAAAGAGCGAAAATTTTGCAAAAAAATGACATTTTCAACTTTGTCTTTTAAAAAATATCCAATATACTCAATTTATGTCATTTTTTTGGCCAAAATATATTTAGCTACATGTCTTTGACAAAAAAAAAATCAATGAGCGTATTTTTATTGGTTTGCGCAAAAGTTATAGCGTCTACAAACTATGGTGTAAATACTGAAATTTACGAAGCTTTAATTTCTGACTGCCTATCTCATTTCATGAAGTGCTAAAATGGCGGGGCAGTACAAAACCCCCCCAAACTACCACTTTTTGGAAAGTAGACATCCTAAGGAATGTTCTGAGAGGCATGTTGAGCTCATTGAATATTTTATTTTTTTGTCACAGGTGTTTGAAAAATGACTAAAAAAAAATTTTTTTTTTTTTACACAAAGTTGTCATTGAAATGATATATTGCTCACACATGCCATGGGTATATGTGTAATTACACCCCAAAATATATTCTGCTGCTTCTCCTGAGTACAGGGATACCACATATGTGAGACTTTTTGGGAGCGTAGCTGTGTACGGGAGCCGGAAAACAAATCACCACCATCAGAATTTCAAAGGGCGTACATTTTTCATTGCATTTTCTCACTACCTATAACGGTTTAGGAGGCCCTGAAATGTCAAGATACCACAAAACCCCCCCAAATGACCCCATTTTGGAAAGTAGACACCCCAAGCTGTTTGCTGAGAGGCATGGTGAGTCCATGGAATATTTTATATTTTGCCACAAGTTTCGGGAAAATTACAATTTTTTTTTAAAATTTTTTTTTTTTTACACAACGTTGTCACTAAAAGATAAATTTCTCACACATGACATGGGTATATGTGGAATGACACCCCAAAATACATTCTGCCGCTTCTCCTGAGTATGGGGATGCCCCATGTGTGAGACTTTTTGGGAGCCTAGCTGTGTACAGGACCGCGAAAACCAATCAACACTCTCAGGTTTTCTATTTGCGTAAATTGTTCATGTCACCTCTGCACTACCTGTCGCAGTTTCGGAGGCCCTAAAATTCCAAGATAGCACAAAACCCCCCCAAATGACCCCATTTTGGAAAGTAGACACCCCAAGCTATTTGCTGAGAGGCATGGTGAGTCCATGGAATATTTTATATTTTGCCACAAGTTCCGGGAAATATATATATATATATTTTTTTTTTTTTTTTACACAAAGCTGTCAGTAAATGATATATTGCTCACACATGCCATGGGTATATGTGAAATGACACCCCAAAATACATTCTGCTGCTTCTCCTGAGTACAGGGATACCCCATGTGTGAGACTTTTTTGCAGTCTAGCCGAGTACAGGACCCCGAAAACCAACCTCCACTTTCAGGCTTTCCAAAGGCGTAAATTGTTGATTTCACTCCTGACTACCTATCACAGTTTCGGAGGCCCTAAAATTCCAAGATAGCACAAAACCCCCCCAAATGACCCCATTTTGGAAAGTAGACACCCCAAGCTGTTTGCTGAGAGGCATGGTGAGTCCATGGAATATTTTATATTTTGCCACAAGTTACGGGAAATATATATATATATATATATATATATATATATATATATTTTTTTTTTTTTACACAAAGCTGTCAGTAAATTATATATTGCTCACACATGCCATGTGTATATGTGAAATGACACCCCAAAATACATTCTGCTGCTTCTCCTGAGTACAGGGATACCCCATGTGTGAGACTTTTTTGCAGTCTAGCCGAGTACAGGACCCCGAAAACCAACCTCCACTTTCAGGCTTTCCAAAGGCGTAAATTGTTGATTTCACTCCTGACTACCTATCACAGTTTCGGAGGCCCTAAAATTCCAAGATAGCACAAAACCCCCCCAAATGACCCCATTTTGGAAAGTAGACACCCCAAGCTGTTTGCTGAGAGGCATGGTGAGTCCATGGAATATTTTATATTTTGCCACAAGTTCCGGGAAATATATATATATATATATATATATATATATATATTTATTTTTTTTTTACACAAAGCTGTCAGTAAATGATATATTGCTCACACATGCCATGGGTATATGTGAAATGACACCCCAAAATACATTCTGCTGCTTCTCCTGAGTACAGGGATACCCCATGTGTGAGACTTTTTTTGCAGTCTAGCCGAGTACAGGACCCCGAAAACCAACCTCCACTTTCAGGCTTTCCAAGGGCGTAAATTGTTGATTTCACTCCTGACTACCTATCACAGTTTCGGAGGCCCTAAAATTCCAAGATAGCACAAAACCCCCCCAAATGACCCCATTTTGGAAAGTAGACACCCTGAGCTATTTGCAGAGAGGCATGTTGAGTGTTTTGCAGATCTCACTTTTTGTCACAAAGTTTTGGAAATTGAAAAAAGAGGAAAAAAAATGCATTTTCCTGTTTTTTCTTCATTTTCCAAAAAAAATGAGAGCTGCAAAATACTCACCATGCCTCTCAGCAAATAGATTGGAGTGTCTACTTTGCAAAATTGGGTCATTTGGGGGGGTTTTGTGCTATCTTGGAATTTTAGGGCCTCCGAAACTGTGATAGGTAGTCAGGAGTGAAATCAACAATTTACGCCCTTGGAAAGCCTGAAAGTGGAGGTTGGTTTTCGGGGTCCTGTACTCGGCTAGACTGCAAAAAAGTCTCACACATGGGGTATCCCTGTACTCAGGAGAAGCAGCAGAATGTATTTTGGGGTGTCATTTCACATATACCCATGGCATGCGTGAGCATTATATCATTTACTGACAACTTTGTGTTAAAAAAAAAAATATATATTTTCCCGAAACTTGTGGCAAAATATAAACTATTCCATGGACTCACCATGCTTCTCAGCCAATAGCTTGGAGTGTCTACTTTGCAAAATGGGGTCATTTGGGGGGGTTTTGTGCTATCTTGAAATTTCAGGGCCTCTGAAACTGTGACAGGTAGTCAGGGGTAAAATCAGCAATTTACGCCATTAGAAAACCTGAAGATGTGGATTGGTTTTCGGGGGCGCGTACACAGCTACGCTGCCAAAAAGTCTCACACATGGGGTATCCCTGTACTCAGGAGAAGCAGCAGAATGTATTTTGGGGTGTCATTTCACATATACACATGGCATGTGTGAGCAATATATCATTTAGTGACAACTTTCTGTAAAAAAACAACAAAAAAAAAAGAAATAATAATTTTCCCGACACTTGTAGCAAAATATAAAATATTCCATGGACTCACCATGCCTCTCAGCAAATAGCTTTGGGTGTCTACTTTTCAAAAAGGGGTCATTTGGGGGGTGTTTGAACTGTCCTGGCATTTTATGCTCAATCTTATCCACACATCACCCACTCTTCTAACCACTTGAAAACCAAGCCTTTTCTGTGCCTTTTTGTTTACATGAAAAAATATTTTTTTTTTACTAGAAAATTACTTTGAACCCCCAAACATTATATATTTCTTTAAAGCAGAGGCCCTATAGAATAAAATGGGGGATGTTGCAAATTTTTTTGTCACACGGTATTTGCGCACAGATTTTCCAAACGCAATTTTTGCGAAAAAAATACATTTTTTTTAAATTTATTGCACAAATACACTATATAATTCCAATTTTTTTGGTAAAATTTAAAAGATGATCTTATGCCGAGTTCATAGACACCTGACATGACATGCTTTAAAAATTGCGCACGCCTGCGCAGCGGCAACAACGTACGTACATTTTTAAAAACTTTAAAAGTCTCTACAGGTTACCACTTTAGACTTACAGAGGAGGTCTACTGCAAAAATTACTGCACTCGATCTGGCGATCGCGGCGATACCTCACATGCATGCTGAAATTGCGGTTTACATATGACACTAGACCAACGCTTGCGTGTGCCATTGCGTGCAAGCACGGGGAGAAAGGGGGGGGCTCAATTTTTTTTTTTTTTTTTTTTTTTTTTTGCTTTTTTATGTTATTTTGACACCTTTCCTTTAATTTTTTTTTTTTAAATCATTTTTATTGTTATCACAGTGAATTTAGATATCCCCTATGATAGCAATCGGTAGTGACAGGTACTCTTTTTTAAAAAAATTGGGGTCTTTTATACTCTAGATCTCTCCTCTGACCTTAATGTATCTGACCACGCCAAAATTGGTGTGATAAAATACTTTCCCAATTTCCCAATGGCCCTGTTTATTTCTGGCGAAAAAGAAGTCATGAAATGCTCGTAGCCTCCGGCATCTTAGGCCATAGAGATGATTGGAGCCATTCTAATCTTCAATTAGCTCTATGGTTAGATAACTGAACCACCGGCTGCACTCTCGGGTTAACCGGTGGGACAGGAGAGCCCGAGAAAAACCACGGAAGGCTGCGGAAGGCGGCGGTGGGGGGGGAGACCCCTCCCACTGCATGTAAAAGCAGTCTAGCGGCCAATTACCTGCTAGGATTGCTTTTACATGTTAGCCGACCGCTGGCTGTAAAAAACGATACCAAGATGATGCCTAAATCTGCAGGCATCATCCTGGTACAACCACTCAAAGTCCAGCAACGTACCAGTACATTGCTGGTCCTTGTTTGGCATATAGGTTTTTTTTTTTCATGCAGCCTGTGGGCTGAACGGAAAAAAAGAGAACCTATCAGAAATCAGCACAGGAATAATGCGTAGTATTACTCATCATTAACCGCCCAAACAACCACCCACTGAATTTAATGATGGGTATACACGACACTATCCACGTATACCAAAATAGGATTTTAACTGCAGTGCTGAAATCAGAAAATCACCACAGCTGCTATCAGCAAAGGTATCCATATATGCTGAGCGCAAACACTGTTTGTGTCAGAATATATAAAATCAATGCGTGGTAGCCGACAATTACCTGCAAGAGAAACAGGTCACAAAAGAATGAAAAAACAAACAAAGTACATTAAAAAAAAGTACATTAGGAAGAGTAGGACATATAAAATGACTGACACAACAAAAGTTTTTGGATTCTCATCATTAACCGCCCAAACAACCACCCACTGAATTTAATGATGGGTATACACGGCGCTATCCACGTATACCAAAATAAGATTTTAACTGCAGTGCTGAAATCAGAAAATCACCACAGCTGCTATCAGCAAAGGTATCCATATATGCTGAGCGCAAACGCTGTTTGTGTCAGAATATATAAAATCAATGCGTGGTAGCCGACAATTACCTGCAAGAGAAACAGGTCACAAAAGAATGAAAAAACAAACAAAGGACATTGAAAAAAGTATAGTAGGAAGGAGTAGAAGGACATATAAAATTACTGACACCACAACAGTTTTTGGATCCTTTTATTTTACTTTCTAACTGTTCCTTTATTTCTTGATTTGGGAGGGAGTGCGATCTTCTGCGATCTTCTCTTCCAGCTTGGGTCTCTCAAAATGTCGATGGACATCCAACATCCTTCGAGACCCTGTGTTTGTGTGCCCTACACTGTGTCGTGCTGTACCCTACACTAATACTCCACTAGTGTATGGTAGCGCTCAAAACATTCCCCGATGCAGAGACCAGGTTGGTCAGGACATTTGGGACAATAATAACGGGTGTCACGCCTAAATCCGCGCCTGCTACAGACACGACATCGTCTTTGGGGTCGTATTTGGGTAGGGGTACTCGGGAGGGCATAAGGAAAATGCCTCTCATGCAGCCGGCTCACTGCATCTGGAAGGGGAAGTTGGGCAGGCATGCCTCCTGGGTACAGGTAGGCAAGGATGACCGCTTCCTGGAATTCCCGGAAGGGTCCAGTTCGTCCTGACGCCCTGTATAGGACAAAGGCGTTCAGCATAGCCAATTGGAAAAGGTAAACAGACACTTTTTTGTACCAGCGTCTGGCTTTACGGGCAACTAAATACGGCGCCAAAAGCTGGTCGTTAAGGTCCACCCCTCCCATGTTAAGGTTATATTCGTGGACACAGAGGGGTTTCTCCATAACGCCAGTTGCCGTAGGGATTTGGACTGTCGTGTCTGCGTGAAGGGAGGACAGAACATAAACATCCCGTGTATCCTTCCACTTCACCGCAAGCAATTTGTCCGTTTTCAAGCAGGCTCTCGCCCCCCGACTAAGACGGGAATTTACAAGCCGTTGGGGGAAGCCCCGGCGATTAGGTCGCACGGTGCCACATGCGCCAATTTGTAAATCAAGCAGGTGACTAAATAGTGGCACGCTTGTGTAAAAATTGTCCACGTACAAATGGTACCCCTTTCCGGATAAGGGTGACACCAAGTCCCAAACAATCTTACCGCTGCTCCCTGTGTAGTCTGGGCAGTTCGGGGGCTCCACAGTGCTATCTTTTCCCTCATAGACACGGAAATTAACTGTATAGCCTGTGGCCCTGTCACAGAGCTTATACAACTTGACCCCGTATCTGGCACGCTTGCTGGGGAGGTACTGTTTGATAGCAAGACGGCCAGTAAATTTAATCAGGGACTCGTCAATGCAGACAACTTGTTCGGGGGTAAACAAAGCTGCAAACCGCTGATTGAAGTGGTCTATGAGGGGCCGAATTTTGTGGAGCCGATCGTATGCAGGGTCTCCCCGAGGACGACAGATTTCATTGTCGCTGAAATGCATAAATCGCAGAATTTGCTCGTATCTCCCCCTGGACATGGAGGCAGAGTACATGCGCATATGGTGAGCTGGGCTAGTGGACCAATATAGCCGCAATTCACTTTGTTTAGTTATGCCCATGTGGAGGGAAAGGCCCAGAAAGATCTTAAATTCGGAAACCGTTATAGGATTCCAGCCGAATCGTCTGGCAAGGTGCGAATTTGGGTTGGCGGCGATAAATTGTTGAGCATATAAATTTGATTGATCCACAATAGATCTGAAAAGATCTTCCGTGAAGAACAGCTCAAAAAAGTTCAGGGGCGTAAAACCAGCTGTCTCCACGTGGATTCCAGGTTGGGCGGTGAATGGGGGAAGTACTGGCGCTGTAGAATCAGTGGGTTGCCAATTGGGATATGCCAGCGCATCAGGGAGGGCACTATGGGCTCTACGGGCCTGTCTTCGAATACGCGGTGGCTGCGGGCCACTACTTGTGCTAGCCACCGCACCAGCTTCAACTGCACTTAGGGGACTCGCCACGTCACCAGGTCTTACTGCAGTGCTGGTTGTACTAGGTCCAGGTTGTACTAGGCCGCTGGCGCTTGCCAGGTCGCCAGAAAAATGAGCGGCACTAGTACCCACACTCTGCTCCATACGAGCACCCTGCGATTCCTGCATTTCAACAACACCAGAATGGGGTCGGGTACGCCTGGGTCTAACAGGGACCCATCTGTCGTCGGAGCTGTCTGTCAGGGAGCCGCTGCTGTCATCTGGTTCGTATACTGACCCTGATTCTGCCGGTGAGGCTTCCCCATCGCTCTCACCTGACATGGTCATTATACTGTAAATAGCTTCATCACTGTACGAACGTTTAGACATTTTGGTAACTAAATTTACCCGTACAGTGATGCGACTCACAGGTAATAAAAGCACCTGGTTGTCGAAGACTATTTCAAGCGCTACCAAAAAAACTGCTAATGCTAGCAGGGATCAGGCCTGACTCTGCTAACACAGCGGTTTTGTGTCTTGTGTTTTTTGTAAGTGACAGTAATCTATTGATTACTACACTTACCTGGGTGAAAGGGTTAAACGCAGGTGCTGGCCGGAATCAGTGCTGATCGTGCAAACACCGCGTTTTGGGAACCCTAAACTATGGGGGCGCTAGTATAGCTCTGATCAGATCAGATATTGATCTGTTCAAACACTATACTAGAAATGGAAGTGTAGGTGCGTGCGTGCGTGTGTGGTAATCAAGGGGTTACTTCTAAACTATGCGCCGGGGATCTGGGGGGGGGGGTGGCGGGGACCCTAAACCTCCTTTGGGAAAGAAACTAGCTAGCTAGAGCAACCTCAAGTCACAATGACACTAATACAAAATACAGTAAAAACAGTATATTATGTGTGTATTAGTGCTAATGTGACAGAGGGTGTAGGGGTTAACGGGATGTGATCAGGGGGGGATCAGGGGTTTAAATCTTTATTGGAAGGGACTGGCGGGTATCCTAAGGATAAAAGGAACGGTGGCAAGCGCTAAACCTGGTCACAAGTCACACTTATACGGGTATATAGAAAATGCTATATACTGTATACAGTGTGCGTTGTGGCAGGGGGTGTAGGGGTGATCAGGGGGGATCAGGGGATTAAATCTTTATTGGGCGGGTGGCGGGGACCCTAAACCTCCTTGGGACACAAACTTAGTCGCCTGCGCTAATTCTGATCACAATCACACTAATACAAAAATACAAAAACACAGTATATTACGTTTGTATTAGTGCTGATGTGACAGAGGGTGTAGGGGTTAACTAGCGGTGATCAGGGGGGGGTCAGGGGAGATCAGGGGCTCAAATCTTTATTAGGGGGGGGTGGCGGGTAATTCAAGTGGAAAAAAGGGGGTCGCAAGCGCTAGACCTGACCACAAATCACACTTATACGGGTATATAGCAAAATGCTATATACTGTATACGGTGTGTGTTATGGCAGGGGGTGATCAGGGGGGGGTCAGGGGCTTAAATCTTTATTGGGCGGGTGGCGGGGACCCTAAACCTTCTTGGGACAGAAACTTAGTCGCCTGCGCTAATTCTGATCACAATGACACTAATACAAAAATACAATAACACCGTATATTGCGTTTGTATTAGTGCTGATGTGACAGAGGGTGTAGGGGTTAACGGCGGTGATCAGGGGGGGGTCAGGGGAGATCAGTGGGTTAAATCTTTATTAGGGGGGGGTGGGGGGTAATTTGAGTGGAAAAGGGGGGGTCGCAAGGGCTACACCTGTTCACAAATCACACTTATACAGGTATATAGGTATATGCTATATGCTGTATATAGTGTGTGTTGTGTCAGGTGCTGTAGGGGTTAATTGGGGGGGCGATCGGGGGTGAAATGTGCCTATCTAACTGTGTATGTACGTGCTTGGTGCTGTACTTACAATTAGATGTGCTCTCCTCTCACGCTGGATCCAAAAAGACCGTTGGGAGGGGAGGGCACATCTCCTCTAAGCCTGTGTTTACATTTCACAGGCTTAGAGGGAGATCTGATTGGGCAGGACCGATCAACAGGTCCAGACCAAAAATGATTGGCCTGGACCTGATGACTGATCGGTTCTGAACCCAATCGAGTCATCGGCGGGACCGCGGGTGCGCGCGCGCGCGCACCAGAGCGGCGAAGGCTAGTGACGTACCGCTACGTCACTCTGCCTGGCCGGGGCTGACCGCCGCAGTATATAGTCGTGCGGCGGTCGGCAACCGGTTAAAATAATAGTTTTTTTTAATATTACCCTGCCATCCCTTCCACCTTAGCTAACTGCATTCATTTCCAGACACATTATTTTTTTCTTTTAGGGCTGGTTCACACGATGCCCACACATGAATCGCACGGAAAGATACTGTGCATTCCTATGCGATTAAGACCGCATGGAAAATGTACTCCATTTGCTATTTGCAAAACGCAGGTTGCAAACGCATTGCATTTTCCCACACCTGCCCGCACTGGACTGCATGGTACAAAAGATCTGATTACAGTGCGGTTTAAAAAGTAGTGAATGCACTACTTTTGGTGCAGTGTGGTGTGATTTTAGCCCATTCAAAACAAATTGGCTGAAATCGCACTGCATAGAACCACATGTAAATCGCACAGGAATGCACAGCTCATTTCTGTGCGATGCATGTGTTGGGCTAGTATGAACTGGCCCTGAATGGGCTAAAATCGCACTACGCTGCACCAAAAGTAGTGCATGCACTACTTTTTAAACCGCACTGTAACCAGATCGCATGGTACAAAAGTACTATGCGATCCAGTGCTGGCAAATGCACTGCATTTGCAACCTGCATTTGGGGAGTCATTACCTTTCTATTGACACCCACTGCAGATCACAAATGGAATGAATTTTGCATGCCTTCTGATCGCACAGGAACTCACAGTGCATTTCTGCGTGATTCATGTGCTGGCGTGGTGTGAATCGGCCCTTAAAAGTACATATCAATCCTACGTGTCAGCTGCCAAGTATCAGGCATGCTAAAGCATACATTAATATTATTATTATTTTTTTTCAACCACCGAGTTAAACAAAAAAATGACTTGATTCACCCATTCACACATTCCATTTATGTGGACAGGGGAATCATTTCCACTGAGCTATTGTGTTCTGACCACAGGGATACTTCCCCTCTGTCAGAATACTAATCAGTACTGCAGGCTATAGCTGGCAGCACTAATTGATCGGGGAAAACCCCGACAGGCTGGTTGTACAGAAGTCCATCTATCACTCAACTTCTGTACAACCAGACTGCCCATACATTGATGGAATTTCAGTTGGTCCGTGCTGAACAAGCCAAATTTCTGTCCATGTATGACTGGCTTAACCACTTGCTGACCGCCGCACTACTATTTACTGCGGCGGTCATCCCCTCACAGGCAAAGTGACATAGTACTACGTCGCTAGCCTGTGAGGCTCTAGGGAGCGAGCGCACGCCCGATCGCTCACGCCCCCCGCGCGTGTGACCGGCGGACCTGATGTCCCCCGGTCACTTGCGATCGTCGGTTACACCGGGAGAAAGGCAGGCGGCTAATGTAAACAAAGCTGCCTGTCTTTCTCCCCTGGGTAACAGCAGAGATCATACGGTCCTGCTATGTAGGACCATAGATCTCTTCTGTTACATCACAAGCCACATCCAATCACAGTTAGAAGAATGCCCCTAGGGACACACTTAACCCCTCCCTCTCCAATAAAGTTAACCCCTTCCCTGCCAGTGTCATTTTTACAGTAACAGTGCATATGTATAGCACTGATTACCGTAGTAATTTCACTGGTACCCCCAAAAGTGTCAAAAATGTCAGAAGGGTCTGATCTGTCCGACGCAATGTCGCAGTCCCGCAAAAAAATCGCAGATCGCCGCCATTACTCGTTAAAAAAAAAAAACAATAAAAATTACAAAAATCTTTCCCTTAGTTAGTAAACGCAATAACTTTTGCGCAAACCAATCAAAATACACTTATTGCGAGCGATTTTTTTTTTTTTTACCAAACATATGTAGCAGAAAACAAATTGGCCTAAAATGTTAAAAAATTTTGATTTTTACATTTTTTTTTGGGGGGGGGGGGGATTTCATATAAAAAAATTTGAAAAATATTGTTATTTTTGCAAAATTGTCGCTTTTTTTTGTTTATAGCGCATGATCAAAAAATCGCACAGGTGATCAAATACCACCAAAAGAAAGCTCTGTTTATGGGAAAAAAGGACGTCAATTTCATTTGGGTACAGCGTCGCAGGACTGCGCAATTGTCCGTTAAATTCACGCAGTGCCGAATCGCAAAATAGGCCCTGGTCAGGAAGGGGGTAAAATCTTCCGGGGCTTAAGTGGGTAAGATAGTGGTCTCATGCAGTAAGAAATATGCACCTCTCTGTCATGGAGGTCTACTGCTCTCCTTTCTCAGCACAGATGTCCGCTCTGCCATTATACAGTATATGCGTGATATGTGAATGCTGCAGACACAGGGTTCTAGATGAACACATACCCTGCAGTCTACAATAGTGTTGTCCTGAAGCACTTACTGACCACAATGTGCAGTAAAATTCCTCTTCTACACTGAAAAAAAGGCCTTGACACCTGGTTTGACTAGGTGTTAAATTCAGGAGATTTAACACCAAGTTTACACTGGTTTTAAGACTCTTCTGAGCTAACACGGGTTACTAAACTGGTACATTCCTATACTAACACTGTAGTTATCACAGAGACAACACCGTAAGGTGAAGAGATGTGATATTTGGTTCCTACCTTAGTTAACACGGTTTACTAAACACGTCTTAGGAAATTATCACCTTGATTCTCTGTGATAAAGCCTAACACCACTTAACACCCATTTAACACCAGTTACTAAACGTATACCATAAAGTGCAAGTGACACCACCACCGTTTAGCCACAAGGTGGCCTCTCACCTCACTGAAGCATAAAACCAACAATGAATCCTCAGTAAGACCAGTGTAAGGGATACCACTTCCTGGATCGATCTTTCACCATCCCATGGATATAATATGTGAATAAAGATAATGAAGCATCTAAGTGTACACTACTATTATCCTTTAATTCAGTCACATTCAAGATGGAATTACACTCACATGTATCGGCACAATGGGCTTGTGCGGACCGTACACGCCAAACAGTAGCTGTCGGAAGCCGAGAGAAAACACACATTACCAGTCCCTGCGCAGATCCTGGAGATTGATTCTCAAGCTGGGGAATCTTGTAATATGGCCAGTGGTGAAACACATGAATGAAGCGTGGCAGCTCTCCTAACCCTCCATGGGATATGAGGCAAAGAAGCTGTTCAAAAAATAAAGGAACAGAGCTTAGTAAACGCAATAACTTTTGCGCAAACCAATCAAAATACACTTATTGCGAGCGATTTTTTTTTTTTTACCAAACATATGTAGCAGAAAACAAATTGGCCTAAAATGTTAAAAAATTTTGATTTTTACATTTTTTTTTTGGGGGGGGGGGGGGATTTCATATAAAAAAATTTGAAAAATATTGTTATTTTTGCAAAATTGTCGCATTTTTTTGTTTATAGCGCATGATCAAAAAATCGCACAGGTGATCAAATACCACCAAAAGAAAGCTCTGTTTATGGGAAAAAAGGACGTCAATTTCATTTGGGTACAGCGTCGCAGGACTGCGCAATTGTCCGTTAAATTCACGCAGTGCCGAATCGCAAAATAGGCCCTGGTCAGGAAGGGGGTAAAATCTTCCGGGGCTTAAGTGGGTAAGATAGTGGTCTCATGCAGTAAGAAATATGCACCTCTCTGTCATGGAGGTCTACTGCTCTCCTTTCTCAGCACAGATGTCCGCTCTGCCATTATACAGTATATGCGTGATATGTGAATGCTGCAGACACAGGGTTCTAGATGAACACATACCCTGCAGTCTACAATAGTGTTGTCCTGAAGCACTTACTGACCACAATGTGCAGTAAAATTCCTCTTCTACACTGAAAAAAAGGCCTTGACACCTGGTTTGACTAGGTGTTAAATTCAGGAGATTTAACACCAAGTTTACACTGGTTTTAAGACTCTTCTGAGCTAACACGGGTTACTAAACTGGTACATTCCTATACTAACACTGTAGTTATCACAGAGACAACACCGTAAGGTGAAGAGATGTGATATTTGGTTCCTACCTTAGTTAACACGGTTTACTAAACACGTCTTAGGAAATTATCACCTTGATTCTCTGTGATAAAGCCTAACACCACTTAACACCCATTTAACACCAGTTACTAAACGTATACCATAAAGTGCAAGTGACACCACCACCGTTTAGCCACAAGGTGGCCTCTCACCTCACTGAAGCATAAAACCAACAATGAATCCTCAGTAAGACCAGTGTAAGGGATACCACTTCCTGGATCGATCTTTCACCATCCCATGGATATAATATGTGAATAAAGATAATGAAGCATCTAAGTGTACACTACTATTATCCTTTAATTCAGTCACATTCAAGATGGAATTACACTCACATGTATCGGCACAATGGGCTTGTGCGGACCGTACACGCCAAACAGTAGCTGTCGGAAGCCGAGAGAAAACACACATTACCAGTCCCTGCGCAGATCCTGGAGATTGATTCTCAAGCTGGGGAATCTTGTAATATGGCCAGTGGTGAAACACATGAATGAAGCGTGGCAGCTCTCCTAACCCTCCATGGGATATGAGGCAAAGAAGCTGTTCAAAAAATAAAGGAACAGAGCGCACACCGCCCTAGTGTAACACCATTTATTTGAAGTTAATAGAAGCCATAAAAACAGGTACTCACAAACAGATAGAAAGTCATGCATGGAAATAAATATCCCCTGATGATGTTTGCAGGGCTCTCTCCTCCTAGCCTCGGCGGCTCAGCTGTTCGTCCTGCACTGATCAGTGAGTATCGTATGGCTAAGCCAACTGCCTCGGATTACTCAAGGAGACTCGATGTGGTGCGCCTGCGCACGGTCCAGCCGCCGCACACTCTCCAAGAGCCGGATGCTGTAGCCGCTCAGAGAAACTGACAATGCGGTTAAGCAGAGGGAGACTCCCCGATCGGGACCCAGAGCATGACTTGCATGGGGTTGCTAGGGACAACGTTTCGGAGGCGTAGCCTCCTTCTTCAGGTCTCAACACCCCAGAGATCCTTTGCCCTCATTTATATAACAATACTGTATAGTGAGGGGAGGAGCCGCTATTTCTTAAAGGGACACGACAATAGAGAGCCTGTAATCAGGGGCAATAATATCCAAACATTCATATATATCCATGAATTGTACATATCTAATAAAAATTAATAAAAGTGAATAAGTTCATAATACAATAAAAACTTTAAAAGACTTTAAAAAAAAAAAAAAAATATATATATATATATATATATATATATAAAAAAACCTACATGACACTGTGGAGACTAGACTAACAAAACAAAATTAACACCATATATGTGCGCATGTGTATCTCAAAATATTCCCGTATACTAATATTGGGTGGGTATAAAGGAACACACATGCCAACATATATGTACACTGACATAGAAGACCATAAGAAATGAGGAAGATGTAAATATATGCTGACAACATGTAAAATATATAGACTGGTACATACATAAAAACGAAGTTTTAAATCAAGGTGCCAACCTCCAATTCCTCATTCAAGCCATCGGGGGACATAGAGTTAAGCGTAAATATCCAATACGTTTTGCGCATACATAGACGCGAAAATCTTTCACCTTTGATAATGTCATAGGGATGGCTTTAATACCAAATAACTCTAACCCCTCAGTGCTTCCCCCATGTACTTAGCAAAAATGGCGGGGAACACTATGTTTGTCTTTCTTTTGTTCGATGAACTGGCGATGTTCACCAAATCTGGTTCTCATAGCCCTCACCGTTCTGCCCACGTAGAATAATCCACATGGGCACCGCAGACCATATACAACAAATTGTGTGCCGCAGCAGACAAACTGTTGAATATTAAATGTCCGCCCATCTTTTCCAACAAAGTGCTTTTTCCCATGGTGCATGAAATTACAGGCCATGCACCTTCTGAGTTTACATCTATAAGAGCCCACCATATTTAGGAATAAAAGGGATGTTATTTACTGACCGTTGTTTCTTGTTTTTAATTTGACTAGGTGCCACAATATTCCGGACACTTCTAGCCCGTTTAAAAACTACCTTAGGTTTAGTGGGAAGTACTCTACATAGTCTTGCATAAGGAGAGGCCAATGTTTTTTAATGGCCCTTTTGACAGACCAATGTTGATTGGTAAACTTGGTAATAAAGAGGGTATTAGAGGGTTCCTCACTTTTGCCTTCAATCCTTCTACTCTCGCCACCCATAGTATACCTATCAATGGCCTCATCAATGTGCTCCTCAAGGTACCCTTTTTCTAAAAATCTTCTCTTTAATATATCAGCCTGCACCAGGTACTCTGAGACTTCTGTACAGTTCCTACGCAACCTACAAAATTGGCTGTGGGGTATATTCTCCTTCCACTTAGGTAAATGGCAACTTGTACGATGTAAGTATGAGTTGCCTGTAGTCTCCTTAAAATGTGTCCTAGAGGTGATGTTTCCATCAGCATCCCAGGATAGCTCTAAATCCAGAAACACCAAAGTTTGCGCATGTGTGAAGCTGATACCATAGGGATTGGAATTGCAGTAGGCCACAAATTGTAATGTTCTGGTACCTTTGGGCACCCTAATTACTCTTTCATAAGTGTATGCGCCCCACCATTCTCTTTTGGTAAGGTGCGCATACACCTTTAAGACTGATGCTGTCATCACTGAGCGCCGGACTGGATGGCTATTTAGATCGCCGGCTCTCACTCACATGTGTTCGTTCAAACTGCTTTATGCCTTGATGCTAACCTGTCTTGAAGCTCTCATGCTTGCAAGCATATCTCGCTGTTGGAACCACGCTGCGCTGATCCCTGTATCCCGCTACCGGATCATCCGCTCTTGCCGAACCTCTCCTCTGCTACATTGCTATTAGTGATAAGTACCCCACAGGGGAAACCTCTATAACTTTCATACTAAAGCTTACACTATTTAGCTCTGCATACTAAGGACTATTACTACATCTGCATTATCTAAGATTGCTAGCTCTTGAGCCTACTACCACCTGTTCTTGCACTGGGTTGATCTCTCTTGTATGTCCACCTGCTACTCTGTCATCTGCTACCATACATGATTGCTAAACCTATCTGCATCCCATCTGCTACTGTCTTACTTTCAAGAACATTTCCTTTCAAGTGTCTGTCATCTACCATCTCTACCCAACCTGTCTCTTCAGCCTATCATCACTGTGTTACTATATACATAAGTCACTCTAGGAAACATCTTATTGAGTGTGTGTATTTACTTGCTGAATTGAGATCATCCACACATGATGAGTCATTGAGAGTTGGGATTGGTGTCTCAGCGTTTCTCTAAATGACTACTGAAGTGGAATATTTCTGCAGCTGAAAATCCACATCAAACATAAAACGCAGAAGCGTTACACAAATTCAGAAACTGAATTGAGGTCACCATCCCATATGATAATCAAATCATCGATGTAACGCCGATAATAAACAAGATGCTTGGCAAATGGGTTCCAGGTCCAAATATGATTTTTCTCCCAGAATTCCATAAACAAGTTAGCATAGCTCGTCGCAAAATGTGCACCCATAGCTGTGCCAGCGACTTGTCTATAAAATGAGCCATCAAACTGGAAGTAGTTTCTTTCCAGCGCAAATTTAGTGCATGAGCATATAAATTCAGACTGAAGTGGGTGCATGTATTCCGTCTCAGAAAGAAAATACTCCACTGCTCTTAACCCACCCTCATGCGGAATAGATGTGTAGAGAGAACACACATCTAGGGATAACCACAGATAGTTGGCTTCCCATTTTTATTTTACCAAGGTGTCCAGAACCTGGGAGGAATCCCTAATGTAGGCCGGCAGGGACGCCACCAGTGGTTGTAAGAATATATCTACATATTGGGATATTTTGCTGGTGATGCCTTCCATACCAGCCACAATAGGTCTCCCAGGTGGACACCTGGGGTCCTTGTGGACCTTAGGGATGTGGTAAAAATAGGGCGTCTTGAAATAATTATTAAGGAAAAAACATTTTTCTGCCTTACTGATGATTCCAATACCACACGCCTGATTCACCAATTGTTGTAATTCCAATTTATACCCTGGTAATGGATCCTCACTTAAGTGCTCATACGTGTTTTCATCAGATAACAGTCTGTGGGCTTCAGCAAGATAGTCCATCCTATCTTGAATCACCAATCCTCCACCCTTATCTGCTAAACGTATAACAATGTCATGATTTTCCTTTAAAAGATTCAAAGCACTCTTCTCTGAACTAGATATATTTTGCGCACTAATCTTCCCCTTGGGCTGAATACATATTTTCTTAAAATTGGCATAAACCATGGAGTAATAGGTCTTAATATACGCATTCTTCACATGGTGTGGATAGAAGGTAGATTTAGGACGAAAACTCGTGTGAATGAAGTTATTGCCAAACGGGGTGGAAACCAAATCCACTGGTTCCACACATCCCTCGAAGAGCAATTCCTCCAGCACCTTGAGTATTTCAACGTCCATCTCAGTGTTCACAATATCCCCACCGATAGTATCTGTGGGATTTGATCTCACCTCTACAGCCCCACAGTCACCCTCACCTTTCATAGACTGCAGACTATAATACCGTTTAACTGTAATATTACGTATATACCTATGCAGATCCCTAAACAATTCAAAAAGGTTTGCATTACAACTCGGGGCAAAATTGAGTCCTTTATGCAAGAGACTCAATTCCACTTCATTGAGTATATGGGTGGATAAATTAAACTTCAGGCAGACCCCCAGGGGGAATCCTCAGTACTCACAACCTGTGTAGGCTTTCCTGGGACTGGACCCCTCTGACTCCGCAGGTTCTTGGCACGCCGGATCCCCTCAGCTGAGCTCAGCACTGTGGATCTTCAGGCAGCACCCCGAGATCGTTCTCCTCAGACAGGAGGAGAGACAGCCGTTCTCTCCCTCCTGGGACTCTGCTCCCGACAAAGACATTGTTTTATGCGCCACCCCCAAACTTATACCTACTCCCAGAATCCTTTGCAGCACAATCTGCCTTCTGGGCTAGTTACAAGCCTGGATGTGTCCCCTGATTGGGTTTCCTCCACCGCCCTATGAGAAGCCTCTCACAGGAGCTATTGGGGAGACTCCCCCTTCAGCAGGCACACCTGGAAACCATGACCCCCTGACTAATAAATCACAGCCCTGCTGTTAGGCAGACAAGGCCCACTATACCTTTACCTAGAACCTACCTGTAGGGTGCTACACATGTTTAAGATTTTATCTTAAAGCATACTCCTATTATTCTGAAGTATCTTAAAATTTGTAAACCTAATTTTTTAAGAATCTCAAACATTTACTTCCTCACTGTACTCCAAGTAGGCACTGCTGTGTCACAAATTTTACAGAGCCTGCCTACTGAACTACAGAGGTGCTGAGACAAGGTTTTTCAGGAGACAAAATAAGTACAGGAATCACTGTCTTTAGGCAGCTAGGTACCATTGTATGTAGGTATATGTAGTCTTTAGAACTTAAAATTCAACAGTAGATGAGAAGCTGCAAAGCACGCAGGGAATCCAAAAAGTTGTTGAAAGAGATGTCCTGCAAACAGACAGCACTCAAAACATGAAAGCATATGGCCCAAGTAATCTTATATTGAATTGTTAAAAAATAACACTTGTTTGTATTGCTATTACAACGCTGATGTTAAAAAAAAAAACATTTTTTTACTATGACTATAGATGTTTTTCATTCCACTATACTAGATATTCTTGGCATATGGAAAATTACTTCAATCATTCTTGTAGATACATACATAGCCAGCAGTATTTTGTGTGCAATGAAATATACTGATGGTTGCTACAGTCATATGACCGTATGTAATAATCTACAAAATGGTGTAGCAATTTCTACATCCACATATGTAGTCAAACACTGTCTTATTACCACATCATAGTAAATGCTTGAATAGACCAAAACCCAAAAACATGTATAAACCAAAATCATAATATAACAAAAAAATTAAGCCTCAAATAATCTTGTGTTGTGCTTTTCTATTTTCCCCAACATTCATGCTCATTTATTCTCCATATGCCTGTGTCACCACCACCAGTCGTGCCCCCACCTGGACTCCATCACCTTACATGCTATGTAGGGTCACACGAGGCTTGTGTCCCCCTTAGTGGACATTTAATATCTCAGTTTACTTGCTTGTAGTTTTCTCTGGTGTTGGTTCTTCTTCCTGGGTTATGCTTAAAAGCCAATAAGCCTTTGGATAATTTGGGCACTGCCCCTTTACGACACTCTCCAACTCTCTCCTCTTCCTCCTCAGCACCATACAGGGGATAACACGTCATAGTGCTCTTTCGTTCATTGATGGACCCCGCTTCTGATTCTTCTTAACCATTGGGTTATACTGCCTCCTACAGGAGTAGGACACTAGGCAGGAAAAGGCTTGACTACGCCTTTGGGCAGTCCCAGGGGGTATACACCCACACTCAGCTACAGGCACTCAGTTGTTTTCTACCTAGTCAGAAGAGAGGACCTAGTTCCTTTCTGGGATCTCTGGTCCTGGCAATTTTTTTTTCCTTTTGAATGTTTTTTTTTCTATCTTTGTATTTTTGTTTGTGTGAGAATCTACTATCAGCTGCTGGACTGGGCGACGGACTGGAAAATCTAGACCCAGAGGATCCCCCCAGTCTGGCCAGCGAGCGCATGCAGGCCTCAGCTCCGCGCTAGGTCATCTACTACATAGCCCCACTGGATGAGGGGCTGGCCTGTGAGTTAAACGTCTCGCGAGGGTGCATACGACCTGGCCTCGGCGGCAGCATTCCTCCTGACCGACAGCCACACACATCCCAATAGAACGTTGGTCTGTCAGGAGCAGTGCCCACCCTTTTCATGGTATGGTAAGTAGCTGTATCCCCCCCTCCTCTACCCCTGGAGGGTTTTGGGGTGGACATGGGCCCCTCCCTGGGACGGTGGGACCCCACAGTTCCCCCTCCAGCCCTCTTAAATTTGCTGGTCATTGTGGATCGTTATGCCCTCCCACCTCCGGGTGAGGTTACGAGCTGGCTTTTGCCACATACTCCTAAGGGGGCTTGTTTGGAGTTGCTGCTGACAGGGTTTTTCCTGGTGTACAACAGGGGGTTGAGCAGGGTTCCCCTTTTACCCTGGGGGTTGGTGACTAGGGCAGGGATGTCCTCTGGGCTCCCTGCTGCAGTTGTTGGGCTGGGGGAGCGAATGGTTTGGCATCCACGGGTTTGCGCCTCACGCAGCCGAATCTGGCCCCAAATTTAGGCCACAGCTTTGTGGGCTACTAGTCAGGAGCTATGTGAGGTGCCCCCAGTGAGGATGGCTGAAACCACTACCCTCCGTTTGGGCTTCTGCCCCCCCCCCCTCCGCTGCCCCTGGGTGGTCAGCTCCGCTGAGGCTCGCGCCCAGGCGGCTGGGAATCCACAAACATTTAGGCCGCATCTTGCGGCTTACTAGACCCTGTGGCAGAGCCAGCCTCCATGGGGGGGGGGGCAGCCCCAGTGAGCCTGTCTGGAATGAGAGTACTTGCTGCTGGGCCTCTACACAAATTGATGCCACGGCCTACTAGGCCATGCTGCCAGCTTGGCACCTCCCATTATTGTGTAGGGCATCTACCCCTTTTAGCACTGCGGGACCATCAGGATACTCTACATGCGTGTCCGCGTCACGGAAGGCGGCCCCTTTAAAGGGGGCTATGTCCTATTGTGCATGCCTCTATAGAGGGACTCCCACCTTGTTTTTTTGTAGGGTCCAGAAGGTGGTTTATTTATGGACCCTGGGTTGGCGTCCCCCTTGCGGGATCGCAGTCGGTGTCCCCTCACCTGATGATTAGGTTTTTCCGGGTCACCCGGCCTCATCTGTCCATCAGATCCTAAATCTGTTTTGGCTGCCTCTGGTGTGAGTCACCCTACTGGGTCTGCATCACACCCTGAATGCTCAGACAGTGAGGATGTTTCCTCTAGCCGTGCATGAAAAGGCACTGGTGGATGCACTGATTGCATAAAAGGCATAAGTCCAGGGAGATATTGGTGCCCAAATATGGGAGCATCCGTGTTTGCCACTTAAATTAGAAGTTTTGTTTCATAAGGGATGCCAGGTCTGGAGGGATCGCCACTGTCAAAATTTCTGATGTACAAACCCAATTCCAAAAAATTCAATAAAGGAACCGTTTGAATTGTGAAAAAAAAAAAATTACAAATCTCATAAACTTATATTTTTTCACAATATAATATAGATAACATATCAAATGTTGAAAGTGAGACATTTTGAAATGTCATCCCAAATATTGTCTCATTTTGGATTTCATGAGAGCTACACATTCCAAAAAAGTTGGGACAGGTAGCAATAAGAGGCTGGAAAAGTTAAATGTACATGTAAGGAACAGCTGGAGGACCAATTTGCAACATATTAGGTCAATTGGCGACATGATTGGGTATAAAAAGAGCCTCTCAGAGTGGCAGTGTCTCTCAGAAGAAGTTGTAAAAGAGTGCAGCGCTCAAAGGGTTAAAAAACAGATCTATGGATAAAAACGAGAGTCCTTAAATATCACAATGAAAAAAAAATCAAATAGGTCCAAGATGAGGATTCCAATAAAGTGTCTCTCAGAAGTCAAGATGGCCAGAGGATCACCAATTTCCCCAATGCTGCGGCGAAAAATAGTGGAGCAATATCAGAAAGGAGTTTCTCAGAGAAAAATTGCAAAGAGTTTGAAGTTCTCATCATCTACAGTGCATAATATCATCCAAAGATTCAGAGAATGTGGAACAATCTTTGTGCGTAAGGGTCAAGGCCGGAAAACCATATTGGATGTCCGTGATCTTCGGGCCCTTAGACGGCACTGCATCACATACAGGGATGCGACTGTAATGGAAATCACAACATGAGCTAGCTCAGGAATACTTCCAGAAAACATTGTCGGTGAACACAATCCACCGTGCCATTCGCAGTTGCCGGCTAAAACTCTATAGGCCAAAAAAGAAGCCACATCTAAACATGATCCAGAAGCGCAGGCATTTTCTCTGGGCCAAGGCTCGTTCAAAATGGACTGTGGCAAAGTGGAAAACTGTTCTGTGGTCAGACGAATCGAAATTTGAAGTTCTTTTTGGAAAACTGGGACGCCATGTCATCCGGACTAAAGAGGACAAGGACAACCCAAGTTGTTATCAGCGCTCAGTTCAGAAGCCTGCATCTCTGATGGTATTGGGTTGCATGAGTGCGTGTGGCATGGGCAGCTTACACATCTGGAAAGGCACCATCAATGCTGAAAGGTATATCCAAGTTCTAGAACAACATATGCTCCCATCCAGACGTCGTCTCTTGCAGGGAAGACCTTGCATTTTCCAACATGACAATGCCAGACCACATACTGCATCAATTACAACATCATGGCTGCGTAGAAGGAGGATCCGGGTACTGAAATGGCCAGCCTGCAGTCCAGATCTTTCACCCATAGAAAACATTTCGCGCATCATAGTTACATAGTTACATAGTAGGTGAGGTTGAATAAAGACAATAGTCCATCCAGTTCAACCTGTGTAAGTGTGTGTGACTGTAATCATCTAACATAGCCCTTAATGTCCTGATCCTTGAGATGCAAGTCTAAGAGTCTTTTGAAAGTCACCATACTACCCACAGAAACCACCTCTTGTGGTAGACAATTCCACAATCTTGTAGCCCTAACAGTAAAGAACCCTCCTCGTTGCCTGAGGTTAAAACGCTTCTCCTCTAATCGCATTGTATGTCCTCGAGTCCTCATGCAATTCCTTCGATTGAACAGCTTTTTTTCTAAGCTGAGATCCCCATTAAGATATTTATGAATTGCTATCATGTCCCCTCTCAGACGTCTCTTCTCCAGGGAAAATAAATCGAGCGATTGCAGCCGCTCTTCATAGTTAAGGTCCTCCAACCCCCTAATCAGTTTAGTTGCCCTTCTCTGGACTTTCTCCAGCTCCAACACATCCCTCCTGAGGACTGGCGACCAGAACTGGACAGAATACTCCAATATCCATCATAAAGAGGAAGATGCGACAAATAAGACCTAAGACAGTTGAGCAACTAGAAGCCTGTATTAGACAAGAATGGGACAATATTCCTATTCCTAAACTTCAGCAACTTGTCTCCTCAGTCCCCAGACGTTTGCAGACTGTTATAAAAAGAAGAGGGGATGCCACACAGTGGTAAACATGGCCTTGTCCCAACTTTTTTGAGATGTGTTGATGCCATGAAATTTAAAATCAACTTATTTTTCCCTTAAGATGATACATTTTCTCAGTTTAAACATTTGATGTGTCATCTATGTTGTATTCTGAATAAAATATTGAAATTTGAAACTTCCACATCATTGTATTCTGTTTTTATTCACAATTTGTACAGTGTCCCAACTTTTTTGGAATCGGGTTTGTATCATAATTCACTCTAACGTTAGACAGGTGGCCGTACCTCTGCAATTCTGATACCAGTACAGGTCGGGTGGTATGAGGCTGGGTGACATAGAAGAGTATGTCATCTGCATAGGCCGATAATTTATGTTCAGTCGCACCCACACGGACAACTCGTATATCTATTACGTCTCATCTTGCGTAACAAGGATTCTGAAACCAGGGTGAACAATCGGGGGGGGGGGGGGGGAAACCCTGTCTGGTACCATTATATATGGTAAATGGGGACTAAAGAGTCCAATTCACCCTGACCCAGGCCTCTGGTCGTTGATATAATGCTAAAATTCATCCCAGCATCTTCTGTCCAAGGCCCAGCCTTGACAGGGTTTCCTCCGGGTATAACTAGTCCACTCTGTCAAAGGCCTTTGTCAGAGTCGGTTGGCAGCAGTAATCCGGGTGATTTTCAATGGGCCCTGGTGCAGCCAATGTAGGATGTGAATAGCTCTGACCGTATTGTCTCAAGCCTCCCTTCCAGAAATAAATCCAGTCTGGTCTAAATGAATTATGGATGTCAAGGAGTCCTGCAATCTCATGGTTAAAATTTTTAAGAATATTTTAAGAATTTAGTGTCAGAGTTCAATAGTGATGTGAGGTGGTAATTGGGGCATAACATAGGGTCCCTCCCTGGTTTGGGTAGTACAACTATATGTGCCAGTAGGGCTTCTCTAGGGAAAATATTTGAGGTACTAATAGCGTTAAAGTATGTACAGAGAGGGGGCAGTAGAATATCAGAGAATTTCTTATAGTATGCGTTGGAAAACCCGTCAGCGCCTGGGCTTTTCCCATTAGGAAGGGCAGCTATAACCAAGACTATTTCTGCGGTAGTAAATCGGCTGTTTCAGGTCTTGTAAAACCTTGCTGGGTAGTGTTGAAAAATCTACTTCCTGTAAGTACTCTTGGATTAAAGTGTGTTTGCGTTAGGTCATTTGGGATCCAACAGGAGAATTTATATTCTATAAAGATTGATAGTTTCAGAACTCTGTTGCTATACAAGAGGTGTCCGTGATGGGGTCACCGCGGACCATCAGTCTGTGCACATGACACAAACTTTGTTTCCTCCTAAGAACCTGCTCTAGAAGGCGTCCACATTTATTTCCAAACTCATAGAATCTGTGGACATAAAATCAGACCTCATTTTGAGCCTTGTGTTCTAAGCACTCTTGTCAGTTTGATTCTCGGGTCTTTTAATTTGTTTGCATCTGTGGACAATAAGGAGGTCTTATGACACTGTTCCAGTTGTCTGATCTCCTCTAGTAAATCAGCCATCTCTTTAAATTTCTGTTTTTTAAGTCTGGTACCATGGCTGATTGATAAACCCTGATTACCGCCTTGTGACGCTCCTAGAGGGGTTGCGCAGACACCTCTGTAATGGAATTTAGTTCAAAGTAGGACCTGAGAGAGGACTGCAAGTCTCCCAACACCTCAATATTATCTAGTACGTTTTCATTGAGTCTCCACGTCGACAATCTCCATTAGGGAGATTGTGAGGGAGACCGGAGCGTGTTCAGACATAGTTATCTGCCCAATGGAGGCGTCAACAAGGCGATGTAGGTGGTACTGATCCATATAGAGGAGATCCAGCCTGGAATATGAATAGTGGACACTCAAGTAGAAACTGTAATCTTTCTCAGAGGTGTGTTTTGCCATCCAATAATCCACCAGATGCATAGAACCCAGTAATTTCAATAGGTGCTTCCTGGCATTAAAGGAGAACACCGGTCTGCTAGATGAAGTGTCCATCTTGGGGTCCTGGGGCAGATTAAAGTCACCTCCTAGTATCAAAAGGCCCTCTGTAAACTTGGAGAGCTTTACCAGCACCGTGGAGAGGAAACTGACAGTGTGCTTATTTGGGGCATAAATGTTAGACCCAGTTATACATTGACCCGCAATAGTGCCCTTCATAAATAAGAATCTATCCTCCGGATCTACATTCTGTTCCATGAGCTCAAAAGGACAATGTTTTTATACAGCTATTGCTACCCCTCTGGCTTTAGAGGTCAGGGAAGGGCATAGGTACCATTGTGCGAATATCGCACAAGGTAAGTTGGGCGTGGAGGTCACAGTGAAGTGAACATCACAATGTGTGGGTTAAAGTGGCGGAGCTTGTTCCATATCTTACCACATTTGGTAGGAGAGCATAGTCCCCTAACGTTGTAGGAAAGTACTTTCAAGTTTTACATCACTATGCTATGGCAGCTCTATGATCTCCATATAGTAAAGTGTGACGTCCAGGAGACCTCCCCAATCGACCCATAAGAGGGAGCATAGTGGAGGCCGGGCGATGGATCCAACATCCAAAGAACCCATACACAAAGAGACCCTTTGTAAACAATACAAAAAACAAGAACTGAAAAAAAAAATATCCAAACAACGTAATGGCCAAAAGGTGTATGCTAGAAACGTAAATGGGTTTTCTGTAGGCCACTCCAATTGGGATGGCATCCTGGAACCTGTGTGAACTATAGTTCGCATATCCCTCCTCATTATTGGGAGGATGGTACATGGGGGAAACGTAGTCGGAGAGAGGCGCGGGGCACCCCCCGGAAGAACCTCAGGGCTGTCCCTTTAAAGAGGCCACCCAAACCCCAGTAAGGCTCCAGAGTTAATCTCTATGAGCTGATCCCAGAGAAACAAAAGCAAAGAAATGGAGGAAAAAAAAAGAGTTGTAAAACCTGCAACGTATAATCATAGGACCGGAATGGATGGATGGATGTATCGCAGACGGGCCATTAAAGGGTGGTGGAAAGTCAGCAATTATCCCCATCCAGGATTTATGTAAAGGGCCCAGTATCCCTGGCAGTTCTGGGCTTCACTCATCCCCTGGACCATCCAAACCGTCAGGAAGATTGAACAATGCAGGTACAAGCCATTTCCCAACCAAAGTTAACAGTAACTGTTTCCTACAAGAAGAGATGATGAAATTGCGTGTTACAGTTGTTGTGGATGAAAGTTTTCTGGAGTAATAACAGAAAAAGAGTAACAATCAACCATCTTCTGCAGTTGAATCTGCTAAGGCCCGTCTGCTAGCCTGGCGGCGACGACACCTTTGGGGGGCAGGTTCCCACTGCCCTAGGTCTTTTGGAATAGGAATGTCTGACACAAATCTCCAGTCCTTGAAATCCACTTTTGGAAGGGAGAGGGTATCCAAAACTTAGGGAGATCAACTCTGTTCCTGAGCACCGTTGTCTTCCCTTTCTTTTTTGCTGTAAGGCCAAAGGGGAACCCCCAGGTGTAAGTGGCTCCTCACTGGAGAACCTCCCAACACAGGATGCAGGGATCTGTGCATCATTAGTGTCCGCTTGGATAGATCTGGGAACAAGGATAGTTGTGCACCATCAAAATCGAGGCGGTCTCTGCCACGCATTGCTCTCATGATAGCTTCTTTGGTGGCATACTTATGAAGTTTACATATGATATTACGTGGTCTGTTTGCATCCTGAGGTGGTGGGATGAGCCCCCAATGGGCTCTATTAATTTCTATATATGCCGGGGCCGTGTCGCCCAGTATTTGTGTAAAAATCTCCTGCAGCGTTGGTACTAAACCTGGCGCCCGTGTTGCCTCGGGAAGGCCTCTGATGCATATATTTTGCCTCCTCTCTGTTCTCATAGTCATCCAACTGTAATAGAAACAATTCAACCATATTATCTTATTTCCCCTGTAATGCTAATATGGAGTTTGTAAGATCTTCCTGGCCAGACTCGAGTGTGTCAATCTTATTGCCCAGAGCTGTTGTTTCAGATTTCAAATGGTCTCAGGCCTCCTTAAAGTTGGCTTCAGCTGTAGAAATCAGCAGGGATATATCTGATTTAGTGGGTAGCACTCTGATCTGCTCTTTTAAGTCCAAGTCCCTATCCAAATACCCCAGCAAGGAGCCCCTGTGAGATTGTGATGTGGAAGCCTGTGATGAAGCTTAGCTATGGCACTGTACCTGGTCCCTGGAGTGCAGAGGAGAAGGCTGCGTATCTGGCCACTGCTCAAGGCAGGAAGAGGATGCTGATGGTTTTGGGTGGAATTCCAGCACCATCTTGGGGTCTTCCAAGGCTGTCGGAGAAGGAGTCCAGCGCTCCCGATCGGGTAACAGTGGGTCTGTTCAGCTGAAAAGAGGATCGACAGCAGCTGGGCATGTTGTGGCCGGTGAAGGTAGGAGATATTCCTGGTTTGTAGCTGTAAAAGCCAGGGTGTTCGCAGGAGCTCACCAGAGATGTGTCCTCTCGGCTGCATGTCCAAACCACGCTCCCCTCTGGATTCCATTTGAATGAAGACTTTTTTTGCCTTCCCTATGTCCCAGGCCTAAACATCCTAAGGAAATTTCTCTGCATTCCCTGGATGTGGTTTGGGCAATCAGGTTGCACCTGGCAGCTACATAGTCTTTTAGGTCAGACTCACTATTTGTACTCACGATTGGACCTCAAAAAGGGTTGGCCACGCCTGCTGCGACCATTTTCAAATGGATCAGACAGACAGTGATTCAGGCCTATTCAATTAAGGGTCATATTCTTCCTTTCTCTGTTAAGGCACAGTCTACTCAAGCATCAGGCATCAGTGATGCAGGTTTGCAAGGCAGCCATCTGGTCGTCTGTGCACACTTTTACAAAATGTTATAAAATGGATGGGTTGGCATCTTCGGATACTTCTTTTGGCCGCAAGGTTTTGCAGGCTGCTGTTTAGAGGACCTGGTCCTCTTTAAGAGTGTATTGTTTTTTTCAAGTGAGCGCCAGTTGTTATGGTTGAGCTCCATGTTACCTGGTTGGCTATGGTTAGCCTTGGGAATTTTTTTCTGCTCTTTTCCCACCCCTCATGTTAAACACTGCTTTAGGACATCCCAATAGTTAAGAAGAATCAGGAGCTGTGTCCTTCAATGAACGACAGAGAAAATCAGATTGTTGACTTGAGTTGAGTTGGCTTTCTTCTGACACTGCTTGTAACAAAACTGAGTGCCTATAGCTGAGTGTGGGTGTATACCCCCTGGGACTTCCCATAGGCATAGTCAAGCTTTTTTCTGCCTAGTGTTCTACTCCTGTAGGGGGCAGTATTACCCAATGATTAGGAAGAATCAGGAGCTGTGTCCGTCAATGAACATCAGAGAAATTGATTTTACTGTAGGTCAAAAATCTTCTTTTATCCTTCCTTTAAAGATGCCTATTACACTTAATGAAAAGTGAAAAAATTACACTTACTATTGTTATTTTGAGACCACAAGGTTTATTGTATTAGAATACCATCATAGCAGCTCACAGGGCACTGTTGGATACTTGCCATAAGACCGTATGTGTTATATTAATAATGCTTATTTGACCGTATGTGTTATATTAATAATGCTTATTTGTATGAGCTGTTCTCTTAAGGGTCTGGGGTTTTCCAGTTTCCCACACACTATTACAAATCACTTATTTATTTTATCAATAGACATCCAGCAGACATGATAATATGTTCTTTGTTGGGGGGCTAGAAAGTAATTAGACTATAAATGTTTAAAAAAAAAAAAAGGGATCCCTTTTATAAAATGCCAGATTTAGCCCCTAAAAGGCTTAAGTATTACACTCCTGAAGACAGCACAGTTATAAAATGTGCATGTTCTTTGTATTTAATATACAGTGCCTTGCGAAAGTATTCGGCCCCCTTGAACTTTTCGACCTTTTGCCACATTTCAGGCTTCAAACATAAAGATATAAAACTGTAATTTTTTGTGAAGAATCAACAACAAGTGGGACACAATCATGAAGTGGAACGAAAGTTATTGGATATTTCAAACTTTAACAAAAAACTGAAAAATTGGGCTTGCAAAATTATTCAGCCCCCTTAAGTTAATACTTTGTACTGCCACCTTTTGCTGCGATTACAGCTGTAAGTCGCTTGAGGTATGTCTCTATCAGTTTTGCACATCGAGAGACTGAATTTTTTGCCCATTCCTCCTTGCAAAACAGCTCGAGCTCAGTGAGGTTGGATGGAGAGCGTTTGTGAACAGCAGTTTTCAGTTCTTTCCACAAATTCTCGATTGGATTCAGGTCTGGACTTTGACTTGGCCATTCTAACACCTGGATATGTATATTTGTGAACCATTCCATTGTAGATTTTGCTTTATGTTTTGGATCATTGTCTTGTTGGAAGACAAATCTCCGTCCCAGTCTCAGGTCTTTTGCAGACTCCATCAGGTTTTCTTCCAGAATGGTCCTGTATTTGGCTCCATCCATTTTCCCATCAATTTTAACCGTCTTCCCTGTCCCTGCTGAAGAAAAGCAGGCCCAAACCATGATGCTGCCACCACCATGTTTGACAGTGGGGATGGTGTGTTCAGGGTGATGAGCGGTGTTGCTTTTATGCCAAACATAACGTTTTGCATTATTGCCAAAAAGATTGATTTTGGTTTCATCTGACCAGAGCACCTTCTTCCACATGTTTGGTGTGTCTTCCAGGTGGCTTGTGGCAAACTTTAAACTACACTTTTTATGGATATCTTTAAGAAATGGCTTTCTTCTTGCCACTCTTCCATAAAGGCCAGATTTGTGCAGTATACAACTGATTGTTGTCCTATGGACAGAGTCTCCCACCTCAGCTGTAGATCTCTGCAGTTCATCCAGAGTGATCATGGGCCTCTTGGCTGCATCTCTGATCAGTCTTCTCCTTGTATGAGCTGAAAGTTTAGAGGGACGGCCAGGTCTTCGTAGATTTGCAGTGGTCTGATACTCCTTCCATTTCAATATTATCGCTTGCACAGTGCTCCTTGGGATGTTTAAAGCTTGGGAAATCTTTTTGTATCCAAATCCGGCTTTAAACTTCTCCAACAGTATCTCGGACCTGCCTGGTGCGTTCCTTGTTCTTCATGATGCTCTCTGCGCTTTAAACGGACCTCTGAGACTATCACAGTGCAGGTGCATTTATACGGAGACTTGATTACACACAGGTGGATTCTATTTATCATCATTAGTCATTTGGGTCAACATTGGATCATTCAGAGATCCTCACTGAACTTCAGGAGAGAGTTTGCTGCACTGAAAGTAAAGTGGCTGAATAATTTTGCACGCCCAATTTTTCAGTTTTTTATTTGTTAACAAAGTTTGAAATATCCAATAAATTTCGTTCCACTTCATGATTGTGTCCCACTTGTTGTTGATTCTTCACAAAAAATTACAGTTTTACATCTTTATGTTTGAAGCCTGAAATGTGGCAAAAGATCGAAAAATTCAAGGGGCCCGAATACTTTCGCAAGGCACTGTATGCTGTTTTTTTTTTTTTTTTATTATTATTATTGAATTGTCAACAAAGACAACATTCTATTTTGTCTGTTCTCTACATCTTGTTTTTTATTTGTGTTTTATAAAACAGGACACAGAAATAGATGTTTCATTTCCCTGTGAGAAGGAACCAAAAGGACTATATGAAAACCTTTCAGATCAGAATAAAAATGATCTGAATGAAAGTGCTCAGGAACCAAAAGTGGACAATACCGCCAAGAAAAGAACAGTGTAAGATATATATGTATTTTTTTTATTTTAACATATGTGTTTTTTTCCAATGTAAGTACGACCGAGATAATTTTGTGAACTGTAAACCTATCTCCCAAGAGACACCTTTCAGTTTTTTAAGTTCCATAATACACTAACCATTCTATAGGACAAGCTCTGTACTTCTCCTGTGGATCACAGGAGTGCAGTTCATTCCGCACTCCAATGACCTGTTTTCAGCAGACAGCAGGCTTCAGCTGACATAAGAGGAGGTCCAGCCTCAGGTAAGATCGCAACAATGAAGTCGGGATCCGCCCACATGCCTGGACCTGCACCCGCTCAGCCTCTCAGGCTCTCAGCTGAGCCTGAGCCAGCTGCTCCCACCCCCTCTACAGCCCATCGTTCCAGTGAGTGTCGGGGGCCGGGGGGGGGGGGGCAGAGCAACTAACAGTCACCAGCTCTCTGAGAACTGAGCTATTGCTCAGATCTCAGTCTTAGAGCCATCGGATAAATGCTGCATCCACCTAGGTAAGTATGATTTTGCAAGAAAAAAAAACATATTTCTTAATAGACCCATGTTAAGTCTGTGGGTAGGCAGGCATAAACAGAAATGCATCCACTTACATCCTTTTACCTCCAAACCTTTTCTGTGTTTTTTTTTTTTTTTCAATCCTATGCAGACTTGAAGGTAATCCAATGTAAGCAGACACATGTCCATTTACATCTGCCTAACGATAGACTACTATTAGGCTTTTGTTCAGATCCACTTGAAAACCAGGAAAATCTGGTTCATGTAAAAAGGACCCTAAGGCTGGCCATACATTATACAATTTTCTTTTACAATTCTCCTTTAGATTCGCCAGAACTATAGAACAACCTAGCACTACATTTTTGCAGATGGACATGGATATATAGTATTAAATAGAAAAAGTGCGCTGGATAAATAATAAAGTAAGGGCTCTTTCACACGGGCGGTCCGATCAGATCCGCCTGTCAGTTTTTTAGGCGGATCTGATCGGATCCTCCATGCAGCTCTATGGGGCAGCGGGTGTCAGCGGAGACACCTCCGCTGACACCCGCTGCCATCCGCATCCGATCCTGTGCTGAAATCTGGACGGATGGAAACCCTATTTTTCCATCCGTTCAGTAATCGGAGCGGAGCGTATCTGATGAGAGCGGACAAGCGGTCCGCTCTCATCCGATCCCCCATAGAGGGCAGCGGGTGCTGAGACACCTCCCTCTCCGCACTGCAAGCGGAGACGGAGCTGTCATCCGCCGGCTCAGCGGGGATCGCGGATTGATCCCCGCTGAGCAACACGGATCCGCCTACGGAGGCGGACTGTGTGAAAGAGCCCTAAAGCTGCAACCTTAGAACCAATTGGAAAACAATATTGTGAATAAAAAAGCAGGTGCGCTAAACTCATATGTGTTAATCAATCAAGTTATGGTGAAACCATTAATGTGGTACCAAAATTAAATAGTCACAAGACTAATGGTAAACACATACATAAGTGAATACTGAGTGATATACCTGGTGTAGCCTCAAAGGACAAAATAAATCAACAGTAATAGTAATTGACCATAATAGATAGTGAAAGGTCACACACTAATAAAAATGGCGACAAAACTATAAAAATAAACAAAAATTTCTAATAGGTGCAAATAAAATTAAGGTGCATGAAGTTCAGAAAAAAGTCAGTGATATATTTAAAACATATTGGGTGACTTCCAGGTGATAAAATCCACAGCAACTCGGGGTGCAGTTAATCCCACCACTGTAACTGGACTGGCCCCTTACCGAAATATAAAAGTTTAAGGGCGTATAGATGTTACAATCCAGATGAGAAGGAACATGCCCAAGTGAGGATAACTTGGAAAACACCACTCAAAGGAAGGATGAGCCTCTTACCAAATGATCAATGGCATAGGGCTGATAAATGAACTCTCCTGATGATAGATATCCTCCTCCCTGGACAGCCTAGGTCTGGATGAATCCACTCTGGTACCAATAATAGGGTCCTCACGGTGTCTCATAAAAATAAAGACCAAACAATAGTGCAGTACCTTTCAACCATTTATTAGCAAATAAAAGGGTGCACTTACATTTAGCGTCTCTTAAACACACATCGGGACTGGACCGAGGAAAGGATAGCCATGGCCGCCTGCAGTGCGGTCCGCGGTGATGAATGATGACGATGCGGCGCTCCTCTGACGCGTTTCCATTTTGTCAAGTAGCCATCTTTGCCACCTCAGCAGCATTGATGGGCACTGATTGGCAGCATTGATGGGCATTGATTGGCAGCACTGATGGGCACTGATAGGCAGCACTGATGAGCAGCACTGATTGCTAACATTGATGGACACTGATAGGCAGCAGTGATGGACACTGATAGGCAGAACTGATGAACACTGATTGGCAGCACTGATAGACACTGATTGAGCACCGACAGAGAAGGGGGGGGGGCATTTACATGCAGCAGACAGTGAGATCCGCTGTGTGTAAAACACTGTCAAGAAATATAACTGCTTGCAGGGAGAGAACCAGCTGTCAAAACTCAGCAACGATGTCGTGGGTGGGTAGAACCAATCAAACACCAGCCAATGATTGGGCTGCTTACGAAAGGGGGCAGATGGAAGTACATCTCTGCTTGCTGTGGATAGAACTACAAATGGGATGTGCAAAGACCAGTGGCAGGGGGAATAGGAGGAATAGCATCCACCGGGTCTTACAAACAGGAAATTACTGGCAAGTAAGGCTATTTCAAGGAAACTACTGCGCTAACAAGAAGATTGATGGGATAGTCAGAGAAAGTAGGACATTAGCAAAAAGAAAATGTAAAATAAAATTTTTGCCCAGAGCTCTTCTTTAATAAACATTGGGTATACGCAAGATGGTTAGACACCTGGGTACTATTCAACCCGATAAACCGTGAATTATATATAGGAGAGCGCCCGCATTACGTAGCGGGTTACTGACGTTGTTCCCTTCTCTCTGTAACCCTGGAAACTGGAAGCGACGAGTATTCGTCATTTCTTACATAGTTACAGTTCAACCTATGATGTGTGTTTGCTGTTAACCGTACATTGTATACCCCTGTATGTTGTGGTCTTTAAGGTGCCCATCTAATAGTTATTATCGATGCTCCCTGCTGATACGACTGCTTGTGGAAGAGAATTGCACATCCTTACTGCTCTGACAGTGAAGAACCCCTTACGTATTTTAAGGTTAAACCCTTTTTCCTCTAGTTTTAGTGAGTGGCCACGTGTCTTATTGTATTCCCTTTCTCTGAAAAGTTTGTTCCTTATGCTAGGGTCGCCAGTACAGTATTTGTACATTGATATCATATCCCCCCTCAATCGTCTCTTCTCCAGAGAGAATAAGTTCAATGTATGTATGTTCTGGTTCTGCCCCTTTGTTTACCTGGCTACCAGCGGCCAGAGAAGAAGCCGATCGGAGGGGGTTAAGCACTTAAAGACCAGGCCTTACACTTTTTTGAATAAAAAAAAAAAAAAAATAGGAAAACATGTCATGCTTCAAAATTGCGCCAACTTGTGGAATGGCCACAAACATTGGTACTTAACCTGTTGCCGACCGCCCACCGCAGATATACTGCAGCAGGGTGGCTTGGCTCCACAAAATCACAGGCCGCAGGAGGAGTGTTAGCGATTGCCACTGGCCTCCCGCAATCGTCAGAGAAACTGACAGAAGACCCGCCGATTTATGTAAACAAAGCAGGTGAGTCTTCTGTCAGAGGCAAGGGCATATCTCTGTGCCTGTCACAGAACCCCCCCCCCCCCAGTGAGTAAGCACCGACAGGCATACATTAACCCCTTTGATCACCCCCAGTATTAACCCCTTCCCTGCCAGTGTCATTTATACAGTAACAGTGCATATTATTTAGCACTGATTACTGTATTAATGTCACTGGTCCCCAAAAAGTGTCAAAAATGTCAGTTAGGGGTTTGATCTGTCCGCCGCAATGTAGCAGTCCCGCTAAAAATCGTTGATCGCCGCCATTACTTATAAAAAAATAAAAAAAATATAAAGTACAAAAATCTATCCTGTAGTTTGTAAACGCTATATCTTTTGTGCAAACCACTTAAAATACGCTTTTTGGGATTTTTTTTTTACCAAAAATATTATGTAGCAGAATACAAATTGGCCTGAACTGATAAAAAAATATATATTTTTAAAAAAATTTTTATTGGGAATGTTTTTAAGCAGAAAGTAAAAATTTTTTATTTATTTTTTTCAAAACTGTCGCTCTTTTTTTGTTTATAGCGCATGTAGCCGGGTCGCACGGCTAGTATTGTTATTAAAGTTATGCAACACAGTGACTTTTGCATTATGGGAAATGTAGTCCAGGAGGGGCCAGGATCATAGACTGCTAAAACAGAGAGACCCTTCTCCCAGGGAGCAACAGGATGTGCGGAGCTTGCTGGGGGTGGCTATATAAAGGGAGGCAGGACTTTGCTTCGCTCTTGTCTCGAGGACAGCACACTGGAAAGAAGGGGAAGAGCTGCTGCGGATTTCAGAAACTTAGGCTGAGGCCTAGTGGCGGACACAGGAGTGAAGCGGCAGTGTGAGTGTGCGGAGGAGTCTCGGTGGCGTGAACAAGCGGAAGGTTGCTGACAGGCGGACGGAGACTTTGAACGGAGCCTGGTCGCAGAGGGAAGTGAATCTCCCGGTTTGGGTGAGAGACATCCAGTATCTACATCTCTATTACAATACAGACCTAGACTGATTCCTGGAAGGGCAAATAGATTGTGTACTTTGATAAGGCCATACTAACACTAAGTCAAACCACTGGACACTGCAGATACAAATATAGTGTGAGGTGGGTGAATCCGGCCTTAAGCCCTCAATCCAGTCCTAGGCTGTTATCCTGTTGTGACGGATAGGATTAACTACATTTGCCTCTCTGTGGATTACAACCGCAGTTGCCTTGGGGAATATAGTTCAACCTACTTTCCTTTGTTGGATTACAAATACTTTCCTTGGATTGTGGGATTCCTTGCCGGTGAAAACAAGTGAGGCCTCACTCTTCAGGAGACATTGCAATTCATCTTAAAGGGGGCTCCCGTAGTATACAGAGTGCACTCTGCTAGTTGATTTTATATCATTATATTGTCTACTTTGCATTTAAGTCGTTAAGTATAGTCGCTTTTATCTGCGGTCACTCTCTAACCACATCTGTTTAGTTAAAGTATTGTTAACTATTATAGAGCGCAATCCTCTAGCATACATACTCACATATTTGTGTATGTATGTGTGGCCTATGTTCTGGATTCTGGGTGCTGAGCTAAAAGGCATAAATCCTTGATTGGGAATTCAGGATCCCTTTCTTTGCAACAACTGTGTTATTTCTGATTTTATTTGAATACTCTGATTTCACTTCAAAAGCCAAAAGAGCAGTAAATTGTTTATTCACTGCAACATTTGTGGTCTCGGCTATTTACCATGACAGAACTGATAGTGTCAGATGGGTTGGAGCAGGCTCAGGGTGTAAGAGGTGACGAGGATGCCCATGCAACAAGCCACCCCCAAGGGGGCAGGGCTAAATTTGGGGGCTTGTCCGGGATGTCCAGTGCCACTTCTGCCCTGAGTGCCCTTTTGAGAGGGCCCGTAGCTGGGGAAGCAATGAAACCCTGCTCTCGCCCGGTCATGGGCACTATGTCAAGGAGCCAGTTTAGATCAGAGTGTGGTCCTGGAAGTTACGGGATACGAGCACACCGAGACTGAGATCAGGCGTTGGGTGCGAGCCCTAACACCAGGGCAGTCATTCTACATCTTGGATACACGGGCTGATTACGCCCTGGACACAGTGCAAGTGCTGGTAGAGTGGAAGGGAGAGGTTCCAGACATCTTCCAAACTGACCGGGTGATGCTGGGTGAGACTGTCCTGACTAGAGTTTTCTCCTTCCTGAAGAAGGAGGACAGTGGAGAGAAATCCCCCTCCCTTCCAGGGAGCCCTCGCCCAGGGCCCAGCTCTGCGAACAAAGGTGGAGACAAGGTTGCTGTACCCCCTGCCTCTTTCTATGCCGACATGAGTCGGTTGGTGGAAAGCCTAGTCCTAAACGGGGCCAGTGGGGCTGCACAGAATTATCGCAAACTACTCTTCTTTTCTGGGCAGTCACCTACCCCCACTGGTGAAGAGCGTTTTGAGAATTGGATGACTCAGGCCTCCCAGGCTGCAGATAAATGGAATGTGGCGGAGTCAGTGAAGAGACAGAGGCTGAGTGAAAGCTTAAGGGGCCCTGCGGCAGAGGTGATCCGAAATTTGCGGATGGGAAACAACAACTGTACAACTACCTGAAGGCCCCTTTGGACGTGTTTGGTCGGGTGGAGAAGACCACCGACCTTCTCTACAAGTTTAATCATACACACCAGCAAAAGGGCGAGAAATTATCAGAGTACATCGCCAGGATTGACAAGATGCTACACCAAATTCTCCTGAGGAAGGGCGTCGACCCCAAAGATGCTGACCGCATACGCTTGGATCTAGTGTTACAGGGTGCTCGGCCCAATTATCCCATTGTGTTGAAATTATTACTCAAAGGGGTTAAGGATACTCCCACTTACTAAAAGCTCATGCGGGAAGTCCGGGAGGAAGAGGCCCTGCTTGAAGAAAAGAATTACGGTGGGAGAGAACCATTAAATAATGAATCAAAAAAGGAGAAAGCCTCAGCCCAGCTATTATGTGTGGAGAACAACCTCTCTGATGATGAGAGTGAAGCTGAGGTGGAGACAAACCATCCTGAGGAAGCCCTGGAGAGGAGGAAAGTTGAGGAGGGTTCACCGTCCACTAACTTAATGCTGCAAGTAGCTCAAGCTCAAACGCAAATGTACCAGACTTTGATGCAGGTCATGGAAGCACAAGGGAAAGTTCCTAAGGCGCAGAGGCCGTACAAAGGGTCCAATCTTTTCTCACCTTGGGATAGAGGGTGATTTGCCTGTGAAGAAAAGGGGCATTTCAGGGCCCAATGTCCAAAGCGGGGATTTAGTCCTGAGACCATGGAAGAGCTGTTGAAGGCTATACAAACGTTTTTCCTCAATAAGAAGGCGGAAAACTTCAGTGGACCTCAGTGAAGGAGCCAATTGAGAGTTCCAATAAAAGCCTGAGCTCAGCAGTTATCAGGGTAAATACGGTCACCATGAGATGGGATATGCCCCCCCATCTACCCACGATACCTCTATGTTTGTGTGGGGAACCCCCGAGCCGGGCAGAGAGACACAGGGAGTCAGTACATCCACTCCTCTTCAACAGAATGAGCCTAGAACCCCCAAGATGAAATCTGTAAGTTACAAACTATCAAGCTTCCTGGAAGAGCCAAGCCTCGGAAGGTGGGAAGTCTCAGTAATAAGGTCTGCCGAAGATTATTCGAGCCCCCAAGAGAGGTGGTACCCAAGAATTTAGTGGGGCCCTCTCCGGTGGTGCCGCTGCAAGTGGAGGTCATTTATACTAAAGCCCTCTTGGTCTCAGGCACCCAAGTGACCTTGTTGTACAATGACTTCTACAGGAAACACTTGAAAGCACTTGCCCTCTGTGCAAGCTAGAAGAATTGCAGATCTGGGGTCTAGGGACCTAAAAGTTCCCCTATGATGGGTATATTCCCGTGAGGATATCATTTCAGCCACAAAAAGGGGCGAAGATGGAAGTGTTTGATACTTTGGCTGTATTGTGCCCTCGACCCCCAGGTGCTAAACAAAATTCTTTAGTAATTGGCACCAACACGGACTTGGTTCGGCGGATGCTCATCCCCTTAGTGGCTCAGGGGTCTACAGAGGAAGAGGCACATTCTAAGCTACGGGCAGCTTTCCAACGAGTCCTGCAGGACCCCAGTCGACAAAGTGGGGAAACTCTGGCTGGACACCAAAGAGCAGGTGTTACAACCGGGAAAAAGAACCTGCATGAAGGCGGTGGTGAAGTTGTCGTGGGACCAGCCGGGGCCTTTTGTGATGGTGGAAGGAGATCTGTTGGCAGAGGATAGTGGGATTGAACTGGTACCAGAAGTGGTCCCGACTAAAGTATTACAGAAAAATGGTGGGAAGATCCCTGTCAGCATCCAAAACGTCACCACTCAGCCAGTACGTCTGAAGCCCAGGATGGTGTTAGGACATGCGAGTGCTGCTTCCCCACTTACCCCTTCTGAGTTGAAGGATGAGAAGAATAAAAGAGAAGGAGTCAGAGAGTCCTTCCCCCTGCTCGCCCAGCCGTCCCCTTCAAGTTGGGGGAGCGAGTGAAGACCCAGCTGTCTCGTTGAGAGAAATTATTCTCCAGGAATGATTACCATATGGGCTGTGCTAAAAGTGCCTAACATCGGATCCACCTTAGTGAGGACAAGTCCTTCAGGGAGAGAGCCCGAAGGATACCTCTGAGTGACCTAGAAGATCTCCGGGAGTAGCTGGCAGAACTGAATAGGTCGAGTGTTATACGGGAGTCCCGTAGCCCCTATGTTTCCCCCCATTGTAGTGGTCTGCAAAAAGAATGGAACTATTCGGATGTGTATTGACTACCGTACCCTGAACCGTCGAACCATTCCAGATCAGTACACCACTCCCAGGATAGAAGATGCTTTGCAGTTCCTGTCAGGAGCTAAATGGTTTAGCGTTTTGGATCTCAAGAGTGGGTATTATCAAATATCCATGCATCCTGATGACAGAGAAAAGACTGCTTTCATTAGCCCCTTAGGCTTCTTTGAATTCAATTGCATGCCCCGAGGATTGGCGGGAGCCCCAGCGACCTTTCAGAGGCTCATGGAGAATACCGTGGGAGACATGCACCTAATTGAAGTCTTAGTCTACCTTCATGACAGCATTGTCTTTGGGAAGACCTTGGAGGAGCATGAAGCTCGCTGGAAGAAGGTATTCCAGAGGCTCTATGAAGAAGGGTTGAAACTGTCCCTAGAGAAGTGCCAATTCTATCAGACCTCGGTCACCTACCTAGGATATGTGGTGTCCGCAGCTGGGGTATCTACGTATCCGAAGAAGTTGGAGGCTGTTACTACCTGGCCTAGGCCTACTAATGTAACAGAGTTGCGATCCTTCTTGGGTTTGTTCCTACAACCGGTGGTTGGTAAAGAACTTTTCCCAGATAGCTAGTCCTTTTGAATGAGCTGTTGAAGAGGGAAACTGAAGAAGAAGGGCCGACTTTACAGAAGACAGAGACACTCAAGAAAGGGCCTAGAGGATCTAGAGAGTCTACCCATGTCAGGTGTGAACAAGCCTTCTGGAAGTTAAAGGAGAGCCTTACTAAGGCTCCGGTCTTAGCCTATGCGGACCCCCACAAAACCGTACGAGTTGCATGTGGATGCCAGTAGAGAAGGTCTAGGAGGAGTTCTATATCAGGAAGATGAGGGAAGATTGCGACCCATTGCTTATATCAGCCGCAGTTTGTCCCCCTCAGAGAAGAACTACCCCGTCCACAAGTTGGAGTTCCTGGCCCTTAAGTGGGCTGTAGTGGACAAGTTGAGGGATTACCTCTACAGGGCCTACTTCGTGGTCAAGACCGATAATAATCCTTTGACGTATCTTTTGACAACTGCCAAATTGGATGCCACCGGTCACAGATGGCTAGCTGCCCTTTTTGAGTTCCAGTTCAGTTTGAAATATCGGCCTGGTAAGGGGAACCTCGATGCCGATGCTTTGTCCAAAAGGCCTCATTCTGCTGAGAACAAAGAGCAAGAGTGGGTACATCTCACTTCTGAGGGAGTACAGGCTGACCCATGATCAGAAGGCCAGTACAGTGGCCAAGATATTAGTTGAGAAGTTCTTTGTCCACTACAGGTTGCCAAAGAGAATACATTCTCATCAAAGAAGAAACTTCGAGAGTAAGTTGATAAAAAAAAACTGCGTGGACTGTTGAATATACAGAAATCCAGAACGACTCCCTATCACCCTCAAGGGGATCCTCAGCCGGAGAGAGATTCAATAGGACTTTGTTGAATATGTTGGGGACACTGCCCCTTGAGAAGAAGCAGAAATGGAGTGAATATGTCCCAGTGCTAATTCATGCCTACAATAGTACTGTTAACGACTCTACTGGGTTCTCTCCATATTTCCATATGTTCGGGATGGAAGCTCGATTGCCTGTCGATTTAGCTTTTGGTACCTCAGTAGATCAGACCTCACAGGCCTCCTACAAGAGTTATGTTTACAGACTCTGAAGAAATTTTGAAATGGGCTCATGATAAAGCGATGGAGGTTTCTGCAGGTAGAGAACAACGGAACAAGAATAACTTTGACCTAAAAGTGAGGGTGCAAGACCTTCAGCCTGGTGATAAGTGTAAGATTCTGGTACCTCCGGTACCCTTAATCACCACTTTCTCTGTAATGCGTCCCACCTTTCTCTTCAGGTGGTACGCATATACCTTTAAGAACGATGATGTCACTGCTGAGCGCCGCAGAGCGGCTATTTCAACCGCCGGCGGTCTCACTCAGATTGTTAGTTCAAACTGCCTTGTTATCCATATGCTTTCAAGCCTGTCTCTCGATCGGAACCTCCAGCTATTCCCTTTACCTGGAGCAGACCGGAACCTCGCTACTGATCCCTGTATCTCGCTACCGGATCATTCCTTATCTACTGGACCTCTCTAAACTACTAACATTACAAGTGATAAGTACCCCGCAGGGGAACCCTCCATAACCTTATTGCACTATCTACCTATGCACATTAAGGACTGTTACTACCTATCCATACTATCCTATCATCTGCACTGTTACATAGATTGCTAGCTCTTGAGCCTACTACCATCTGCACTGCTGCATAGATTGCTAGCTCTCCTGTCTACTACTATCTATCCTTGCACTGGGTTAGTCTATCCTGTATTTGTCATCTGCTGTCCTCACCACCTATTAGCATACTCGATACTAACCTATCTGCATTCCTAAATACCATCTTGAACTCTCCTATACAAACCTATCAAGTAATTACCATCCTTGTCACTGTTCACACCTGTCCATTCAGCACATAACCTTCATACTATCATATACATCCTATCACTTCAGGAACATCTCATTGAGTGTGTATATATCTGTATGTTGAAGCTGACAGGCCCACGGTGATGAGTCCTGGAGAGTTGGATCTGGTATTCAACACATCTCTACATGACTACTGAGTGGAGATTTTGCAGCTGCAAATCCAGCCTATACTAAAAACGCAGGAGCGTTACAATAAGGTACTTTTGAGGAATTTGGGAGTGCCGGGGAAGCTTAAGTTGGCTGATCGTTGGCGCTCTCAGTAGTGGATTGTGCGTCTTTAAGGACCCTGCAGACAAGAGGGCTGAGGCTCTGGTCCGATATCTTTTCACTGTGGTGAGTTCAATTTTGAGGCCGGTGTTTTCTTTCTTTTTTTTCACCTTAGTCCCTCAGCCCTTAACGGAATGAGTAAAGCTCTTACGCCAGGATCTGGGCGGAGGTCAGCATTCTCCTGAACTGGCAGAGCTGGTGGATCAGTTGATACAGGGGCTGAAATACATCTGTGATGCATCCTTGGATGCGGCCCCATTGGCTGGCAGAGTGTCTGTGACTGCGGTGATCCTCCGCCGCATGATTTGGTTGAAGTACTGGTCAGCTGACCAGGCTTCCAAAAAGGTGCTGACTGATCTACCGTTTGCAGGAGACCGTTTGTTCTGTGTTTCTATGGAAGAAATCATTAAAGGTCTTACGGGAGGTAAGAGCACTCTGCTTCCACAGGTTGCCAAGAGCAAAGAGCCTCATTGTAAACGTGGTCCCTTCTTCTCGGCTCACAAACGGCCCTTTCGTCTCGCACGCTTGCAGGACAAGGGACAAAAGTCCACTCATAACTTTGCGGGAAGTTCCAAGAGGCCCTGGGCTGGTAAGTCGAAAGCGGGTTCCGCAGACAAGCCCTCCTCTGCCTGAAGGGGCGCCCTCACCTATATCTAGGGGGGGGGGGACGTCTTTACTTCTTTCCAAACCCCATGGACCTTGCTCATTCAAGGCAAATGGGTCCACGAGTGGATTCGGTCTGGTTACAAGATCGAGTTTCAGTCCTAGCCTCCGGCAAGGTTCTTTACTTCCAACTTGCGCCTGTTTCCCGGATTGGCTGCAGGGCCTTAATAGGGTGGTGCAGGCTCTGCTATCACAGGGAGTAATTGTCCAGGTTCCAGAGCGGGAATGTTTTCAGGGATTTTATTCAAATCTGTTTACTGTTCCCCAGAAGGAAGGCAGGGCATGTCCAATCTTGGATCTCAAGGACCTGAATCACGTTGTGCGGGTTCAGAAATTTTGAATGGAGTCCATTCGCGCAGTGGTGGTATCCCGTCATCAAGGGAATTTTCTGGCCTCTCTCGATATCAAGGACGCTTATCTTCATATCCCAATATATGTAGGGCACCAATGTTTTCTTCGTTTTGCCTTGGGAGAGGAACATTATCAATTTGTGGCATTAACCTTTGGTCTTGCCTCAGCTCCTCGGGTATTCTCAAAAGTGTTGACCCCGGTGTTAGCCTTGCTCAGGCAGAGAGGGATCACGGTACTGGGGTACCTAGACGATCTCCTTCTGGGAGCAGTGTCTCAGTCCGTCTTAAAAGACGATCTGGACATCACTGTGTGAACTCTGCAAGAGTTCGGCTGGACGCTGAATTTTCAGAAATCAGCTCTGACTCCGTCCAACAAGCTGGACTACTTGGGCCTGACCTTGGATTTAGCTTCAGCCAGGGTGTTTCTCCCAAAGGCGAAACTGCTGAAGTTGCAGCATGCCATTCGACTCATGTTGTCCAACCGTTCGTTGTCTCTCTGCATGTTCATGCAACTGCTGGGCTTGATAGTCTCCACCTTTTGAGGCCGTTTCATTTGCTCAGTTTCCTAACAGACCTCTGCAAAAGGAGATGCTTGCCAAATGGGACAAGAATCCTCAATCTCTAGACAATCTGATCCTGTTGAGCCGGGGTGCAAGGGGTTCCTTTCTTTAGTGGCTCAGTTCCCTTACGCTTCGACAAGGGAAGTCCTTCCTCCTCTTTACTGGACAGTGGTTACCACAGATGCCAGTGGGGAGGGGTGTTGGGCACGGATTCGGCTCAAGGGGTTTGTACTCAGGAGTCCAGTCTGCCGATCAATATCCTGAAGATTCGGGCGATCAGGCTTTGCCTGTCCCTGTGGATGGATCATCTGCAGGCGTGTCCAGTAATAAATCAGTCAGAAAATGTCACGGCTGTGGCATATGTCAATCATCAAGGGGGCACAAAAAGTGCCCTGGCGGCCAGAGAAGTAGTCGGAATTCTAAGGTGGGCAGAACGATATGTTCCAGCCCTCTCTGCTGTGCACATTCCAGGGGTGGAAAATTGGCAGGCGGACTACCTCAGCCAGCAGGCCCTGATTTCGGGCAAATGGTCTTTTCACCCGAAAGTGTTTCAACAACTGTCTCTCCGGTGGGGGACTCCTGATGTGGACCTGTTGGCCTCTAGTCTGAACCAGAAGGTTCAGAGGTTTGTGGCAAGATCTCGGGATCCTTTGGTTTACGCTGCTGACGCTCTGGTGGCCCCTTGGGGTCAGTATCGTCTGATTTTCGCTTTTCCTCCACTACAGCTTCTGCCGAGACTTCTGCGCAGAATCGAGGCAGAAGGGATTCCAGTCATTTTGGTGGCTCCAGACTGGCCTCGCCAGTCTTGGTACGCAGGCTTTGTAAGGCTGGTAGCTGGTGTTCCTTTGAGAATCCCTCTCAGAGAAGATCTTTTGTCTCAGGGGCCCATCTTCCATCCTGCTTTACGGTCGCTGGCTTTAATGGCGTGGCTATTGAAAGCCAGGTACTGAGGGGATAGAGGGTTGTCGGATTCCGTGATTCCTACACTGTTAAAAGCTAGAAAATCTACTTCTAGAAATATTTATCATAGAGTTTGGAGGGTGTACACTTCTTGGTGTGAGTAGCGGGGGGGGGGGGTTTTCCCTGCATTTCTTTGCGGTTTCCCGCCTGGTGGAGGTTCTACAACAAGGTGTAGATCAACGTTTGGCTCTGGGCACCACGAAGAGCCAGATTGCTGCCTTGGCATTTTTTTCCAATGGCTCTTGGCTGCAAATTCTTTGGTTCACGCTTTCGTTCAATGGGTTTGCCATTTGGCTTCTCCGGTAAGGTTTCTGGTACCTCCGTGGGACCTTAATTTGGTGCTGTCGGTTCTTCAAAAACTGCTCTTTGAATATATTTGTTAATATTGCTTACTCTGTCACAGAAGGTAGCCTTTTTGGTGGCTATAACTTCTGCATGCAGGGTGTCGAAGCTGGCTGTGTTGTCCTGTCGGTCACCTTACCTGGTGGTTCACAGGGACAAAGTTGTGCTATGTCCCTGTCAGTCGTTCCTTCCCAAGATCATCTTGGGTTTCCATTTGAATGAAGACATTGTGTTGCCTTCCTTGTGCCCTAAGCCATCCTAAATAAATTGCTTTGCATTCCCTGGATGCGGATCGGGCAATCAGGGTGTACCTGGTGGCTACTGAGTCGATTCGGAAATACACTTCACTTATGGGTATTGTCCTTATCCATAGGGGTAAACTTGGCAAAAGATTTTTGTTAAAATCATACATAAAAGCATTTGCATCTACACACCCACAGGGGGCTGTCACTCTGGACCATACCCTCATGCTAGCAGCATTCTCAACTCAGTTTGTCTTTTGCCTAGCTAAGGGGTAGACAGGCTTTCCCTTGCTGGGGCTGTGGTCTCAGCCTCTCTACTTTTCTTATTTCATTTTATTTCTGAAAAAGTGTTTCTTCTCTTTCTCATAATATAATTTTATTTGTTCCTGTGCTTAGTTAGTCAGATCAGAAGAAGACTACAGCATTTTCGTAGCTGAGAATTGGACTGGTTGTCCTGGTATTTCAGAACAGAGAACCTTATGGAATCCCAGCCTGCCATCGAGCGTTTAGCAGGCTATGCGTACGCCCAGGCCTCGCAAACGACCTGTCCCTGCCCTCTGGGACACTGCCCGCGAATGTGGCTACTTCGCTACGATGACTACTGCGGTACACCGCGTGTAGCTTGCGTCCTGTTTGGCTGAGGTGCCAACCTGGGGTGGGAGGCTTCCCGTCTCACGGCGGCACCCACGCTATCGCTGGTCGGTGAGTAACCCCTCTATGTGGGGGGTGTCTGTGGGGCCTCTGTGTTGGGGATGACAGTCTGCCTGTGATGTCTGTATTATTCCCCTCATGTCTGTCAGTGTCTTTCCTGGTCTCTCCCTGTCCCTGTGGGCACTATTACGGTTCTGCCGCGCTGTGGGGGGGGGTCGCGGGGGTCCCTCTCCCCGATGTGTGCCTTTTGTGTACTTTGTGGGGGTGTCAGACATGTGCGTGCGGCCCGCTGCGAAAAATCGTGGGACCGCCATTTTTTAGTATGGGCGCGCTATTCAGCTTCATTATGGGCTCTGCGCTCCTCCCTGCAGCATTTTCGTGCCCTTCTGGCGCCATCTTGGATGAGGCACGGTCCTTCTAATACATGGGCTCGGCAGCCATTTTCCCGAAGCCTCCCCATTACATTACATAGGCAGCCATTTTCCCTTAGTCTGTGTCCTCTAGCGGATGACATCACTTCCTTTATTCAGACTGCAGATCGTTCCAGCAAAGCGTGGAGGTTGTATGTATGCCTTCTGGGGGTCTTTTAGCTTCTCTGGGGTCATTTTTTTCATGCTGGCAGTCACTTTCCTGTTGGTTGTTTGTAACACTATTTCATTGCTGCTGAGGTACCTCGCGGTGCGATCCGCATCAGTTACTACTTAAAGGGCCAGTGCTTTCCAAACTTTTATTAGATTTAATATGGATTCCCAGGATAGCAAGTTCCCCCCAGCTCTGAGCAGAGCTCCCTTGGCGCTGCACTAGCGACTTTAGCATCATAGGTGGATCTGCTTATGTCTGAACGGTCTTTTAGGATATAGGCCAGGCCTTCACCTTCTTCTGATTCAGATTCTGATATGGTTGTCACGGACAGTGTACCCCCTGCGGGGTCTTAGTCCTCCCAGTCGGAGGGAGAGGGGGAAGTGGAGGAGGGGGAAGTTTCCCCCGCAAGGGCTGCCGGAGATCGCGCTGCTATGGGTGCGCTCATTAGTTCTGTCACAGAAACGCTGCATTTGGAGGATGTGCCCCACCAGCAGGGTACGCGGTCATCCTTTGGGACCCGCAGAACCCGGAAATCAGTTCAGGTTTTTTCCCTGTCACGCGGAAGTTCATGCAATGGTGAATGAACATTGGCGCAATCTAAAGCGCAACTTTGTGGTCCCTTCGCGTCTCCCACGGATTCGCGCTGGACTGTGGCCCCTAAGGTGGACCACACTGTGTCCAGGTTGAATAAGGCCGCTCTAATGCCCGGTGTTTAGGGACCCGGCGGACAGATGGGTGGAGTCTATTACCCGCCTCTGCTATATGGTGGCGGGGTTCCTTGCTGAAACCCGGGTTCGCTTCAGTTCTGGTCTCTCGGGCTGTGCTGGAGTGGATTCATGTTATTTAACGCACCATGCAGGCGGATTCTGCTCCCCCTGCTACGATGGCCATGATGGAACAGGTTTATCATGCTGTACTATACCTGTGTGACACGTCCTGGGATGAGGCCCCTCTGGTCTCACGTTTGTCTGCATGCGCGGTGCACATCCGTTGCATTGTGTGTGTTAAAAAACCTGTCGGCTGACCTGTTTTCCTAAGGGACGGTGGCTGACATCCCTTATGCAGGGAACATACTTTTTGGGGGATCCCTGGATGCGTTGGTTAGGGGGGTCACTGGGGGTGAGAGACTCTTCTAGCCCAAGTGGCAAAGGGTAAATTCTTCCGAGGTAAGCGGGGCCCTTCCTTTAAAACCAACCAGGGGTCTTTCGTGCCTTTAGGGCACTAGACAAGGGCAAACCGAGTGGTCTGCAGAAGCCCTGGGCGGGCAAGCCAAGCTACCCGCCCTAACGCGCTGTTCCAGTCCGCCTCCACCTGATGAGGCGCCCTCACCCGCTTCAGGCGTGGGGGGTACGTCTGTGCTGTTTTCCCGAACCTTGGCTGCACCCGATCGGGGTGCAAGATCAACTTTCAATCACGCCCGACAGACAGATTCTTCCCCTCAAATCTTCATTGAACCCCGGATCGTCTCCTCGATCTATATTGGGTGGTGCAGGATCTGCTCGCCCAGGGGGCGATTGTCCCGGTGCCTCATCGGGACAAAATGTCGGGGTTTTTACTTGAATCTGTTCACGGTGCCCAGAAAGGAGGGCAAGGTACGTCCGATTCCGGACTTGAAGTTATGAACCGCTTCGTGCGAGTTCAGAAATTCCGCATGGAATCTATTCGATCGGTGGTGGCCTCTCTGAGTCCGGGAGATTTCCTGAAGTCCGTCGACCTCAAGGATGCGTATTTACACATCCCCATTTACGAGGGTCATCAGAGGTACCTCCGATTCGAGATTGCAGGAGCACTATCAGTTTGTGTCATTGCCATTCGGTCTCGCTTCGGCTCCAAGGGTGTTTACCAAAATCTTGGCTCCTGTCCTGGCCCTGTTGTGGGTGCAGGGGATTGCAATCCTGGGATATCTGGACGATTTCTTTTTAAGGTCGAGTTCCAGTGAGACCTTGGTAGGCGATCTGGCTGCCACGGAGTTTGGGTGGACCTTCAACTTCCAGAAGTCAACATTGTCCCCTTCTGTCCGGCTCCCCTACCTGGGAATGGTTCTGGACTCTGCTCAAGCAAATGTCTTCCTGCCGGAGGTATAACTCCAGACTCTACAGAGCGGGGTCAGGTCCTTTGGGGACAACATTCCTCGTTACTCAGGACCTGCATGCGGGTCCTGGGGTTGATGGTGTCAGCCTTCGAGGCGATACCATTTGCACAACTCCATGGACGGTGATCGCCACGGATGCCAGCCTGTCGGGCTGGGGGGGGTATTCTGGGCACTTTGTCTGCCCAGGGCACTTGGTTGGAAGAGGAATCCTCTCTGCCGTTAAATGTGTTGGAACTAAGAGCGATCGACCTATGTTTGTTGTATTGGTTGGGTCGTCTGCAGGACCGCCCTGTGCATGTGCAGACGACAATGCCACTGCGGTGGCATGCATCAATCACCAAGGGGGCACCAGGGGTGCCTGGGCGGCCAAGGAGGTGGCCGAGATTTTGTCATGGGCCGAGACACGGGTCTCGGCACTTTCGGCAGTTCAGTTTCCGGGTGTGGAGAACTGGCAAACCGACTATCTGAGCCGCCAGACCCTGGACCAAGGGGAATGGTCCCTACACCCTGAGGTGTTTTCAGATGCTGTGTGCACGATGGGGATCCCCGGACGTGGATCTGTTCGTGTCTCGTCTCATAAACGAGGTGGAAAGGTTTGTGGCAAGAACTCACGATCCTCTGGCAGATGCCTCCGACGCGTTGGTGGTGCCGTGGAATCAGTATCGTCTGATCTATGCCTTTCCTCCGATTCAATTGTTGTCCCGGTTCCTTCACAGGTTGGCCTCGGTACCAAAAGCAGGTGTTCCTAGTGACTCCAGACTGGTCGCGCCGGTCCTGGTACGCAGACATCATGCAACTGGTCGTCGAGCCTCCCCTCACTAGATGATCTGCTGTCGCAGGGGCCGATCTTCCATCCTGCTTTACGGTCGCTGGCTTTGACGGCGTGGCTGTTGAAAGCCAGGTCCTGAGAGATCGAGGTCTCTTGTCGGCGGTCATTCCTACCCTCCCGAAGGCTAGGAAGGCCTCTTCTGGTAAGATTTATTATCGTACCTGGAAGGCTCATTTTGCCTGATGTGAATCTCCGGGTTTCCATCATCGCGCCTTTTCGGTGGCGAGGGAGTTAGCCTTCCGGCAATCCGGTGTGGATCAGCGTTTGGCGCTGCCCATTATTGATGGTCAGATATCCGCGCTGGCTATTCTTTTCCAGCGCCCCCTGGCATCAAATTACTTGATCCGCGCTTTTGTTCAAAGTGTGCGTCATCTGGCCCCCCTAGGAGGGCGCCTTTAGCTCCTTGGGACTTGAATCTGGTCCTGTCCGTTTTCCTACGTCCTCCCTTTGAAAATATCAGGGAGTTTTCTCTGCTGGCACTTGTCACGGAAAGTTGCCTTTTTAGTGGCTATCACATCTGCTCGCAGAGTGTCGGAGTTGGCGGCCTTGTCCTGCCGCTCTCCCTACCTAGTTGTCCTTAGGGACAAGGTGGTCTTGCAACCTCATCAATCCTTCCTTCCTAAGGTGGTTTCTGCCTTCCATCTCATTGAGGATATTGTTTTGCCTTCGCTGCGGGCGAAGCCCAAGCACCCTATGGAGTTTGCCTTGCATTCCTTGCATGTTGTCAGGGCGATTAGGGTCTACCTGTCGTCTACTGAATGTCGGATTCTCTCTTTGTCCTTCCTGAGGGACCTCGGAAGGGTCCGGCTGCGTCTACGGCAACCATTTCTAAATGGATCAGGCAGACGATTGTACTGGCCTATTCGTTTGGGGAACAGGTTCCACCTTTCCCTGTCCCGGCACACTCTACCAGGGCAGTTAGTGTGTCTTGGGTTTTTCGCCATCAGGCGTCGGTGTCCCAGGTGTGCAAGCGACGACTTGATCGGCCATGCATACCTTTACCATGTTTTGCAAACTTGATGTTTTGGCGTCGGCCGATGCCTCCTTTGGCCACACAGTTCTGAGTGCGGCTGTACTTTAGAGGGACGTTACAGTTTTGCGTCTGTCCCTTTCTGTTGGGGGATTAACCCCTTGGTTTTTTGCTTTCCTGGGTTTTGTTGCTCCTGTTGAGCTTCCTGTTACCCAGTGTTTTTTACCCTTATCTTGGCGATAAGGTTCCTTCACTGACCTGGGTGTTGCATTACCCTTGTGTCGGTTGCGTTTCCCACCCCTCAAGTCTACACTGCTTTGGGACGTCCCACAAGTGAAGACTGTATGAGTGGGCGGCGACTGTCAGAGGACGTAAGAGAAAACAGAATTTTTGTAAGAACTTACCGTAAAATTCTTTTCTCTGAGTCCTCTGACAGTCGCCGCCCCCGCCCCTCTTTTGGGGTTGTTGGATCTATATACTGCTTGATACCAAACTGAGTTGAGAATGCTGCTAGCATGAGGGTATGGTCCAGAGTGACAGCCCCCTGTGGGTGTGTACATGCAAAATGCTTTTATGTGTGATTTTAACAAAAATCTTTTGCCTAGTTTACCCATATGGATAAGGACAATACCCATAAGTGAAGACTGTATGAGTGGGCGGCGACTGTCAGAGGACTCAGAATTTTTGTAAGAACTTACCGTAAAATTATTTTCTCCGTTTTGTCCTTATAGATGGATATCGTTGGGGGAAGTCAGCATCTGCTGCGACCATTTCCTGTTGGATCAGCCAGACGGTGGTGCAGGCCTATTTCACTAAGTGTCAGGATCCTCCTTTCCCTATTAAGGCATACTCTACAAGGGCGCTTAGTGCTTCCTGGGCCTTCCGTCATCAGGCGTCAGTGGTTCAGGTGTGCAAGGCGGCCACATGGTCGTCTGTGCATACATTCACCAAGTTTTACAAGGTGGATGTACTCACATCTGAGGATGCTGCGTTGGCACTGACGCCTGATGACGCCTGGTAGATTGCGCCGTGACAGGGAAAGGTGGAACCTGATCCCTAATTGAATAGGCCTGTACAATCGTCTGTCTGATCCATTTGGAAATGGTTGCCGCAGATGCAGCCGTACCCTTCCGAGGTCCCTCAGGAAGGACAAAAAGAGAATCCGACTTTCTGAAGGATTCAGTAGACGACAGGTAAACCCTGATCACCCTCACCACATCCAAGGAATGCAAGGCAATCTCCTTAGGATGCTTAGGCTTCGCACACAGCGAAGGCAAGACAATGTCCTCGTTGAGATGGAAATCCGAAACCACTTTCGGAAGAAAAGGACTGATGAGGTCGCAAGACCACTTTGTCCCTTTGAACAACCAGATAGTGAGAGCGGCACGACAGAGCCGCCAACTTCGAAACTCTGCGAGCAGATGTGATCGCCACCAGAAAGGCAACTTTCCGTGACAGCACCGGCAGAGGAATCTCCCGGATGTTCTCAAAAGGGAGGACGTTGCAAAACGGACAAAACCAGATTCAGGTCCCAAGGAGGCAAGGGTGCCAGATGATGCACCCCTTGAATGAAAGTGCGGATGTAGGAATTAGACACCAGAGAGCGTTGAAAAAGAATGGCCGGGGGCGTGGCTTGGATGTAGAGCGGAGTGGACGTCTGTCTCGAGAGCTCCCGCCATCCTGAACTAATCTAACCCATCCTGAGGGCAATATTGCTCTGAACTGCCCGCTTTTTAGCTCAGCTGAGGTGGCACGGTGCCCTGCCGATATATGCCGTCCAAGGGAAGGAAGTCTGCAGCCCCACGCACGCCTGCCAAGCAAAAAGAACTGCCCGTCGCCTGTCCGGACGCCATCTTGACTGAGCGGATTCAGGCCTTGCTGCGGGAGATGGAGGAGGCGCGGGTCTCTGGTTCCCCTCCGGTGGCCCAGGACAAGGAGATCGGTACGGATACTGCAGTGATTCTGCAGGCAATTGAACACAGCAAGATGTCTCTTCTAGTCCGCATTGACCACCTTGCGGAGGAATGCAACCTCATTAGGAATGAATTGGACAAAATCTGTGGTCGCCTTACAGAGGTGGAGGATAGAGTCTCTACCACCAAAGACTCCACTGCCCGTCATTCTGGCCTGCTGGACGCCCTCCAACATAAAGTGGACTTCCTCATGGCGAAGGCCGACGATGCGGAGAACCGCATGCGGTGGAGCAACGTTCGGGTGCTCGGCCTGCCAGAGGGTTCCGAGGGTGAGTCTCCTGCTGAATTCGCTGAAGGTTTCTTCAAGCAACTATTAGATCTCAGAGACGTATCGCCCACTTATGTAGTGGAACGGGCCCATCGGGTGCCTGCCGGTAAGAAGATACCGGGCGCCCCCCCGAGGCCCTTCCTGGTCCGCTTCTTAAAATTACAGAGATCACGACCGCATACTGGGTGAGGCCCGAAGGCACCCGGAGTTGCGGTACGAAAACACCTCGGTCCAGCTTTATGCAGATTTCTCCGCAGAACTTCAGAAGAAGAGGAAGTCCTTCACTGATATCCGCCGCCGGCTCCGGGAGAAAGGAGTGCAATATGGCATGCTTTACCCCAGTCGCCTTAGGGTCACCCACGGTGGCACGGTGCGATTCTTCAACACGCCGGATGAAGCTGACGCCTGGCTGCTGACCATCCGTTGACTTGTGTGAGTACTGGTCCTGTGGATGCCTGCTTGTGTGGAGGTTCTTGCACCATTTGTCTGGCTCCTGGCCGCTGATCCCCTTGGCCTCCCTCCCTTCCCTGGGCACTTTTTGAGTTTTGCCCCTCATGTTTTATCCTTTGCTGCCCCCCTTTTTTAATGGACAAGTTTGTTCTTCCTTCACAAATGGCTTACCCTCATGCTGATTTCCTGACTGCCTTTACCTATGGGAGCTCTCCGGGCTCTCTTGCACTGTGACACTGTTTTTTGATTTTTTCTGTTGCTCCTTGTGGAACTGTTTGGCCTTGTCCCCCTTGTCCCTCTCTTTCCGGCCATTGACTGTGTGGTGGGGCTCCCCCCTCCCCCCTGTTTTTTCGGGTGGAGTGCCCCCGGCGCCCCATGTTCACGGACTAAGGTGACTGTTCCCCCTTGTCTTCTGTGAACGCTGTTATTTGGTTAGGGGATGAAGCTGCACCAGGGCCCTGTTGCTTCCCTGGTCAGCAGGGGTTCTGTAATGTTTTTGGGAATGATGTTTTTTTTTCCTTTTTGTTGCTTTTCCTTTTTTTTTTCTTTTTTGCTTGGCTGCTAGCACACTTGCCATTTTTTTGTGTTCAGTTATATTACTGTATGCTCTGTGTATGTACCGATTAATGCTGTTTTTCTGGTCCAGTGTGGTCTCTGTGGGTAGTGGGGAGTGTGTGGTGTGGAGGAGCTTACGCCCCGAGCTGCTGCGAGGCCTCATGCCTCTTCTCCTATGGTTGACTCACGCCCGATATTATGGCGGGTCGTATTAAGCTGCTCTCGTGGCATGTGCGGGGCCTCAACAATAAATATAAACGTGCATTGCTATTTAAATATCTTCAGACGCATAAACCACATATTCTATTCCTGCAGGAGACGCACTTGATAGGCAGCTCTGTCCTAGCGCTGCGTCGGGCACTCCTTCCATGCCACATACTCCTCCTACGCTAAAGGGGTCTCTATCCTAGTCAACAAATCCTTCCCGTGTCATATTGAAAGGGTTATCACGGATCCGAAGGGGCAATATGTTATCCTGGCATTACGCTTTGAATCTAAACTGTATGTTTTTGTTAATGTATATGTACCTCCTCCTTTTTCTAGCTCCATATTGTACCAAATTTATGACCGCCTGGCTGATTTTTCCTGCTCCGGGGATTTTCCTTGCTGGCGATTTCAATGGCATCCTAGATGGGGCGCTAGACACATCTAATCTGCACAGGCAAGTCTGCTCAGATTTAGTCAACTGGGCATCTGCTCTGCAGCTTACTGAAGTATGGCGGTGGAAGAATCCTCAGAGTCGCCATTTCTCGCATGTATCTGCGCCTCATCACTCTGGATCGCGTATTGATCTGGCGTTCTGCCCTCCTTCGGCCCTCCCATTTGTGAGGTCTGCTGTGTACCTGCCCTCTGGCCTCTCGGACCACTCCCCACTGGAGATGGAGTTGGAGCTGGGGAGCCGGAGGGGGGGTGAGTGTTGGCGGCTGGGCACCCGATGGCTGAGGGACCCTGGTGTGGAGGAGGCGGTGCAGGGCAAAATCTCTAGTTATTGGGATCTCAACGCGGATACAACTGCCCCCTTGATATGCTGGGATGCTTTTAAGGCCACTATTCATGGTGACTACATTAGCGCTATTAAATTGGCCAGGGTGGAGGGCGCTGCACTTGCACGTGTCTTCTGCCGCTTTAGCTGATATGGGTACGCTCAAAGCCAAGGTCTTTGAGAGCGGGGACAAGAACGGGAGACTCCTGGCTAACCTGGTGGCGGACTCTAGAATGCAGACTGTTGTCCCTCTTATTCAGCTGGAGGAAGGTGGTTCCTCCTCGGATACGGAGGTTATTTTGACCGAATTTCAAAAGTACTATTGCAACTTGTACTCGGTGCCCTCCTCTCTGCGGGCTGTGGTGGACCTTGGGTACTTGGGGGAGTTCCCCCTTCCGGCGTTGTCGTCGGAGGAGGCTGCCGCCTTGGAGAAGGATTTCTCCTTGGAGGAGGTGGAGACGGCTATTCGCTCTCTCCCCCCCAAAAAAAACCCTGGGTCCGGATGGCCTGCCGGGAGACTGGTACAAGATGTACATTGCAGAGCTGGCCCCTAGGCTGCGCAGTCTCTTTCAGGCTTGCCTGGAGGCTGGGGAGCTGCCGGACTCCTTGCTGCAAGCCCATATAGTCCTGATTTTGAAACCCGGTAAGGATCCCACGCTTTGCTCGGCCTACCGGCCGATCTCCCTCCTTAATTACGATTTGAAGATCCTTACCAAAATTCTTGCCACCAGGTTGATGACGGTTCTCCCGTTTTTGGTTGACATTGACCAAACTGGATTCATGCCGGGCAAATCCACCGATATTAATATCAGACAGGTGTACACGCATTTACAGGTCCCTGCTGAGGAGCAGGGTCAGAGAGTCTTGGCCTCCTTAGACCTTGAGAAGGCTTTTGACTCCGTTGCTTGGCCTTACCTTGGTGAGGTGCTTCGGGCATTTGGCTTCGGCCCGACTTTCCGCAAATGGATTGACATTCTTTATAGCCAGCCTCGGGCTCAGATCAAACTGGGGGGTAGGGTGTCGCCTGCTTTCAATATTCAGCGTGGTATCCGCCAGGGTTGCCCACTCTCGCCGGCGTTATTTTCGCTGGCAGTGGAGCCCCTGGCGAGGGCCATCCTAGGGTCGGGGGAGATCGGGGGGATTCGGGTGGGGTCCCTGGAGGAGAAGTTGGCTTTATATGCCGATGACATCATCCTGTTTCTTAGGGACCCGGGCCCCTCCCTGTGGTCTGTCCTTGCCCTGCTCTCGCGCTTCACTGAGCTCTCGGGACTCCGGGTTAACTGGGGGAAGTCACTCCTTCTCCCGGTTGATGCGGACGCCCGGGCGCAGGCGGACCCATCTCTCCCATTGTGTTGGGCGGACAGTATCCGGTATTTGGGGGTCACCATATCCCCCAGGGTGCAGGACTTCTGTGATCTCAACCTCTCTCCTCTCCTCCAGACCTTTAGGGACAGGCTCAGAGCTTGGATGAATCTACCATTGACATTGATAGGGAGAATCAATCTAGTTAAGATGAAGCTGCTCCCCCCGCTCCTGTATATTGTACGCCAAGCCCCCATGTGGATCCCTAAGCGGATCTTTAAACAGTTCCACTCCCTGATGGCTGCCTTCCTCTGGGGTGCCCGTCCCCCTAGACTGCGCTTAGCTATACTGCAGCGGCCCTGGACCCATGGCGGTTTGGCCTGCCCTGACTTTTTCAGATATTTTGTGGCTGGTCTGTTGACTCATGCGCATAACTGGCTCATCTTGGATACTTCCAACTCTGCTGTGGTGCTTGAGGCTGCCCTGGTTGGGTCATATGAGGCCCTGCGTAATGCCCTTTTGCGTGGGCCCCGGGCCCCGTATTCCCTCACGGCCTCCATGAAGGCGGTCATCAGGGCCTGGAAGACGGTTTCCCCATACGCCAAGACTGACCTTAGTCACTTGTCCCCGAACCTTCCCCTTTGGCGGAATCCGGTTTTGCCTGAATTTCAATCCATCCCTGATCCATCCCTCTGGGCCGTTAGGGGAATTTGTTGTATTTCCCACATCTGTTCAGAGGATGGTCTCCTTAGTTTTGACCAACTTAAAGCCAGGTTTGACTTACCCAACTCCTATTTTTTCCGATTCTTGCAACTTTGGAATCGGGGGCTCCGGCCCTGTCACAGTGGAAGAAGTTGGTGAATTCGATGGTACCACTATATAAGGCCGTTTACAAATTTAGGGGGTGCCCCAATAAATTTCACAAGGTCTGGCACCTGTGGGTGGAAGCTACTGAGACTGCTGATGAGCCCCCTGCTCAGGATCCTGGTGTCTCCTTGGCTGCCGGGTAGAGTTTCCCTGTTTATGTAGACTGATGTGATCTGTTGAGGTTTTTTACCACTCTCTTACTTGACCACACTGGACCTCGCTGTCTTAATTCTGTACACATCTAACTGTCGGTACTCAGAACCGTGAAACACAGTACCTTTTTATTTTTTGGTGCTGCAGCCTCGCTGGGGGGTTGTTTTATTTTTTGCCTTTTCTTTCTGTTTGTTCGGTTTTGTTCCGTCTTGTTGAGCCTGGGTGTTACGAACCTCAGCGTAAAAAGGGTTAAAACTGTTTAGATCTTCCCCTTCCAGGGCTACAGGCACAGCTACTTGCAGGACACAAAACTCCCGAACTGGATACAAAATAGCACTCCAACCTGGAACCTCACGAATAGCTGCTAGCAGACGAACAGGAAAAGCATACATCAGCTTACACTCCTAGCAATCAGTCTCCAACAGCATACAGTGAATCCCCCCAAGAACGAGACATGGCTCCGTGTGAGGCTCAAGCAGTGGTCTGTTTGTTGAGGGCTACCTGCCCCTGTATTTATGCAGGTCTCCCACCTGGTGGACACTCCCCTAGGGGACCAAATGGAAGACTGTGACACAGGCAGACATGTATCACATTACAGACTCACAGAAGCAAAACATCCCCAGATAGCTCAGGTCTGCTCATTAACATGTTTATCTATAGTCTCAGACCCAACCAGCACACTGTCCCACTCTAGACAAAAGCACTCAGGTAATCAGTAGACATTCCTCAGGAGGGGGCTGCTGGAAACAATCCCCACCCCTCTCTCTGCAGCTAAAGCTAGTTTTCACAGCGACCTCTATCCTGGAAACAATGGAATATATAATTAGGTTTAGCTTCCATGATAGAGGCAAGACTCCATTAGCCACATTGTTAAAGAAACACAAAAAGACACAAAAATGCATAACTCCCAGTCTACTGAACAGAACCCCCACATTCAACCCATCCCCAGATAGCCTGGATCTGAGCGCTCAACATATCCAAACAGCGCTCAGATGCCACAAACACAGTCAAATCGCCATGGGGTTTACGCTTAGCATGGGCTGATGAGAGGGTCCATAGTCACATTGCAGGAGGCGAGCAACCAGGCTTCTCCAACGCCCAGTGGCGAGATTGGTCTCGTCACACTGGGTATGCCCACACGGCTCTGTTTTGTGTATTGTTTTACAAAACTTCAATAAAAATAATTTTTTAAAAAAAGAAAAAGAATGGCCAGTGCAGATAACTGGCCCTTAATAGTGGTCAGCGCCAGACGATGCTCCACACCAGTTTGCAGGAAAGCTAACACCCTCGCCACCGAAAAGGAGCGGGGATGGAACCCGTGGCATTCACACCAGGCGAAATAAGCCTTCCAGGTACGATAATAAATCTTACCGGATGAGGCCTTGCTAGCATTGAGTAAGGTAGGAATGACCGCCGATTAGAGACCCCTGTCTCTCAAGACCTAGCTTTCAGCAGCCACGCCGTCAAAGCCAGCGACTGTAAAGCAGGATGGAAGATCGGCCCCTGAGACAGAAGATCGTCTCGTAGTGGGAGCCGCCAGGGAGGCTCGACGACCAGTTGCATGATGTCCGTGTACCAAGACTGGCGGCCAGTCTGGGGCCACTAGAATCATCAACCTCGGTTCCGAGACCATCCTGCGAAGGAACCTGGACAACAACTGAATCAGGGAAAAGGTTCCAAGGCACTATACCAACGCATCCGAGGCGTCCGCCAGAGGGTCGCATGTTCTTGCCACGAACCTTCCCACCTTGTTGTTTAGCTGAGACGCAAACAGATCCACATCCGGGGATCCCCACTGCGCACACTCTGGGTGTAGGGACCATTCCCCCTGGTCTAGGGCCTGGCAACTCAGATAGTCCGCCTGCCAGTTCTCCACACCTGGAATGTGAACTGCCGAAATTGCCGGGACCTGCGTCTCGGCCACTTCCTTGGCCGCCCGGGCACTCCTGGTGCCCCCTTGGTGATTGATGTAAGCCACCACAGTTGCGTTGTCCGTCTGCACACGCACAGGGCGGCCCTGAAGAAAATCTGACCAACGGAGCAAACAGAGCCTGATTGCTCGCAGTTCCAAGACATTTATCGGAAGGTAGGACTCCCCCTCCGACCAAGTGCCCTGGGCAGACAGATTGCCCAGAACGCCACCCAATCCCGACAGGCTGGCGTCCGTGGCTACCACAGTCCATAGCAACGGTCGAAAGGATTTTCCTTCCTTCAGAGCCGGAGACTGGAGCCACTACAGAAGATCCGATCTGACTTGGGGGCTCAAAAAGATCCTCCTTTCCAAGAAGTGAGGATGCCTGTCCCACTTGGTCAGAATCTCCGCTTGCAGAGATCGTGTGTGGAACTGTACAAATGGTATCCTGCAGAGTCCGGAGTTTGTCCTCCGGAAGAAAGACCTTCGCCTGGGCGGAGTCCAGAATCATCCCCAGGTAAGGGAGACTAACAGAAGGGAACAATGTCGACTTCTGAAAATTGATGGTCCACCCGAACTCCTGGAGCGTCTGAACCGTGGTTGACAGATCGCGCAACAGAGTGGCACTGGAACTCAACCTTAAAAAGGAGATCGTCCAGGTACCCCAGGATGGCAATTCCCTGTACCCGCAACAAGGCAAGAACAGGAGCCGACACTTTGGTAAAAACCCTTGGAGCCGAAGCGAGGCCGAAAGGCAACGCCATGAACTGATAGTGCTCCTCCGCAATTGCGAATCGGAGGTACCTCTGATGACCCTCGTATATAGGGATGTGTAGATACGCCTCCTTGAGGTCGATGGAAGCCAGGAAATCCCCTGGACTCAGGGATGCCACCACCGACCGGAGGGACCCCATCCGGAATTTCTGGACCCGCACAAAGCGGTTCAGAAACTTTAAGTCCAGAATCGGACGCACCTTGCCCTCTTTTCTGGGCACTGTGAACAGATTTGAGTAAAAGCCCCAAAACCTGTCACGATGTAGCACTGGGACAACCACCCCCTGGGCGAGGAGATCCTGAACCGCCCGATGGATATTTCGGAAACGATCTGGGGTCAAATGAAGATTTGAGGGAAATAATCTGTCTGCTGGGCGTGATCGAAACTCGATCTTATACCCTGACCGAATGAGTTCTTGAACCCACCTGTCCTGAATCTTGGCCAGCCAAGGTTCGGGAAAACAGTGCAGACCTCCCCCCACCCCTGCAATGGGTGAGGGCGCCCCTTCAGGTCGAGGCGGACTGGGCCGCCGTGCCCGTGTGGGCGGCTTTTGGCTTGCCCGCCCAAGGCTTCTTCTGGCCACCAGAGGCCTTGAAGGACTTACCCTTGTCTTGGGCCTTGAAGGCACGAAAGGACCCCTGGTTAGGTTTAAATGAAGGGCCCCGCTTACCGCGGAAGGATCTTCCCCTGGACACCTGGGGCAGCAGCGTGCTCTTACCCCCAGTGACCCCCTTCACCAGTTCATCCAGAGACTCCCCAAAAAGACGACTCCCTGCATAAGGGATGTCAGACCCTGTCTTCTTGGAAGACTAGTTGGCCGACCAGCTTTTCAACCAAACGATGCGATGAATCGTCACTGCAACTGCAGACAGGCGTGAGACTAAAGGGGCCTCATCCAAGGCTGCGTCACACAGGTATAAAACAGCCTGAATAATTTGATCCACCATCTCCAGATTAGCAGGAGGGGCGGAGTCAGCAATAAGGGTGCGTTTAAGCACCTTGGCCCACTCCACAACAGCCTGAGAGACCGTTACAGAAGCGAACACGGGTTTCATTAAGGAACCCGCTACCATGTAGATGTGGCGGGTAAGAGTTTCCACCCACCTATCCGCCGGGTCTTTAAACACCGGAGAATCCTCCGTGGGCATTAAAGTTTCTTTATTTAACCTGGACACAGTGTGGTCCACCTTAGGAGCCACAGTCCAGCGCGAATCCACCGGAGCCGCAAAGGGATAGCGGTACTGAAATCGATTGGGCACCACAAAATTTAGCTTTAAATTGCGCCATTGGTCATTCACGGTCTCATGAAACTCAGCGGGGCAGGGAAAAACCTGACCCGACTTCTGGGCTTTGCGGGTCCCAAAGGAAGACTGCTTACCCGACAGGTGGGGCTCATCATCTAAATTTAGCATGACCTTATCGACGCAACCATAGGGGCTAGGAATTTGGTAAAAACTCTGGGAGCCGAGGCGAGACCAAAGGGTAATGCCACTAATTGAAAGTGCCCCTCTGCCACCGCCAAGCGAAGGAATCGCTGATGTCCCTCGAATATTGTGACATGGAGATACGCATCTTTGAGATCAATGGAAGCGAGAAAATCCCCCTTATTCAAAGATGCCACCATCGACCAAATGGACGCCATTAGAAATTTCTGCACCTGCACAAAGCGGTTCAGAGCCTTGAGGTCCAGGATTGGACGCACTTTGCCCTCCTCTCTGGGCACAGTGAACAGGTTTGAATAGAAACCTTGAGAACGTTCCTGCGGAGGAATCAGCACAATCACCCCTTGAGCCAGGAGATCTCGCACAGCGTCCCACAGATCCTTCAAATGCTTCGGAGACAGGTGAAGATTTGACTGAAAAAAACCTGTCCCCTGGCCGGGACCAGAATTCGATCTTGTACCCGGAACAAACCAGTTTGCGAACCCAATCATCCTGAATGAAGGAAGTCCAGGGTTCCTGAAAGAAGCGTAGACGTCCTATCACCCCTATGGGTGAGAGCACCCCTTCATGCTGAAGAGGACTTGTCTGCAGCACCCAGGGCTTCTTAGCACCTCCAGAAGTTCTGAACGGCTTACCTTTTTCTTGCTCCCCGGAGGCACGAAAAAAACGATTATGAGCAGAAAAGGAGGGACCCCGCTTAGGACGGGGTGTTTTACCCTTGGAAGATTGGAGGAAGAAGAGTACTCTTCCCGCCAGTCAGGCCCTTGATCAATTCATCCAATGAGTCGTCAGAAAGGGGAGATCAGCTAAGGCTTTTTTAGAAGCTTGGTCAGCCAACGAGCTCTTCAACCAAACCATGCGTCTTAAAACAATGCCCACGGCCGAGACCCTGGCCACCAGGGGAGTCGCATCCATAGACGCATCACACAGAAACACCAGAGCCTGGATCACCTGGTCCAACAGTTCCAGCTGTTTCGGAGGAACAGTCTCGGGGTCCAAAGACTCCCGCAAACCCTTAATCTATTCCGAAACAGTCTGTGAAACCAACAGACACAAAAACTGGTTTCAAAATGTAACTCACCAGCACATGAAGATGGCGGGAAAGGGATGCCACCCGCCTGTCCACTGGATCCGTAAAAACTGGGGACTCCACAGCACAGGCACAAGGGTAGATTTGTTCAATCTGGAAACAGGATGGTCCACTTTAGGTGGCACCGTCCAACATTTGGAGACCTTTTCAGCAAAGGGATACCGGCGTTTAAAGAGTTTTGGCACCACTAACATGTGCTTAACGCGCCGCCATTGGTCATTCACAATATCGTGAAAAGTGTCGGGACAAGGGAAAACCTTGCCAGATTTCTGAGACTTTTTGGAGCCAAAAACCAATCACGTCCCTGCCGGCGTGGGCTCATCAGCCAATTTTAAATTATCCCGCACTGAAATAATCAGGGCTTCCACTAAAGCGCTGAAGAAGACAGGTCCTCTTCACCATCTGACTGCGAGGACAGCAACCCCTCAGGTAGGGGGGCGTCCGGGGTGACCCCATAAGCCTCTGAATCAGAGAACATCTCCATAGATGGAGAAGGCAGCGGCCATTTTTGGCTATCAATCATTTCATGACTAAATCAACTTTTGTCGCCAGGCTTTCCAGGGCAGCCTATATCGAGGTCAGCGACTGCGATCCAGACTGTCCGGGAGTCGCATAGAGTGGGTCTGAGGGTGATTTTCCAGTTTGGGACTGCATAGTGTAAAGCGCAAAAAACAAAGTACTGTCGCTTTAAGAGGGCCGATCACGGTATTCACCACAGATCGCAGCGGTCTGCAGGGAACCCCTTTAAACCAAACTGATAGCAGAAAGTGCAAGGATATGCCCGCAGGGACCCCCAATACTTTACCACCTCAAACACACCTCCTCCTGAATCTTCCACAGCATGGAGAGAGAAGCAGGAAATGACCACACAGGAAGTGATGTCACTTGATAGGGATACACTGCCTAGTATAGCATCAGGGCTACACAAAGATATATGCCCATACAAAACAATAGGAAGCTGCAGGAAAATGGCTGCCCTTACAAGTCTATGGAGAAAAAATTTCATTGCCCTCGGCACACCATGTAGTAGGGACTGACACATGAAGGCCTCAGGAACCACAACAGGGACCAGCAATCCCAAGGTACCATGTCATCCCCCCCCCCCCAGAGAGCCAGAGCACTCCAGACACACAGCCCCCACAGGGATGGGGAGAGGGAAGGACACACAGACCGGGCATCGGGCAGACCAGGGGGATCTCTTGGGAGGCACAAATCCCATTATCCCCAGGGGAGGGCCCACATACCACCAAGGCCAGCAGGGGCAAGGGGGGCACAGTTACTCACCATACCATGGACCGGGTGGGTCCGCTCCGGGCGGACTGCCTCCCAGCCGAAGTGGGGGTGTGCTGCCAGCCGATGGATACGCTGTGACTCAGGGTGTTCCAGGTTGATGCGTCCCGGCGAGGCATCCGCTCGCAGGCTCGTCCCCCTCCGGACAAAGGGGCACCGTCATGGCTAAGCCTAGGTCAGAACTATAACCTGCTCACGCACGTAGGCCAGACTGGGGGGGAACCATAAAGATCTAGATTATCCAGTACGAAGCCCCAGCCGGCATCGTTGGTGGTAGATCACCAGGAAATTCTTCCCTGAACACTAGCTAGCAAGGGAGTAAAGAGAAATAAAAGAAAATATTCTGAAAAGAATAAAACAAACTGAGACCGAAGTCCCAGCAGGAAACCTAGGTCTACTCCTTTTCTAGGCAGAAAACAAACTGATGTGTTGGGCTGTGCAGTGGGGGTTTATGCCTGGAGGAACAGCCCTCTGGGCGTGTATATTCATATTTTCCTGCCTAGACTACTCCTGATGGGAGAAGCATAAAGCCACTCAGCTCATGGAGATGAGGCTGCGTCCGTTGATGGACGATAGAGAAATTACATTTTCAAATTATTTATTATGGTCATCAACTTCATCTAGTGACCATAAGGCTGTATTTTTAAGACATTTTGCATTATGGACACAAAGTGGAGGCAACCAGCATAGGAATTAAATAGAAAATTATATTTTACACAAATTAAAAACATTATGGAGAATATTCACAATGGCTGTGTGAAAGATAAGGCGGTCACACAGCAACTATTTTTTATATAACTACACTATAAGTGTTTTCGTCATTCCAGTATGTGCTTCTTGTTTATAATTAAAAGTAAAAGAAAACATGCCGCTACCTTGATTTTACATAAGCAGTTGTGAAAAAGCTCTAACTTAGTAAATTATTATTATTACTGCTACCAATAAAATTATATAGGTTAGGTCTTACTGTAAAATCCTATTCTCTGATGTTCATTGACGGACATAGCTCCATATCTTCTTTGACCCTTGGGTTATGCTGCTCTCCATAGAAGTAGGAGTAGGACTAGGCGGAAACAAAACTTGATTATGCCCCTAGGTCAGTCCTAGGGGGTATACTTCCCACTTCCTGCTATAGGACTTCTCTTTGTAACAAGCAGTTTCAGAAGAATACATAACCCGACTCAACAGAGGGGTGGGTGCTGTGTCCGTCAATGAACATGAGAGAAAAAGATTTTACGGTAAGACAAAAATCCAGTTTTCTCTTTCATTCATTGACGGACACAACTCCATATCTTCTTTGCCCTTGGGACATCCCAAAGCAGTGTCAACATGAGGGATGGAAAAACACAGCAATGCATGATTTCCAAAAAGGGCTAAACATAGCCAACCAGGTAAACCAGGAGCTCAACCAGAAACAACTAGAGCTCATCAACTAGAAAGAATACACACTCAAGAGGCAGGATCCGCAGATGCCTCTTTTAGCCGCAAAGTTCTGAGTGCGGCAGTGCCTTAGGGGAGACATGGCGGTTTTTAGCCTGTCTCCTCCTGTTGGGGTTTTTTCCCCCTTGGTTATTTTGCTTTCCTGGGTTTGTTTGCTCCTGTTGAGCTTTCCTGTTACCCAGTGTTTACCTTTCTGGTTCAGAAAAGGTTCTTTTCTCTAACCTGGGTGCTGCATTGCCTTTTTGACGGTTACGTTTCCCACCCCTCACATCTACACTGCTTTGGGACATCCCAGAAGTGCAGACTGTATGAGTGGGCGGCGACTGTCAGAGGACATAAGAGAAAATATTTTTTTTTGTAAGAACTTACCGTAAAAAAAAAAATTCTCTGAGTCCTCTGACAGTCGCCGCCCCCCCACCCCTCTTTTAGGGTTCATGAATCTCTATACTGCTTGCTACCAAACTGATTTGGGAATGCTGCTAGTATGGGGGTATTGGACCAGAGGGACAGCCACCTGTAGGTGTGTCTATACAAAGGTTTTGTGAATGTTTTCTAACAAAATCTTATGCCTAGCTTACTCCTGTGGATAAGACCAATACCCAGAAGTGCAGACTGTATGAGTGGGCGGCGACTTTCAGAGGACTCAGAGAAAAGAATTTTACGGTAAGTTCTTACAAAAAAATATTTTTTTTTTCCAGATTTTTTTCCTGTGAGATCTACAAGCAACTAAGCTAGATCTGGGCGACGGGCTGGATATATAGATCCAGTGGTCACCCCAGATTGCCAGCGAGCATGCGCAGGCCCTAGCTCCATGCTAGGTCACCGGACGGGGACTGGCCCTGCGAGTTAAACGTCTTGCAAGGTCACACACGACCGGGTCTAGGCCCGAGTCGCAGCGCTTCTATTAGCCGACAGCCCCCCACTTTGGTGGAGAGGGGTTCTGTCAGGAGATGGCACCCACCTCTTCCAGGTTTGGTGAGTAATTGTTCCCCCCTCTCCCCCTGGCGGGTTTTGGGGTTTTTGTTGTTCTGATGAGTCCTATGTTGCCTGGTTGGCTATGGTTCAGCCTTGGGGGAATTATTTTCTGCTGTTACCACCCCTCATTTTTATGGAACTGCTTGGGGACATCCCTACTGTTACGAAGAACAGAGACTGCATCTGTCAATGAACGATAGAGAAAATTCAAGTTAGACTTACCGGTAACTTGTTTGCCAATAGTCTTTCAGGACAGCACCTTAGAGAGATGGCTCCTCCCTCTCCTCATCAGAAAACACCCCATCCACCAGATTTTAAAAGGAGGCTTCTCCCACCATTCGTCAGTTTGTAGAAGAGTACCTCCGGCCCATGCTGGAACACATAAACAGATATGGTTAATCACAGCAATACATTTTATACAATAGGGCGGGATCCTCCTGCTGTCCTGAAAGACTATTGGAAAACAAGTTACCGGTAAGTCTAACTTGAATTTTCCCTAAAACGTCTTTCAGGACAACACCTTAGAGAGGATTATCGAGACTTATTCAATTTAGGGAGGGACCACAGCTTGCAGGACCTTTCTGCCAAAAGCCTGATCTTCAGCTGCCAAAAGGTCCAACCTATAGTGTCTTGCAAATGTAAAGTAGCTTGACCACGTAGCCGCTTTGCAGATTTGATCTGGAGTGGCACCAGCTTTCTCTGCCCATGTAGTGGCTAGCGCTCTGGTAGAGTGAGCTCTGATCCCCTGTGGGGGAGACAATTTCATTTGGGAGTAAGCCTCTGAACTAGCGGATCTGAGCCATCTGGCTATTGATCCTTTTGATGCCTGGCGACCTTTTTTGTTGCCAGAGAAAAGAACAAAAAGAGAGTTTGATGATCTAAACTCTTTAGTAACCTCCAAGTAGTGTATAAGAACCCTTCTTACATCTAGGTAGTGAAAGCTTTCTTCCTTATCTCCTGATGGATTAGGACAGAAGGTAGGTAACACAATTTCTTGTGATCGCTTTCTCGTTGAAGCTACTTTTGGGAGAAACCCTGGATCCGTCTTGAGAATTATCCTATCTGGATATATGGACAAGAAAGGTTCGATAGCTGATAAAGCATGTAATTCACTGATTCTTCTTGCTGATGTTATTGCCACCAAGAAGACCGTCTTGAGGGTAAGGTTTTTTAGTGTAACCGTTTCTAGTGGTTCAAAAGGTTCCTTTGTGAAGGCCTGAAGGACCACCGACAAGTCCCATTTGGGGAAGCTTCTGATAGGCACTGGTCTGGAGCGGGTAAGGGCCCTGAAGAATCTGATGATTATAGATTCTGAAGAAATGCGCCTTTCCAAGAATACCCCCAGGGCTGTTACTTGTACCTTGAGGGTACTTACTGCCAAACCTTTTCCTGTGCCCTCCTGTGGGAACTCCAAAATTGAAACAATACTGTCCAATTTTTGATCTTTCGCTTCACACCAGGTATTATAGGTTTTCCAAACCTTTGCATATATATTCCTTGTGACTTTTTTCCTACTGGAAAGTAGAGTCGCAATTAATGCATCTGAAAATCCTTTCCTTTTCAGCAGTTGCTCCTCAGATACCAGGCGGTGAGCTTTAGCTTTTCCACTTCTGGATAATAGACTGGACCTTGAAACAGTAGGTCTTGACGAAGAGGGAGCTGAAAGGCAGGTTTGACTGATAGTTGAAGGACAGTCGAAAACCAAACCCTTTTGGGCCAATAAGGAGTGATCAGGATCACTGAGGCTCTTTCCATTTGGATTGTTCTCAATACCAACGGAATGAGCTGGTAGGGGGGGAAGGCATACCCCAACCTGAACCTCCAAGGATGTGCCAGGGAATCTACTCCCAGAGAGTTGTCGTTTCTGTGGAGTGAGAAGTAAAGTGGAAGTTTTGCGTTTTCTTTCGTTGCAAACAGATCCACCTCTGGCTTTCCCCAAGTCTTGGTTATCAACATAAAGACTTCTGGGTTCAAGCTCCATTCTGCTTCTCGGATCTTCTGCCTGCTTAAATAATCCACCACACTGTTTAGTGTACCTTTTAGGTGGATTGCTGACAAGGAAAGTAACTGACTTTCCGCCCATTGCAGAATTTCCGTTGCCCAAAGCTGTAGGGTTTTGCTTCTTGTGCCCCCTTGCTTGTTTAGATATGCCACTGTAGTGGCGTTGTCTGAAAGGACTTGAACATGAGTCCCCTGAAGATTTTGAGAGAAGGCAGCTAGGGCTAGGCCGACTGCCTTCAACTCCTTCCAATTTGAGGATTTCTTTGTCTCGGTGTGAGACCAAACCCCCTGTGCCAGGTTTTGGTTCCAGTGGGCTCCCCACCCCCATCTGCTGGCATCCGTTGTTAACCTCTGGTCTGCTGGGAAGGACCAGGCCAATCCCTGGGACAAGGTTATCTGATTTCTCCACCACCAAAGGGACCTTTTGAACTTGGTGGGGATTTTTACCTTTAAGTCCAAAGTCTCTGGATTGTGATCCCAGATTCTCAGGAGGAAATATTGGAGTGGTCGAAAATGAAGCCTTGCCCATTGGACGGCTGGAATTGATGCAGTCAGGTTTCCAAGGACTGACATGATCTCTCTGATCGACCACCACTGATTTGTTTGTAGCCTTGCTACCAAATTTTGTATTTTGACCTGTTTGTCTTCTGGTAGGAAGATTCTTTGTTCCACAGAGCATATCTGAAACCCTAGGAACTGAACCCATTGAGCCGGTGTGAGATTCGACTTCTTGATATTTACTATCCATCCCAGAGACTCTAGATGACCTCTTGCCTTGTGCAGGTCCTCTTGAAGTTTTTCCTTTGACGGGGCAAAGAAAAGCAGGTCGTCCAGGTAGGGCACCACAGAGATTCCCTGAAGGCGGAGGGGAGCTAAACACTCTGCCATAACCTTCGTAAAAATACGAGGGGAGGATGATAGCCCGAAAGGCAGTGCTTTGAATTGGATGTGAAGCATTTCCTTTCCCAGATTTACTGCCAAACTTAGGAATTTCTGTGAGCGAGGGGCAATAGGGATATGTAGGTAAGCATCCCTTAAGTCGATTGATGCCATGAAGCATCCTTTTGTTAACAGGGTTCTGACTGTAAGAATTGAGTCCATTCGAAACTTTTTGTACAGAACTGACCTGTTTAGTGGTTTCAGATTCAATATAAGACGAAAATCCCCCGATGGTTTCTTTATCAAAAATATGTGGGGATAAAATCCCTGATGTTGTTCCTCCACTGGTACTGGACAGACAACTCCCTGTCGCCTCAGGTCCTTTAGCAGGTCCATCATAGCCAGGGCTTTTTCTGCATCTCTTGGGAGGCTTGTGACAAAGAACCTTTCGGGTGGCGTCTCTGCGAACTCTATGTTGTAGCCTTGTGACAGCATATCCAGAATGTATTGATTTTCTGTCATGGCTGCCCAATAGGGGAGGAATTCCCTCAATCTTCCTCCCACCGGCAATGTTTTGTCATTGTGTTTTGTTGGTTGACACAGGAGGATGGAAGAGAACACCTCCTTTCCCTTTGGGTTTTTGTGTCGACCAGTTTCTTCTTTTCTCCTGGGGTCTGCTATTTTGCTGAGCTTTTTGAGGTCGAAAAAGCTTTTTTGCTGCCTGTTTCTTCTTCACAGGAAAAGACTTCTTTTTGTCCGCTGTTCTATCTAGAACAGAGTCTAGCCCAGGCCCGAATAGCAGATCCCCTTGAAAAGGAAGTCCACATAGCTTATTTTTAGAAGCCGTATCCCCAGGCCATGTCTTTAACCAAAGAGCCCTTCTGGCAGAGTTGGATAAAGCTGCAGATCTTGCTGTCATCTTCACCGATTCTGCTGAAGCATCAGCAATGAAGGCTATGGCCGTGGAGAGCGTGGAGAAGGAATCCAAAATTTCCTGTTTGGGTGAATCTGCTGTGATGTGTGCTTTTGTTCACAGTCACGGATTAATTCGCAACCTTTTCATATATTTTTAAACGCGGCTCAAAATAGCACTTTTTTTAATCGGAACCACTTGCACTAATAAGCACTTTAGGATCATCTATTTATTATTATACAATACCTTTGATAGGTCTAAATATCACATTGCACTTATACTATTTATTGTATTTTTTTCACTATATTAATTGCACCTTTCACTGAGAAGATTTTTATGATATAATTTCACAGTTATTCATTTCACAGTCAGGTTTATATTAATTTTCGTGGGTTCACTGGCCACCTTCAATATAATCACTTTATATATACAACCAATATATATATAATTTGTGGGGGTGTGCGCACAGTTCTTTGCACTACTTTGCACTTTATGTGTTTATATAAGATATACTGTATATGTATATTTATTGATTTGTGATTGACATTTTTGCACTTTGTATTCATATCTATTTTATATCTGAAAACATCTTCTGCATACCAGCTATTGGTTTTAATTTTAACCTTCCACACATTTTTTAGGCAGTGCCAACTACCTCATTTCCTTTTACAAAAAATAACAGTACAACCACTTTTGACCACTTTTATCACATATAGGCAGTTTATAGATGCCTTCATATACTGTGTAAGCCCCGATCCGTTTTAATTACATAAATCATCTTTATGGGGTCATGGTAAGGTAATATGTTCTAAAATAAACATAAGTCACAATAATTTACAGAAATAACATTCAATAATTTCAGTTGTGTAAAATGAGACACAGTCACCAAGGAAAGCAGTTAAAATCAATGTGTTCTCCCATACAGACCTCATGGTGTATGTAGACACAAAGGAATCACAAAGGATGCCAATATGGCTGCCCCAGCTAGAGGGCAAAATGAGAAAATGTATATAAATAAATGTAGACTGACCTTCTAATCCAAGCCTCTTCGGGATATTTAAGTCCAGAATGAAGAAGTATGGAATGAGTTTATAAAGGTATAGCCTCCACTGTAAAGTAGGGTTCAAACTGAAAAAACAACAAAAGAAACTGAACTACATCTAGTTCAGACTCTTAAAAATGCCAAAATAATATACATAATAGTTTGTAAGTGTGATGTTTTAAATCCACATGGGGTCTCAGGATCATATATCACTGCCCAGCTGTCAGGAACCATAAGCCAAGCAGAGACAGAAAATGCAGGTAAAAATCACACCTTTAATGTAATAGCAAAGATAGCAACCGTTCAGGAACGTAGTCAAAAACAGAAGCCATGGTTTGGAAGCCAGAACGGATAATCAGGGAACCAAAAGTCGGCATTGTCATCAGGAGCAGACATCAGAAGAGAATCAGCCAGGCCAAATCATACACAGTAACACACTGGAGATGTTGAACACAAAAGGGAATGAGCAGAGCAGTTTAAATAGCCAAAAGGAGCTGGCTGTAGGCTAGACTAATGAGGCAGGTAATTGTAACCAGGTGAGTCACTGTGAAAACCATGAGTGGCTGGTAATTAACTGACAGCTGAGCAGCCTCTGTGCACTGAAGAGCAGGAGCCCAGCCCTGACACCAGCCAGTAATGGGGAAGAGAAGAAAGACGAGAAAAAAAAATTCCCCAAACCCTGAAAATTATAAAGGAAGTCTAATAAATGGGAGCCTAAACAGATTGCTGAAACTAAAGCCCAGTAATATAAATGGAGTAGCTTACTGACAGCTAATATTACACAAAACACAAGTCATAAAGCCCGTGTGTAAGGTTTGCACAACACAAAGGAAACTTACACCTGCAAACAGTCACTTTTTATGTTAAGAGGTTCACCACATGTGACAGCAGTGGGCCTATCAAATTGTGGCATTTTGGTGCCAAAACAAACTGGGGATGCACCAAAACTTAAAGCGGAGTTCCAGCCTTTTCACTCACCTGTCCCACGGTCCAGCGTTGCGGCCGTCCGAAGCCTCGATCCTCTTCCCTCTGGTCTCGGCGGCGCCGACATCACTGGTGTGGGCACCCGGCTGTGACAGTTTGCGGCTTCACAGCCGGGTACGCACTACGCATGCGCGAGTTGCGCTGCACGTCTTGATTGGCCAGCAATCTTCTGGGACCTCTGACATGTCCCAGAAGATTGCATGGAGGGAGGGGGAGAACTTCCATTCAGGGCACCGCGGTGCTCCGAGCGGAAGTGGGAGTGGGTACTTGTCAAAACTAGGTACCCGCCCCCCCCCCAAAAAAAAATACATGCCAAATGTGGCATGTCAGGGGGTTATTTCTACCTAAAACGGAAGTTCCACTTTTTGGGTGGAACTCTGCTTTAAGTCAAGAGGGACCAGAAAGGAACATGCTTCGTTCTCCTGTACATCACCCACTCATCATTGCATCCCCAGTTTGCATTGGCACCAAAATGCCACAGTTTGATAGGTCCACTGCTGTCACATGTGGTGAACCTTTTTATATATAAATTACTGTTTGCAGGTGTGAATTGCCTTTGAGAGCCCAAACTAGATGTAGTTTAGTTTGTTTTTTTGTTTTTTCTATTTGAATCCTACTTTGTAAGGAAGCTATACCTGTATAAATGTACTCCATACTTCTTCATTCTGGACCACCCATAAATGGTAATTTGCAAGAGACTAAATGTCCTGAGTTTTGATAATAAGGTCAGGCTGTATTTAATTATATACATTTTCTTGGTTTGCACTCTAGCTGGGGCAGCCATAATAATCCTTTGTGATTTCTTTGAGTCTACACCATGAGGTCTGCATGGGAGAACACATTGATTTTAGGCCCCTTTCACACTTGTGCGACTTGTCCTGCGATTTGGGACTGCAAAGTCGCATTACAAGTCGTACTCCATAATTTCCAATGAGCACTGTTTATATCTTTACAACTTCAAAGTAGTCCCTGCACTACTTTGGGGCGATTTGAATGTGTTTTGAGGTCCAAAGACATAGCCATTGCTTCAAGTTCAGTCAAAATCACGGCAACAGAATTACTGCAAAATTACAGTAAAATTGTGTGACTTTTAGGTTGTATAAGTGTGAAAGGGGCCTTAACTATTTTCTTTGATGATTTAGAGTGTCTTCTCATTGTACACAGCGGACATTATTCAATGTTTTTTCTCTTAATGATAGTGATATTTGTATCTATGTTTCAGAACATACCACCTTACCATGACCCCCTGATGAACATTTAAGTAATTGTAATCAAAACGAGTTAAAGCTTATTCGATATGAGACCTCTACAAACTTCCCACGTGTGATTAGTTATTGTGGTCAAACTATATGGAGACACATTATCAATTTTATTATTATGTTTTGCTGTTTTTTATTTTTGATCAATAAACTATGTAAAATGAATTAAGCAATGCCTTTGTATATTTGGGTATACAGTACATTGAGTGCCTTTAAAATCCCATATACCTATAAAATAAATCTCTCCTGTACAGACCCCCGCCCCCTAAGCTCACTCAGAGGAATGGAGAGATGCAACAGCAGCACAAAGTCTGTGCTATGGCTAAATGCAAGGCGGAGCTTCCCTCTGCTTGCTATATTAAAGAGTTGCAGGAGGATTTAAATATGAATGAATTGGTAAGGCATATGCAAATCTATGGTCTGTGGGCACAGTGTACATAGGTATAACCTTTGTGGGACTACACCCAGTGGTGTATTTTAGTTTTGTTCTGCCCTAGGCAAGACTAAAAATGGGCGCCCCCTCCCCCTCCAATGTAAATGTTTAATGGATGTGACTCCCTCCAAAATTGAAAGACTACAAGTCCCAGCATGAACCCCTGAGATCTCATGAAAGGGGGGAGAGAGAGAGAGGGGGGTGGATGAAGGAGGGAGAGAGAGAGAGGGGGGTGAGAGACATCGTGGATGAGAGAGAGAGGGGGATGAGAAAGAGAGTGGGGGTGAGAGAGAGAGAGAGGGGGGAATGAGAGGGGATTAGAGACCGAGAGAGGGGGGGTGAGAGAGAGAGGGGGGAATGAGAGGGGATTAGAGACCGAGAGAGAGGGGGGGGTGAGAGAGAGAAAGGGGGGATGAGAGAGAGAGGGGGGATAAGAGAGAGAGGGGGGATGAGAGAGAGAGAAAGAGAGGGGGATGTGAGGGAGAGTGAGGGGGGTGAGAGAGAAGGGGGATGAGAGAGGGGGAATGAGAGAGAGAGAAGGGGGTTGATAGAGGGGGATTAGAGAGAGAGAGAGACAGGTGAGAGAAAGAGAGAAGGGGGTGAGAGAGAGAGAGGGGGTGAGAGAGGCAGCTCTAGCAAGTAGTGGCCAATAGAGCCTGAGGTGGAGGGGGCTTTTTTGACGCCCCCCTGCAAAGTGCCGCCCTAGGCCTGGGCCTTGTCCGCATAGGCCAAAATACAGCACTGACTACACCCCTGTACTCAGTTCTGTGAGACTAGGGTCTAAATGTAGGACAGTCCCACACAATTCAGGATTGTTGGCAGTTATGCCTGAGATGAATGTGTCTGAGACTAACTTGTGGCACATTTGTGGATACAAAGACTGATCTGGCCTCGTCTGGAATGATCTGTCACACCCACTTTGACAATTCTAGCAACGCTGCTGGAGCAACTATGTAACAAATTGGGTTTTATGTTGATGCATTTAGGGGCTTGAAACATGCACGTACCATACAGTCTAGGGGGAGTAAATCTGAATAAGTCAATAATGGAGAGAGATCTTAAAATTCTAGTAGATCTAGAACTAATAATGGCATACAAGCTTCTTCTAGAGTAAGAAAGTTACCTCCTTAACCACTTGCTCACCGCCGCACGACTATCTACGTCGGCAGTCAGCCCCGGCCAGGCAGAGTAACGTAGGTCTACGTCATCACTTCCTGCCGTTTCTGTGTGCGCTCCCGCGCCCATCGCCGCCGCCGATGACTCGATTGGGTTCAGAACCGATCAGTCATCAGGTCCAGTCCAATCATTTTTGGCCTGGACCTGTAGATCGGTCCTGCCCAATCAGAATCCATGCTGAGCCTGTGAAATGTAAACACAGGCTCAGAAAAGATGTGTCCTCCCCTCCCATGATCCTTTTTGGATCCAGCGTGAGAGGAGAGCACATCTAACTGTAAGTAACTGCACAAGCACACACTTTTACAATTAGATAGGCACATTTAACCCCCGATCGCCCCCCCAGTTAACCCCTACACCCCCTGTCACAACACACACTGTATACAGCATACACGGTTCGTACGGTCATGAAAATCCTGGAAAAGTCATGGGATTTTGACATGACACTTTCCAGGACTGGAAAAGTCCTGGAAAATGGGAAAACTTACTAAGTTTTGGAAAAGTCATGGAATTGTGTTGTGCAACTATTTATTTTTGTCTCGGGGCCCCCTGTATTCTGTGGGAGCGGGGACAGTAAGTGGGACTATTTTCTGTGTTTCGGGTTTAGGCGGATTAATCTGCCGCAGCGCACAGCTGAAGCCTGATCACTGGTCTCTTCAATATGAATAGACTGTGACAGGCTCGGAAATCTGCGGCAGATTGATCCGCTGAAACTGAAACTAAGAAATCGTGGCTATACTGTCCCGCTCTCAGGGACGTACCAGCGAGGGGGGGCGCGTGCACTGGGGGGTGTCAGGCCGATGTCCGCGGGCCGCCCGCATCTCCGCACTGGGGGGGGGGGTGTCAGGCCGGTGTCCATCAGGCCACCCGCATCTGTGTGAAGAAGGCAGCGGCAGAAGGAATGTCAGTGAGGAGTCTATTGTGGAATGTCAGTGAGGAATGTCAGGAATGTCAGTGAGGAATGTGAGGAATGTCAGTGAGGAATGTCAGGAATGTCAGTGAGGAATGTCAGGAATGTCAGTGAGGAATGTCAGGAATGTCAGTGAGGAATGTCAGTCAGGAATGTCAGTGAGGAATGTCAGGAATGTCAGTGAGGAATGTCAGTGAGGAATGTCAGGAATGACAGTGAGGAATGTCAGTGAGGAATGTCAGGAATGTCAGTGAGGAATGTCAGTGAGGAGTCTATTGTGGAATGTCAGTGAGGAGTCTCGTGTGCTGGATAGGAGGGGGATGGGATGGGACAGCTGCATAGAGAGGAATTGAACTTTCATATTCCTCATGTCACTGAATGTTGTTTCTCCTCCTCTCAGAAGCTGCACTAGGAATATGGAAAGTTAAATTCCTCTATATGCAGCTGCCCCATCCCCCTCCTATACAACTTTCTTTGCTGGCCCCCCTAAGTGCTCTTTTAGCCCCCTCCGTGCTCTTAGTCTGGCTCCCCCAGTGATCCCCCCCCTGGCTCCCCCTCAGTGATTTCCTGCCCCCCCCCCAGACAGTGCTCTCCAGTTCCCCCCCTCCCCCTGTGCTCTACATCCCCCCTGGTTTTCCCTGCCTGCCCCCCCCCAGTGCTCTCCGCTCCCCTGCGCCTTCCAACCCCCCTGCAAGCCTCTAACCACCTCATGTATTATGTCCGCAGCCTCTAACCATCTCCTGTACCATGTCCACAGCCTCTAACTACCTCCTGTACCATGTCCGCAGCCTTTGACCACCTCCTGTACCATGTCCACAGCCTCTAACCATCTCTTCTATCATGTCCGTAATCTCTGACCATCTCTTGTCTTTTATCATGTCTGCAGTCTCTGAGGGGGTCTGGAGAGGAGTCAAAAGTGGGAGTGCTGTCGGGATGGGGATAACAGGAGAAGTCAGACATGTGTGGACTGGGGAGAGGAGACTACAGGATAAAACCAGAGCATGGTGCACCTAAGAGGAGGTCAGTGACAGTGCTGCCCGGCCAGTCTGAGGGGGGGGGGGGTCACTGATTTAAGGGGGCACTGTTATAAAGGTTCCTCCTTGTATCAGGACCCCCCCCCTCCCTTCCTTAGTGCATTCACTCTGTGGAAAGTGGTCTTTGGTCACCAGAGTCCCCCCCTACATCAGAGTTCTCAGCTTTTTCACCCGTGCGCTCGAAGTGACACCCGCTCCCAGCTGCGGCAGTGGTGCTTCCATCTCATCCACTGTAAAACAAGGGACCATTTTTAGTCGCGCTGTATCCAGAAACGAAACCCTAACTGCAGGGGTATTGTACACTACAAAGATTGTCATTTATTTTAGTAAAAATATGCTGGGTGTGACATGGATTTTCTTCTTATTTAACATGTATACATAGACATTTCATGAAACTTTAGGTCATGAATATTTACGTGAAGTCATGGAAAAGTCATGGAATTTTACTGGTTAAAATGTGTATGAACCCATTTTCCTATATACCTGTATAAGTGTGATTTGTGACCAGGTGTAGCGCTTGCGACCCCCCTTTTTCACTTAAAATAGCCGCCCCCCCAATAAAGATTTAACCCCCTGATCCCCCCCTGATCACCCCCAGTTAACCCCTCCCCCCTGTCACATTGCACACTAATACAAAGGTAATATACTGTGTTTTTGTATTTTGTATTAGTGTGTTTGTGACCTGAATTAGCGCTAGCGAGTTAGTTTCTGTCCCGAAGGAGGTTTAGGGTCCCCGCCACCCCCCCAATAAAGATTTAACCCCCTGATCACCCCTACATCCCCTGTCACAACACACACTGTATACAGTATATAGCATTTTCCTATATACCCGTATAAGTGTTTGTGACCAGGTGTAGCGCTTGCGGCCCTCCCTTTTTCACTTAAAATACCCACCATCCCCCCCAATAAAGATTTATCCCCCTGATCACCCCCAGTTAACCCCTTCCCCCCTGTCACATTGTACACTAATACAAAGGTAGTATTTTGTATTAGTGTGTTTGTGACCTGAATTAGCACTAGCGAGTTAGTTTCTGTCCCAAAGGATGTTTAGGGTCCCCGCCACCCCCCCATAAAGATTTAACCCCCTGATCACCCCTACACCCCTGTCACAACACACACTGTATACAGTATATAGCATTTTCTATATACCCGTATAAGTGTGACTTGTGACCAGGTTTAGCGCTTGCCACCGTTCCTTTTATCCTTAGGATACTCGCCACCCCCTCCCAATAAAGATTTAACCCCCTGATCCCCCCCCTGATCACATCCAGTTAACCCCTTCCCCCCTGTCACATTGCACACTAATACACACATAATATACTGTTTTTACTGTATTTTGTATTAGTGTGATTGTGACTTGAGTTTGCGCTAGCGAGTTAGTTTCTATCCCAAAGGAGGTTTAGGGTCCCCGCCACCCCCCCAATAAAGATTTAACCCCCTGATCCCCCTCTGATTACCCCCAGTTAACCCCTTCCGTGCCCTGTCACAGTGTCACTTTTATAGTGTACAGTTTTTTTTCTGATCACTATTATTAGTGACACAGGTGACATTAGCTAGTGTTAGTGGCAGTCTAAAAAAGCGCAGATCCACTGCGCATAGTTAAAAATAACCCCTTGATTACCACACACACACACACACTTCCATTACTAGTATAGTGATTGAACAGATCAATATCTGATCTGATCAGAACTATACTAGTGTCCCCATAGTTTAGGGTTCCCAAAACGCAGTGTTTGCATGATCAGCACTGATTCCGGCCAGCACCTGCGTTTAACCCTTTCACCCAGGCAAGTGTAGTAATCAATAGATTACTGTCACTTAAAAAAAACACAACACACAAAACCGCTGTGTTAGCAGAGTCAGGCCTGATCCCTGCTAGCATTAGCATTTTTTTTTGGTAGCACTTGAAATATTCCTTGACAACCAGGTGCTTTTATTACCTGTGAGTCGCACTACTGTACCGGTAAATTTAGTTACCAAAATGACCAAACGTTGGTACACTGGTGAAGAGGTATATAGTATACTGGCCATGTCAGATGATAGCGATGGGGAAGCTACACTGGCAGAATCAGGGTCAGTATACGAACCAGATGACGGCAGCGACTCCCTGACAGATAGCTCCGACGATGGATTGGTCCCTGTTAGACCCAGGCGTACACCGACCCCATTCTGGAGTTGTTGAGATGCAGGAATCGCAGGGTGCTCGTATGGAGCAGAGTGTGGTTATAGTGCCGCTCTTCCTTCTGGTGACCTGGCAAGCACCAGCGGCCAAGTACACCCTGGACCTAGTACAACCAGCACTGCAATATCACTTGGTGACGTGGCGAGTCCCATAAGTGCAGTTGAAGCTGGTGCGGTGGTTAGCACGAGTAGTGGCCCGCAGCCACCGTGTATTCGAAGACAGGCCCGTAGAGCCCATAGTGCCCTCCCTGATGTGCTGGCATATCCCAATTGGCAACCCACTGATTCTACAGCGCCAGTACTTCCCCCATTCACTGCCCAACCTGGAATCCACGTGGAGACAGCTGGTTTTACGCCCCTGAACTTTTTTGAGCTGTTCTTCATGGAAGATCTTTTCAGATCTATTATGGCTCAATCAAATTTATATGCACAACAATTCATCGCCGCCAACCCAAATTCGCCCCTTGCCAGACCATTCGGCTGGAAATCAATAACGGTTTCCGAATTTCTGGGCCTTTCCCTCAACATGGGCATAACCAAACAGAGTGAATTGCGGCTATATTGGTCCACTAGCCCACTTCACCATATGCGCATGTACTCTGCCTCCATGTCCAGGGGGAGATATGAGCAAATTCTGCGATTTATGCATTTCAGCGACAATGAAATCTGTCGTCCTCGGGGAGACCCTGCATATGATCGGCTCCACAAAATTCAGCCCCTCATAGACCACTTCAATCAGCGGTTTTCAGCCTTGTTCACCCCCGAACAAGTTGTCTGCGTTGACGAGTCCCTGATTAAATTTTCTGGCCGCCTTGCTATGAAACAGTACCTCCCCAGCAAGCGTGCCAAGTACGGGGTCAAGCTGTATAAACTGTGTGACAGGGCCACAGGTTACACAGCTAGTTTCCGGGTCTATGAGGGAAAATATAGCTGTGTGGAGCCCCCCAACTGCCCAGACTACATAGGGAGCAGCGGCAAGATTGTTTGGGACTTGGTGTCACCCTTATCCGGAAAGTGGTACCATTTGTACGTGGACAACTTTTACACAAGTGTGCCACTATTTAGTTACCTGCTCGAATTACAAATTGGTGCATGTGGCACCGTGCGACCTAATCGCCGGGGCTTCGCCCAACGGCTTGTAGATTCCCGTCTTAGTCGGGGGGCGAGAGCCTGCTTGAAAATGGACAAATTGCTTGTGGTGAAGTGGAGGGATACATGGGATGTTTATGTTCTGTCCTCCCTTCACGCAGACACGACGATCCAAATTCCTACGGCAACTGGCGTTATGGAGAAACCCCTCTGTGTCCAGGAATATAACCTTAATATGGGAGGGGTGGACCTTAACGACCAGCTTTTGGCGCCGTATTTAGTTGCCAGTAAAGCCAGACGCTGGTGTCTGTTTATTTATTCCAATTGGCAATGCTGAACGCCTTTGTCCTATACAGGGCATCAGGATGAACTGGATCCTTCCGGGAATTCCAGGAAGAGATCATCCTTGCCTACCTGTACCCAGAAGGCATGTCTGCCCAACTTCCCCTTCCAGATGCAGTGAGCCGGCTGCATGAGAGGCATTTTTCACATGTCCTCCCGAGTACCCCTACCCAAAGATACCCCCAAAGAAGATGTTGTGTCTGTAGCAGGTGCGGATTTAGGCGTGACACCCGTTATTATTGTCCCAAATGTCCTGACCAACCTGGTCTCTGCATCGGGGAATGTTTCAAGTGCTACCATACACTAGTAGAGTATTAGTGTAGGGTACAGCACGACACAGTGTAGGGCACACAAACACAGGGTCTCGAAAGATGTTGGATGTCTATCGACATTTTGAGAGACCCAAGCTGGAAAATGGCAGTACGCAGAAAAAACAGTTAGAAAAAAAATAAAAGAATCCAAAAACAGTTGTTGTGTCAGTCATTTTATATGTTCTTCTACTCTTCCTACTGTACTTTTACTGTACTTTGTTTTTCATTCTTTTGTGACCTGTTTCTCTTGCAGGTACTCGTCGGCTGCCACATTGATTTTATATATTCTGACACAAACAGCGTTTGCGCTCAGCATATATGGATACCTTTGCTGGCAGCAGCTGTGGTGATTTTCTGATTTCAGCACTGCAGTTAAAATCCTATTTTGATATACGTGGATAGTGTCGTGTATACCCATCATTAAATTAAGTGGGTGGATGTTTGGGTGGTTAATGGTGGGTAATACTACACATTGTTCCTGTGCTGATTTCTGATAGGTTCTCTTTTTTTTTCGTTCAGCCCACAGGCTGCATGAAAAAAAAAAAACCTACACTATATGCCAAACAAGGACCAGCAATGTACTGGTACGTTGCTGGACTTTGAGTGGTTATACCAGGATGATGCCTGCAGATTTAGGCATCATCTTGGTATTGTTTTTTACAGCCAGCGGTCGGCTTACATGTAAAAGCAATCCTAGCGGATAATTGGCCGCTAGACTGCTTTTACATGCAGTGGGAGGGGGACCCCCCCCCCACCGCCGCCTTCTGTGTTTTTTCTCGGGCTCTCCTGTCCCACCGGTTAACCCGAGAGTGCAGCCGGTGGTTCAATTATCTAACCATAGAGCTAATTGGAGATGAGAATGGCTCCAATCATCTCTATGGCCTAAGATACCGGTAGCTACGAGCATTTTATGACTTCTGTTTCGCCAGAAATAAACAGGGCCATTGGGAAAGTATTTTATCGCACCAATTTTGGTGTGGTCAGATGCGTTAAGGTCAGAGGAGAGATCTAGAGTCTAAAAGACCCCAATTTTTTTAAAAAAAAGTACCTGTCACTACAGATTGCTATCATAGGGGATATTTAAATTCACTGTGATAACAATAAAAATTATAAAAAAAAAAATGAAAGAAAATGTGTCAAAATAACATAAAAAAGCAAAAAAAAAAAAAAAAATCAAACCCCCCCCCGTCCCCCCGTGCTTGCGCGCAATGGCGCACGCAAGCGTTGGTCTAGTGTCATATGTAAGCCGCAATTGCAGCATGCATGTGAGGTATCGCCGCAAACGCCAGGTCGAGTGCAGTAATTCTTGCAGTAGACCTCCTCTGTAAGTCTAAAGTGGTAACCTGTAAAGACTTTTAAAGGCTTTTAAAAATGTACTTAATTTGTTGCCGCTGCACAGGCGTGCGCAATTTTTAAAGCATGTCATGTTTGGTATCTATGTACTCGGCATAAGATCATCTTTTAAATTTTACCAAACAAGTTGGAATTATATAGCGTATTTGTGCAATAAATTTTAAAAAAATGTATTTTTTCGCAGAAATTGCGTTTGGAAAATCTGTGCGCAAATACCGTGTGACAAAAAAATTTGCAACATCCACCATTTTATTCTATAGGGCCTCTGCTTTAAAGAAACATATAATGTTTGTGGGTTCAAAGTAATTTTCTAGTAAAAAAAAAAAAAAAATTTTCATGTAAACAAAAAGTCACAGAAAAGGCTTGGTTTTCAAGTGGTTAGAAGAGTGGGTGATGTGTGGCTAAGATTGAGCATAAAATGCCGGGACAGTTCAAACACCCCATAACTGACCCCTTTTTGAAAAGTAGACACCCAATGCTATTTGCTGATAGGCATATTGAGTCCATGGAGTATTTTATATTTTGTCCTAAGTTTCGGGAAGATGACAATTTGTTTTTTTTTTTGTTTTGTTTTTACAGAAAGTTGTCACTAAATTATATATTGCTCACGCATGCCATGGGAATATGTGAAATGACACCCCAAAATACATTCTGTTGCTTCTCCTGAGTACAGGAATACCACACGTGTGAGACTTTTTGGGAGCCTAGCTGTGTACACGACCCCGAAAACCAATCCCCATCTTCAGATTTTCTAATGGCGTAAATTGCTGATTTTACCACTGCACTAGCTGTGACAGTTTCAGAGGCCCTGAAATTTCAAGATAGCACAAAACCCCCCCAAATGACCCCATTTTGCAAAGTAGACACTCCAAGCTATTGGCTGAGAGGCATGATAAGTCCATAGAATAGTTTATATTTTGCCACAAGTTTCGGGGAAATTATTATTTTTTTTTTTTGTTTTTTTTTTACACAAAGTTGTCAGTAAATGATATAATGCTCACACATGCCATGGGTATATGTGAAATGACACCCCAAAATACATTCTGCTGCTTCTCCTGAGTACAGGGATGCCCAAGTCCATGAAATGCCAAGATGGCACAAACCCCCCCCCCCCAAATGACCCCATTTTGCAAAGTAGTCACTCCAATCTATTTGCTGAGAGGCATGGTGAGTATTTTGCAGCTCTCATTTTTTTGGGAAAATGAAGAAAAAACAGGAAAATGCATATTTTTTCCTCTTTTTTCAATTTCCAAAACTATGTGACAAAAAGTGAGATCTGCAAAACACTCAACATGCCTCTCTGCAAATAGCTTAGGGTGTCTACTTTCCGAAAAGGGGTCATGTGGGGGGGGGGGGGGTTGTGCTGTCTTGGCATTTCATGGCCTCCGATACTGTGATAGGTAGTCAGGAGTGAAATCAACAATTTACGCCCTTGGAAAGCCTGAAAGTGGGGATTGGTTTTCGGGGTCCTGTACTCGGCTAGACTGCAAAAAAGTCTCACACATGGGGTATCCCTGTACTCAGGAGAAGCAGCAGAATGTATTTTGGGGTTGTCATTTCATGACAACTTTGTGTAAAAAAGAAAATATATATTATATATATATTTCCCGGAACTTTCCAAAATGGGGTCATTTGGCGGGGTTTGGAATTTTTGGGCCTCCAAAACTGTGACAGGTAGTGCAGAGGTGACATACACAATTTACGCCATTAGAAAACCTGAGAGTGTTGATTGGTTTTTGCGATCCTGTACACAGCTAGGCTCTCAAAAAGTCTCACACATGGGGGATCCCCATACTCAGGAGAAGCGGCAGAATGTATTTTGGGGTGTCATTCCACATATACCCATGTCATGTGTGAGAAATTTATCTTTTAGTGACAACATTGTGTAAAAAAAAAAAACGTAATTTTCCCAAAACTTGTGGCAAATTATAAAATATTCCATGGACTCACCATGCCTCTCAGCAAACAGCTTGGGGTGTCTACTTTCCAAAATGGGGTCATTTGGGAGGGTTTTGTGGTATCTTGACATTTCAGGGCCTCCTAAATCTTTATAGGTAGTGAGAAAATGCAATGAAAAATGTACGCCCTTTGAAATTCTGATGGTGGTGATTTGTTTTCGGGCTCCCGTACACTGCTAGGCTCCCGAAAAGTCTCACATATGTGGTATCGCTGTACTCAGGAGAAGCAGCAGAATATATGTTGGGGTGTAATTACACATATGCCCATGGCATGTGTGAGCAATATATCATTTCAATGACAACTTTGTGTAAAAAAAAAATTCTTTTTTTTTTTTAGTCATTTTTCAAACACCTGTGACAAAAAAATGAAATATTTAATGAGCTCAAAATGCCTCTCAGAACATTCCTTAGGATGTCTACTTTCCAAAAGTGGTAATTTGGGGGGGTTTTGTACTGCCCTGCCATTTTAGCCCTTCATGAAATGAGATAGGCAGTCAGAAATTAAAGCTGCGTAAATTTCAGTATTTACACCATAGTTTGTAGACGCTATAACTTTTGCGCAAACCAATAAAAATACGCTCATTTAATTTTTTTTTGTCAAAGACATGTAGCTAAATATATTTCTCTGTCGCTCATTGACAGACGTAGTCCTCTTTGATTCTCATCAATAGGGTTATGCTGGCTCCGCAGGAGTAGGACTAGGCAGAAAGAAAAACGTTCTGGCTCCACCCTAGGGGCAGTCCCAGAGGGTATATCCTCCCTCTCTCTGCTACAGGATGTCAGTTTTTTTCTGTCTAGTCAGGAGTAAGGACCTAAGTTCCTTGCTGGGATCTTTTTTGGATTAACATGGACCCTGCCACACATGTATCTCCACCTGATCCCCTCGAAGTGGCTGCAGGACCCTCCAGTTCCCCACTTAATAGTGAGTCATTGTCAGCAGTTTTGGAAACCTTTTGTCTATCCCGGGTGGAATTGGCTTGTCAGGGACAAGGCGCAAGGAAGCGACCCCCGCCTACCCCCATTTTCATCTGAAACTTCAGATTCAGACTGTCTCTTCAGACAGTGAGGAAGATGTTTCGGCATCTACCATAGCCCGAGAGGAAGCGTTAGTAACGCATTAATTGTATCTGTTCGGAGGTTACACTATCAGAAGTAGCTGATACTGAGATCCCATTTGGTACTAATAAACGCACCAAAATGGCGAAAGTATTTCCCTTACCCAAGTGTTTCGGTAATGTAACTAAGGAGGAATGGGGTCATCCAAGACGAGCCCCTACTATTTCCTAAACGCATTAATAGGCGTTATCCGTTCGAGGAATCATTCCTCAAGAGATGGATAGTACCATCTGTGATGGATTTTCCAATCTCCAGATTGAACAAAGCTACGGTTATCTTATTGGAGGATGCTCCATCCTTTAAAGATGATAGTAAGGTGGAAGCTGTGTCTCGCGCCATCTTTTCCCTAATTGGGTCAGCTTTCAGACCAGTAATTGCTATTGGTCTAGAATGGACCAAGTGGCTTAGAGGGGAGAGATATCCCCCAGGCAGTATCAGATCTGGTGGAACAGATGATACAAGAGTTACAGTTTGTCTGCGACGTTGCACTAGACGCCACTCCACTATTGGGGCGAGCATCAGTTTCAGCAGTGGTCCTCAGGCGTACACTGTGACTAAAATATTGGTCGGCAGACCAAGGCTCCAAGGAAGCTTTGGTTAAATCTCCCTTTTCAGGGTGTGCGCCTATCTTGGGGCAAATTTAGATGAGATTATTAAGGATCTCACTAGAGGAAAGAGTTGCCACAAAGTACTAAGGGTAAAGGATCCCGTCAGAGACGGGCGCCTTCTTTTTCCGCTCATAAAAAGTTTTTTCGCCCCACGGGCGAAAAAAGCAAAGTCCTCCAAAACTCCTTCGGGAGGTTTTTTTAAGGGGCGTTGGTCGGGCAAGCAAAAGCCCGGCTCTTCCAGACCTGAAGATAAGACTACTAAAGCCTGAAGGTGCTCCCCCGCCCATAGCTGGGGTAGGGGGACGTCTTCGCCGGTTTCCGGATCCATGGCTTTCCAGAACCTCGGACAAATAGTTTGCGAGGTCATACGGTCAGGTTACAAGATTGTATGTCAATCTCTCCCAGTGCGATTCTTCCTTTTCAATGTTCGACTATCCCCGGATCACTTAAGAGCTTACGGGGGGCAGTCACGGATTTAATGCAACAAGGAGTGGTGGTCCACGTTCCTTGGACAGAGCATTTCAAGGGTTCTATTCGAACCTTTTCACAATACCCAGAAAAGAGGACAAGGTGCGTCCAATTCTGGACTTAAGAGCATTCAATCTTTTTTGTCAGGGTACAAAAATTCAAGATGGAGTCCATTCGCACAGTAGCGGCCTCCCTGCGTCAGGGAGATTTTCTGGCATCCATAGACATCTAGGATGCCTATCTTCACTTTCTTATTTATGCAGGACATCAGCGTTTCCTGCGTTTTTCCGTAGAAAGAGTATTATTATCAGTTTGTGGCGTTACTCTTTGGTCTCGCCTCGACTCTCCGGGTCTTCACAAAGGTGATGGCCCCAGTCTTGACGTTGTTACGACAACGAGACATATCGATTCTAGGTCACCTAGACGATCTTCTGCTCCGTGCGGCTCTATTACTAAACTTAGAGATCACCATGACCTCTTTTACAAGAGTTCGGGTGGCTGGTGAACCTGCAGATGTCATCTTCCAAGAGACTGGAATATTTGGGTCTAATTTTAGACACATCCAGGCTTGCATGAGGGTCCTGGGTTTGATGGTGGCTTCCTTTGAAGCAGTACCATTTGTCCAGTCCCATATCCGAATCCTTCAAGAAGAGATTCTTCTCAAGTGTAACCGGAATCCAGATTCCAGGACTATCGGATCCAGCTGAGCAAGCGGACCAGGGAGTTCCTGGTCTGGTGGCTTCGGTCTCCGATGCTCAGCCAGGGGAGGTCATTCCTACCAATATTTGGACGCTTATCACCACGGATGCCAGTCTATCCGGGTGAGGAGAAATTCTCGACTCGGGGGCTTGGGTCCCTGGAAAAGTCCAGGTTACCGATAAATGTATTGAAACTGAGAGCGATCAGACTTTGTCTGACTCACTGGACCGAGCAGCTCCAGGGCAGCCCGGTTCGGATCCAGTCGGACAATGCCACAGCAGTAGCTTATGTCAATCAGCTAAGGGGCACCAGGAGTGTCCTGGCGGCCATAGAAGTGGCCAGCATTCTTCGTTGGGCGGAACGATTGTTCCAGCTCTCTCTGCGGTATTCATTCCGGGGGTGAATTGGCAGGCAGATTATCTCAGCCGTCAGATTCTGGATCAAGGGGAATGATCTCTTCATCCAGGGATATTCCACCAACTGTGCCTCCGTTGGGGCACCCCGAATGGGAGCTGTTGGCATCTCAGCTCAACAGGAAAGTGCGGAGGTTTGTGGCTCGCTCCCACAATCCTCTAGCAGACACCGCAGACATGCTGATCGCCCCGGGGGGGGGGGGGCAGTATCAGCTACTGTATGCCTTTCTTCCTCTCAAGTTACTGCCGAAGCTTCTTCGCAGGATAGAGGTGGAGGGAATCCCAGTTATCCTGGTAGATCAGGACTGGCCTAGACGGGTCTAGTACACCGACCTGGTCAGGCTGGTCGCAGACGTTCCTTGGCGACTTCCTCTTAGGGAGGATCTGCTTTCGCAGGGACCGATCTTCCATCCTGCTTTACGATCGCTGGCTTTAACGGCCTGGCTATTGAGACCCAGGTGCTGAAGGACAAGGGATTGTCAGCTTCAGTTATTCCTGCTCTAGTTAAAGCAAGGAAAGCGACTTCCAGAAAGATTTATCATCGCACATGGAAGTCTTATATTGCGTGGTGTGAATCCCTTGGGTTCCCTCCACGTTCTTATTCGGTGGCCCGAATATTGGTTTTTTCTGCAACAGGGAGTTGAGCAGAAGCTGGCCTTGAGTGTTATCAAGGGTCTGTTTTCAGCATTAGCTATCTTCTTTCAGAAGTTTTTGGCTACTCATTCCTTGGTGCGGAATTTCATCCAGGGGGTGTGACACCTGGCTCCGCCAGTACGCGCGCCGTTACCATCCTGGGATCTTAATTTGGTGCTGTCGCTTCTTCAGACACCTCCCTTTGAAAATATCAGGGAGATTCCCTTGCTTACTTTATCCCAGAAGGTGGCCTTCTTGGTGGCTATCACTTCTGCACGCAGGGTGTCAGAACTGGCTGCATTATCCTGTTGTTCCCCAGATCTGGTGGTTCATAGGGATAAGGTTGTTCTTCATCCGAATCCATCCTTCCTTCCTAAGGTGGCTTCAAAGCTTCATTTGAATGAGGACATTGTATTGTCTTTCCTATGTCCTAAGCCCTATCATCCTCGAGAATTGCGTTGCATTCCTTGGATGTAGTTCAGGCAATCAGGATATATTTGAATACTACGGATTCATTTTGTAAGACGGATTCACTGTTTGTGATCACGGATGGCCCTAAGAAGGGGTTGCCTGTTTCTGCTGCGACCATCTTAGATGGATCAGACAGACGGTGGTATAGGCTTATTCTATCTAAGGGTCGGGATCCCCCGTTCCCTGTTAAGGCGCATTCTACTCGGGCGCTTAGAGTTTTCTGGACCTTCCGTCATCAGGCGTCAGTGGTTCAGGTTTTCAAGGCGACTACCTAGTCGTCGGTTCATACCTTTACAAGATTGTATAAGGTTTATGTGAGGGCATCGTCAGATGCCTCTTCTGGCCGCAAGGTTCCTGCAGGCCGCTGTTTGAGGAGACTGTTGGTCTACCTCGAGGGTTTGTTGGGTAGGTCTCATCTGTTTGCTCGATGAGTCCTTTGATACTTCTGGTTGGCTCCGGTTGGGCCTTCTAGATTGGATTTTGAGTTCTGTCAATCCCACCCCTCATTTGTGGCACTGCTTTGGGACGTCCCTATTGATGAGAATCAAAGAGGACTACGTCTGTCAACGAGCGACAGAGAAAATTGGATTTTTGTAAGATCTTACCGTAAAATCCTTTTCTCTTAGCTCATTGACAGACGTAGTACCCGCCCCTCTATCATTGAGTTGGGGTGGGTTAAATTCTCTGACACTGCTTTGTGACATAACTGACATCCTGTAGCAGAGAGAGGGAGGATATACCCTCTGGGACTGCCCCTAGGGTGGAGCCAGAACGTTTTTCTTTCTGCCTAGTCCTACTCCTGTGGAGGCAGCATAACCCTATTGATGAGAATCAAAGAGGACTACGTCTGTCAATGAGCTAAGAGAAAAGGATTTTACGGTAAGATCTTACAAAAATCCAATTTTTGGCCAAAAAAATGACATAAATTGAGTATATTGGATATTTTTTAAAAGACAAAGTTGAAAATGTAATTTTTTTGCAAAATTTTCGTTCTTTTTTTATTAATATTGCAAAAAATAAAAAGCGCAGAGGTGATCAAATACCACCAAAAGAAAGCTCTGTTTGTGGGAAAAAAAGGACGTAAATTTAGTTTGGGTACAGCATTGCATGACCGTGCAATTGTCAGTTAAACTCACGAAGTGCCAAGTTGAAAAAAGGGGTCTGGTCAGGAAGGGGGTAAAATCTTCTGGGGCTTAAGTGGTTAAGAGGTATAGACTCGAGACAGAGGCATAGTCTTGTCTCTCAAAGCAATAGTAAGGCATCATCTTTAATATGCAGTTTAGTTTTGGGCACCAGTTCACTAAAAAGAAGGTTGCAGATACAATGAGAGAGGCTACATTTTCCAAGGGGCATGGAGAACCATGGCTATGAGGAAAGATATATATTGTACTTTGTTCCCCCTTTAAAATAGGCAATTAAGGTGGAATATAATCACCTTGTGTAAATACATAATTTGCCCATATTCTGGGATTGACTCAGTTGTGACACGGGGGGCCGGATTTAAAGAAACTGCAGCTTCAAACATCTATGACGTGTTTCAGTTTCGCCGCTTTAAAATCAATGAACTAGCGCTGCTGCGAATTGGCTAGTGGAACAGCAATAATGAATTCCGCCGTTTGCAAATTCGCTTATGTCTTCGTGCTTATAGCAGTTTCACATAGCAATGTGGGCTAGTGGATTAGTGCACACATCACGTCTGTAATTCATCTCCCTCTGCTGTAGGTTCGAGGCTTACCATCTCCACCTAACTTTTTTATTTTCTTTTTTTGTTTATATTGCTAAAATGTAACGGATTACATCATATATATTGCTAAATAATGTTACACTCAGAAGCGCTTGCAAGCTTACAGCATTTTAAGTGGTTTTATGATCTTGTCTGTGTGTCAAATCGATCTTATGATTGAAAGTACCAAAGGCAAGTGACCAAACCCCTACCCTACTTCAGGGCAAGATGAAACCTCACAATTTTACCATGGTCTTCTTCCCAGATTCCATACAATGTTTAGTTCTTTAGCTATATGTGCTTTTTAGCCTTAACACACTCCTTTTTTTCCACCATACAGCTTTATTCTGCACAATAGCTAAGTGCTTTGCAACTTCACTGCAGTTAACAACGTCATGGGTTCAAATCACATCACTACACTTGGGATCTCTTTTCACTCTCATTTTTTTAACAGTTTTTTTAAACTATCTTGAATTTGGGGGGGGGGGGGGGGGGTTGTCCTACCCAAATTTCAAGCACATCAATGGAAACAACACAATTTTGATTTTATGAGTGTGGTCCTAGTTTTCTCGAGATGCAATTCTTTACATATTTACCATGGTTCTTACAATTTCTTGACCAATAAACATAGGTGTCTGATATTGGACTCTCTCCATATTTCAACAACACAGACCCTCATAGTCCAACACTACATTTGCCTCACACCTCAACACAACACTGTCACATCCATTACTCTACATTACAACCCCTCACATCCCCTCACCCCCAGTACAAGCAGCATGCAAAGTGCAAAGCTCCGGCCTTGGCAGCTTAATGGGCCATACACTAACAATTTGTCTAGACTTTTTCCTGTAGACTTAACCAAACCATATAATATAAGGTCAAACCTCAACACTTTTAATTTGGATGCAATCAGGCAGGCCCTTGCACTACATAGAAAATGTCAATCTGAAGGATAAAGTCTTCTCTAAATCTTACAGTGTGGATGGTCTCTCTCTCTCTCTCTCTCTCTCTCTCTCTCTCTCTCTCTCTCTCTCTCTCTCTCTCTCTCTCTCCCCCTCCCCCTCTCCCTCTCCCTCTCCCTCTCCCTCTCTCTCTCTCTATATATATATATATATATATATATCTATATATATCTATATATATATATATATATCTAGATCTGTCTGTTTGTGTGTTCTTGCTCACCGTTATTGTTTACTGAAGGAGAGAATTTGTACTTATCTTGGGTGTGCTTAAGTTGTCTATGGTGAATCCCCTCCAACCCACAATAGCTTGGGAACCCCTCAAGTGTCTTTTAATCATTGGCAGTTGGCCCCATGTGCATGTGGTTTTGACATGTGTTTTCTCATGTTTGTTAAAGGTGTGCAGTCTAGATTTGGCATCTAAACCTGCCCCCTTACCTTCCCAGCTTCCAAAGATACCATTTTTGCTTTCCTGATAACTGTCATTTATTATGTGCACGTATGTAGGTCATGCGATTTCTCATGTATGTTTAATGTTTGCAGCCTCCTTTTGCCTATAAAGGATTACACCACCCCCCCCTCCACCAAGTCTGTTTGTGCCATTAGGTAAGTGTTTGGAGGGCCTCGTGTGATTTGTACCCATATGCGTTTTCTTATGTGTTTTTTTTTCCATTTCTTTGCAGCCTCTTCTGCTTTTTTGCCACCACCACCACCACCACCAACTTAATTTTTTTTTTTTTTTATTATTATTTGGGTTAGTTTTGTTAATGATTGTGACATTGGCCAATTTGTGGGGCCATTTTTTTGTTTAATTTGAGGGTGGCACAATATGATTTATTATAGTGTTTTTTTTGGTGATGAAATTAAATTTTATGCAAAATGATTAGTTTGTGTTTGATCTTTGGTTTTTTAGGAGTGTTGGTGGCCAAGTAATGGCCCTGGTTAATGTAGGCATTTATACACACGTGCTTCTCTATCTCCAAACATATGATTTCATGTAAATTTTGAAAACTCAATGTTCACATAATGACCCAAGAAAAGGTCTCCCTTCAAATATAGCTTCAAAACAAGTCTCAAGGCTAACATAAACCAAAGCCAACATACTAACAATTACAGACCACACCACTCGACTAAACAAATACAACACAAAAGACATTCGATGTGTACACCAAAAAGAAAACTTTGGTAATAAAATAAACGTTTTAATAACACATGTGGGTGTCTACCAACTGTAGCGTACAAAAAATATATTAAAATATATAATAGAATGAACTAAATTTCCAATGTAACATTTGTGTTGCAACGAGCAACATACTTTTATTTTATTTATATAAACATTTATTTTGGTTTTACAATTTTTTTTTAGTTTTTCACAAAAACAAGGTTTTTTTGTAAACATTTTTGGATTTTTTTGTTGCCAAAAACAACAAGGGTTTTTTGTAAACATTTTTGGATTTTTTTGTTGCCAAAAACAACAAGGGTTTTTTGTAAACATTTTTGGATTTTTTTGTTGCCAAAAACAACAAGGTTGTTTTGTAAACATTTTTGGATTTTTTTGTTGCCAAAAACAAGGGTTTTTTGTAAACATTTTGGGATTTTTTTGGTCCCAAAAACAACAAGGGTTTTTTGTAAACATTTTTGGATTTTTTTGGTCCCAAAAACAACAAGGGTTTTTTGTAAACATTTTTGGTTTTTTTTGGTCCCAAAAACAACAAGGGTTTTTTGTAAACATTTTTGGATTTTTTTGTGGCCAAAAACAACAAGGGTTTTTTTTTTTTTATAATTTTTTTGGTCCCAAAAACAAGGGTTTTTCTTTTTTTATAATTTTTTTGGTCCCAAAAACAAGGGTTTTTTTTTTATAATTTTTTTGGTCCCAAAAACAAGGGTTTTTCTTTTTTATATTTTTTTTGGTCCCAAAAACAAGGGTTTTTTTTTATAATTTTTTTGGTCCCAAAAACAAGGGTTTTTTTTTTTTTATAATTTTTTTGGTCCCAAAAACAAGGGTTTTTCTTTTTTATAATTTTTTTGGTCCCAAAAACAAGGGGTTTTTTTTATAATTTTTTTGGTCCCAAAAACAAGGGTTTTTTTTTTTATAATTTTTTTGGTCCCAAAAACAAGGGGTTTTTTTGGCTTTTTTTTTGGTAGATTTTTGTTTAAAATGGAGAAATGTGACATTTCTTTTTAAAATTAACCAAACAAATAAAAAAATAAAAACTATTATTTTTTTAAAGGGGTCACATTCCTCACGAATGGCTCCTTAGGGTCTGGATCCGCCCCACAAAGGTCTTCCAAATGGAAAATTCTGTCTCCGCACCACCTCATGTAATCAAGGAGGACCTCGTAGGTGAGGTGGGTGTGCCCTGGGTAGAAAAAAACATGACAATTAGTTTTATGCAAAATAATCCAAACAAGGATTGTAATTAATGTGCCTCAACAAATATGCTTAGGAGTCTATTGGTTGGCTTTTATCAACACTCTGAAGCAAATATGCTAAATTGCTGTTGTAAACCTTAAACTCAAACTTTCACAGCAAATTGTTCAAAAGGTTACATAAGATGGCTTGGAATGTTAGTAGCAGTTCCACCAAAGCTAAGTAAAAGGCTTTTCTGCATGTAAACACAAGCAAACATTTTGAAGAATGTAAGGTGTTTTGGGTTCAATTGGTCAAGACGATACATGTGCACACATTTATCTCTATCACCATTGGAATCTGTGGAGCGTTCTCTCTCCCTCTTCCTGTCTATAGATTGAACCTGACCCATAGTAGAGACTCACCCTTAGGAATTTTGAGGGCCAGTTCTGGACGGAGCAGATGTGTCAGCTCCCCTGATGTCCTTTCCGCCATCCCAGCTGTGTTAAGAGAGAAGAAAAAGTTTATCAACAAATGGACTCACGCTAACTGTAGGTTACGCAGTCATGAAAACGCTCTAACACCCACTCATTACTCCTCCACATTTCCCTGAAAGTTTTATTTAGACTTTGATATGGTGGTGATGCAGATTTGTACAGTGCAAGCGTCATTCTTCAGGGTGAAGCTTGTAGCGTTAAGGATACGTACTCCCTGCTTTTGTGCTGATTGTGTTTTTCGGATGTTTTTTGTGCCTCAGCCCTGCCTGTTCTAAGTGTTGGAAACATATCATTTTTGGAGGGCTGCGGAAAACTAATCAGGTTAGACTTACACTCTCTAGGTTTTTGGGGACAAGAGAAATAACAATCCTCCTTTTTACATGGCCCCTGTACACACCTCTAGGCACCTCCCTCCTGTTGGTTGACCCCACAGCAGGCAGCTTGCTATGGAGGCACATGAGATGAAGCCAAGCACCCTGTGCCTGTTCAGGCACTAGGCTGTGAGCCAGCCTTGCCCCCCTCCCTTCCGATGGTCTCAATGATTAGGAGTGACAGCATCAGGAGGCAATATTGGCATGCTGTCACCTCAGTTAAGGAGGAGGGGGAGTCTGTTCCAGACAAGTATTTGTGCAAAATTTTGGACAGTAAGAAAATGGTCCCAGTAAGTCTTAGGGGGAATATGCACACCTATCACTTGGAATACTAATGCATAGAATGCATTCACATAAAGAACCTGCTGCCTTTAGAACAACTTGAAGCCTGAGCGGGGACATACACAGTTAGCATTTCTCCACTTACTAAGTAGACACATTACTGCAAAAGCACACAACTTACCATCAACAAGGTTTGGTTGGCCCCCAGAAGTTGATGGGATTGCCGGCTCAGGAGAAACTGCACAAAAAGAACACAAATTGTGAACTGGAATGTGGTACATTACCTAGGAAGAGTATTTATGAAAGATTGATAAACACGCATTTTCAGTGTTGACTAAATCCGGACATGGCCCCCAAAAATTTCGAAGTACAAAGCACACCATTTCCAATGTAGAGAAACTAACACCAATTTAGAATAGGGTGGCTTGAGAAAGCTTAAAAATAAGAACATGTCCTGTAATGCTCCCCAAAACCACCTTTCAAACATGAAGGTTCAGCAAGAGTGTTTCATGACCAACCTTACTGTCACATATAGCAAAACTGCACTTGCTTTGACTCCAACTTAGATTATCCTAGATACACATCATCCTAGCACACACAATACATGTGATAATCTAATTTTATGTACTTACAGACTACTTCAGGGGAGCCACAAACATCATCCGGCTCCACCCATGGAGTGGGGGAGGATGGGGGAGACCCTTCATGGGGGGATGGTGTCCCTTCATGGGGGGATGGCGTCGTATCTCCTAGAAACACAAAGACACAAATACAATCCTTGAACCAAAGCTATTTGATAAAGGCACACAGAAAGTAGTTGGGAAACATTGAAGGTAGTAGTTACAGTGGACTGGGTAAGCAGCGGCCCCTCTTCCCCAGTCCTCCACAACAAACATCCTCAATGTCAGCTGCTACATAACCCCAATGGCAAAATATATATATTACAGCCCTTATATTTCCCAGGACACATTGAACACACAAACACATGTAGAATACTTACTTCCCATTTGAGGAGAGCCCAGGTCCTCGTCATTCCCCGCAAAATTGGCCTCTTCCTCCTCCTGGCCCGGATCCCCAGAACTTGGCCCTGCCTGAGGCTCCTCTGTTGCTGAAGCGACATCAACCACAAAATAACAAAAAAAAACACAATCATTCCTCCAAGTTAGACCCCATACACAACACACCAGCACATCCACATTACTTACAGTGGGCCTGAGAAGGCTGAGGCTCCCGATCCTCATCACTGGTTTCTAACCCAAAAAAAAAAAATTCATAAAAAAATCAAACATTATATATTATTTATGGACACAAATAGGCAGTAACCTCTCATCATGCTAGCACCATACTCAATGCCCCTACAATTCAGCACATAAAAGTGCACTTACACCAATGAGATGCATTGACCATGTTTTAAAACAGGAGGGCACCATGCAAATTAAGCGGTCGCCTAAGGCTTCGCACCTACAGGGGCCTTGCGGCCAGTGGCGGAGCACCAACATTTCAAAGGGCGCAGTCAGGGAAATCTCCCAAGTAAAAGATTGCTTTCAATCCTCGGATCTAAAATTTGCAGCAGTATGCTGCAGTCCCTTCACTGCGTCTGCCAGGTGTCTATTGTCCGCTGACACTTATTCCTCCTTCTCTGAGTGGGGATTGGCCGTCTGATCATGTTATCCTAAGATGTTGAGGAATCGGTAGGTGTGTACCTGCACCAGTAGGAAGTGACTGCCCGGTCAACTCACTCTGCTATCATCAGTTGTTGCTATGGGAGGAGAGCTCCGCCCTGGACCCAGAACATACAGTTAACCAGGCCCAGACTTGATATTTTGCAGGCTGGTCATAGATTTGTGGTGTCTACTATGCAAAGGGGGTGAGTAGCCCCAGGGAAGTTGGAAGAGTCCGAAAATGGTTGGTGGAGGAGGAGGAGAAGAAGGCCCTGGGTGGCTGGGGGACAAGGAGAGGGCCCCTGGGTGTTTTCTAGAGGAGGAAAGATCCCCAATGACGCCAGAGTCAGTTGCCAGGGAAGAGAGTGGAGCTGAGCAAGTCCTGCATATCTGACCTGAAAGCCAAACATGGTGTAGATGGAGCCCTTTGCCCTACACAATGACAGCATCGGAGGTGGAAGGTGAGTGGTAGCGGGTCTTTGACATTATATAGCATATGGACTCTGTCCATTATTGGTAGTTTTGTTTGGAGTTGTCCTTTAGATGTTTAACTCTGTTGTTTTGGACCCGAGCTGTGAGGGACTGAGGTATGACAGCCCACTATGCTGAGACTTATAGTGCCCTAGAATGTTGAGGACTGAGGAATCCTTAGTCCCTAACAGAGGGCACTACAAGTCTTAGCATAGCAGGCAGTAGTTCCTCAGTCCCCTACAGAGAGCAGTACAAGTCCAAGCAGGTAGCCTTCTGAGTTGGGACTTACGATCCACAATTTCGAGCTGCTCAAATGGCTCGCTGTCTGGCAAGGCATATTTGAGTGTGGCAGTCCTCCTCCTCCCCTTCTTCACCAAAAGCACAAGAGGGTGCCGGCCGTCCGCTTTGGCTAGAAGCAGAAGAGAAAAAAGAAACGTAAAAAATATGAATGTACATAGTAGTATTAAAGGTTGTGAAGAGACACTTGATGGAGGTAGGAAAGGTAGGAGCAAGAGGGAGGGGAGGGGGGGGGGTGTTGGTATTAGTGTTGTTGCATACCTAAACACATGTCCACCTACCCAAAAAATTGTAACCTATCTGGTCACATGTAATGTATATTTTTACTTACCGGAGATTTGCTCCACAGCCTTTAGCAGGAGCCTGGGTGAGCGCCTTTTGGCATCACTCCAGGCCCGCTGCAGATCCACCACCCGAGCCTTGAACTGAAATCTCCGCCGCAGCCTCATCCGGACACGACACATCATCTTGTGCTTTTGGTGAAGATGCGTATTAATTTTATCATACCCCCAGAGGAGGAGGAGCTGTGGAAAGAGCAGTGTATGTTTGAGTCCAAGTATGTCCAAAATAGTACAGTCTTCAAATAACATGCTAGGTCGTCTTTGAGATATTGTAGAACAAAGAATTCCATTTCTGGTGATACATATACATCGATGTCCAAATCTACCTCCATGACATAGGTTGCCCCACACTGGTGATTTCCTCTACATGATATAGCCATTTTCTCAATTGGCCTTTCATGACACACCCAGGGCCGCCATCAGGGGGGGACAGGCAGTCACTGTATTTACAACCTTATTGCTGTCCATTTAGCAGGGTGAAAGTAACTTTACACACATGTAGCATAGGTATCAACTTTTGTCACCATGTTAAAAGGACAGCAGTATGGGTAGCATTACAGTGACTGT